>NC_136522.1:21992541-22315041 GCF_053919585.1 Euprymna scolopes | reverse complement strand
TCTCTCTCCATCTCGCTCTCTCTCCATCTCGCTCTCTCTCCATTTCTTGCTCTCTCTCCATTTCTTGCTCTCTCTCCATTTCTTGCTCTCTCTCCATCTCTCGCTCTTTCTCCATCTCTCGCTCTCTTCCTTCTTTCTCCCAACTGATAATCATCACCGAGTAAAAATAGGCTAATGAGTTATAGTCGGCCGTTTCTCCACTCGGCGTTATGCAAATTTACAAAAGATAAACGTCTCTAATTGCTGCGTCTGCCAGCGTTAGTCATTATTATTTGAGGCAGCACTTTGGCTCGATGATAGCACAAAACCGATACGCACTATGGCTGCAATCTATCGGCTTTTACCAAACTTTACAAAATTATAAATCTTGCTGCGTTTCACAATTCTAAATTTATATCTTTCACTATTTCGAGATGACGACTGATAATTTGAATCTTTCCGACTATTATTCACATTTTGGTTGTTTTCTTCACAACGTTTCGGCCGATGTAACCTCCGATTTTTTTTTTAAGTTCATTTTTTCACGTTTGGGAATCTTTATCTTGAACTTTAGAACTTGTATGGGATTTTAAACAACTTTTCTTTTATCTATGCGGGTGTGTGTGTATATATATATATATATATATATATATATATATATATATTACATAGGCATCACCACTTATCAAGGCCCAGAGGTCACTCGAGGATAAGGGGTAAAGAGAGTAAAATTGGACAATATAGTAATCGTTAATAATGGAAATTCGGTAAATTTGTTAACTTATATGGAACGGTTCATCAAAAACTTGTTTACATTAGACTTGAAGACAACCATATTGTAGTCAGCTGGAAAGCAGGAAAACAGAAGACAATTCCACAGGCGTGCAGTTCTAAGAAAGAAGCTTTGTTCATGGAATCTATGTTTAAGTTTAGACACAGATAAAGAGTTAGCGAATTATTAATAGTGTTTTGTTCTCATTCCGTCAGCCATAAACCAGGTGGAAATGTTAATTATTATTCTTAGTTATTATACAGTCAGTACACGTTAACATACTAGGGGCGCCCTGAAAGTAATGCCTCCTATTTTTTATTCCCCCCTGAATGGATCAGAGGGGATTGCAATATACAAAGTTATACAAATCGCCTGTGATAAGCATTGAACTTTCCACATTCAGAAGACTGTTAATCAACGCCTTTAATCGTTACGCCAAGGGTTCATAACATTACAAATTATACTCTTAGTTACAAGAATTAGAAGTGGATGGAGTAATTTCAGGGAACTTTTGCCATTACTAACCAGCAGAGCGTTACCATTGTTGACCAAAGGAAGAGTCTATCAGCCATCTGTATGAAAGTGTGATGATGTATGAAAGTGAAACCTGTCCAGTGAGGGTTGAGGATATGCGTTGCATGGAGTGAAATGGCATTAGGATGATACTATGGATGTGTAATGTTCTCATGATCTCAGAGGAAGATTAAATCTACGAGAGTATTAAGACTAACCGATTTACATTTTTTATTATTGTATCGTGTTACTTAACATAAAGTTATCAAATTTTCAAAGTTAGACCCAAATAACATTTAAGCTGTAAATCAACCTCTGCTTCTGATTAGCCTATTTAGATTTGTTATTATTGTGCCATGTTATTTAACATATACTTTCAAAGTTAAGCACAAATAGCAATTAAGCTGACAACATTTATTATTGTACCATGTTAATCGATCCACCTCATTAACGCTTATCCTCGAGTGGCACTTTAGCCTTGATAAGTGGTGACTAATTAGTCAAAAAAAATTTAAATAGCTTTACCAACTCTTAAATGATTAACCTTCTTACATTTCTTCTCAAAGTAATTTTGCTTCCTACAACCATGTCTGTGTTGGTGTGTATTGCGTTTTCTCTTCTTCTTATCGTCATCGTCATCGTCTCCGATTCCTTTCTTTGGTCTTTTCAGACCATTACGTGCTCTCCGCCAATTTTCCATAGAACCAATCCAGCAAATGGCTTTCTCTGCGATGCTTTTGTCATATTTACTTTTGTCAGCTTCTTTGTTTGCCCTGAAAATGTCTCCGCCAACTGTTTGGACAAGGAATCGGTAAATGGAATTTTCTGTGTGCCATTATTTTTTGTTTTGTTCTTGTTAAATTGTTTTTTCTCTCTTGCTATTCTCTCCCCCTTTTTTCTATCTTTTACTCACTCTCCTTGTCGCTATCCCCACTCTCTCTCTCTCTCTCTCTCTCTCTCTCTCTTTTGTTCTCTCTTCTCTCTCTCTCTCTTTTGTTCTCTCTTCTCTCTCTCTCTCTCTTTTGTTCTCTCTTCTCTCTCTCTCTTTTGTTCTCTCTTCTCTCTCTCTCTCTCTCTCTCTCTCTCTCTCTCTCTCTTTTGTTCTCTCTTCTCTCTCTCTTTTGTTCTCTCTTCTCTCTCTCTCTTTTGTTCTCTCTTCTCTCTCTCTCTTTTGTTCTCTCTTTTCTCTCTCTCTCTCTCTTTTGTTCTCTCTTCTCTCTCTCTCCCTCTCTCTTTCACTCTCTCTCTCCCTTTCTCTTTCACTCTCTCTCTCCCTTTCTCTTTCACTCTCTCTCTCCCTTTCTCTTTCACTCTCTCTCTCCCTTTCTCTTTCACTCTCTCTCTCCCTTTCTCTTTCACTCTCTCTCCCTTTCTCTTTCACTCTCTCTCTCACCCTTTCTCTTTCACTCTCTCCCTCCCTTTCTCTTTCACTCCCTCCCTCCCTTTCTCTTTCACTCCCTCCCTCCCTTTCCCTTTCACTCCCTCCCTCCCTTTCTCTTTCACTCCCACCCTCCCTTTCTCTTTCACTCTCTCCCTCCCTTTCTCTTTCACTCTCTCCCTCCCTTTCTCTTTCACTCTCTCCCTCCCTTTCTCTTTCACTCTCTCCCTCCCTTTCTCTTTCACTCTCTCCCTCCCTTTCTCTTTCACTCTCTCCCTCCCTTTCTCTTTCACTCTCTCCCTCCCTTTCTCTTTCACTCTCTCACCCTTTCTCTTTCACTCTCTCCCTCCCTTTCTCTTTCACTCTCTCTCTGTCGCTTTTTCTTTCATTCTCTCTCTCTGTCGCTTTTTCTTTCATTCTCTCTCTGTCGCTTTCTCTTTCACTCTCTCTCTCTGTCCCTTTCTCTTTCATTCTCTCTCTGTCCCTTTCTCTTTCATTCTCTCTCTGTCCCTTTCTCTTTCATTCTCTCTGTCCCTTTTTCTTTCATTCTCTCTGTCCCTTTTTCTTTCATTCTCTCTGTCCCTTTTTCTTTCATTCTCTCTGTCCCTTTCTCTTTCATCCTCTCTCTCTCTTTCATCCTCTCTCTGTTTCTCCCTTTCTCTTTCATCCTCTCTCTCTCCCTTTCTCTTTCATCCTCTCTCTCTCTCTCCCTTTCTCTTTCATCCTCTCTCTCTCTCTCCCTTTCTCTTTCATCCTCTCTCTCTCCCTTTCTCTTTCATCCTCTCTCTCTCCCTTTCTCTTTCATCCTCTCTCTCTCCCTTTCTCTTTCATCCTCTCTCTCTCCCTTTCTCTTTCATCCTCTCTCTCTCCCTTTCTCTTTCATCCTCTCTCTCTCCCTTTCTCTTTCATCCTCTCTCTCTCCCTTTCTCTATCATCCTCTCTCTCTCCCTTTCTCTTTCATCCTCTCTCTCTAATCATCTCTCTCTTTCATCCTCTCTCTCTCCTTTTCTCTTTCATCCTCTCTCTCTCCCTTTCTCTTTCATCCTCTCTCTCTCCATTTCTCTTTCATCCTCTCTCTCTCTCCCTTTCTCTTTCATCATCTCCCTTTCTCTTTCATCATCTCCCTTTCTCTTTCATCATCTCCCTTTCTCTTTCATCCTCTCTCTCTTTCATCCTCTCTCTCTCTCTCTATTTCATCCTCTCTCTCTAGCTTCCTTTCTCTTTCATCCTCTCTCTCTCCCTTTCTCTTTCATCCTCTCTCTTTCCCTTTCTCTTTCATCCTCTCTCTCTCCCTTTCTCTTTAATCCTCTCTCTCTCCCTTTCTCTTTCATCCTCTCTCTCTCCCTTTCTCTTTCATCCTCTCTCTCTCCCTTTCTCTTTCATCCTCTCTCTCTCCCTTTCTCTTTCATCCTCTCTCTCTCCCTTTCTCTTTCATCCTCTCTCTGTCTCCCTTTCTCTTTCATCCTCTCTCTGTCTCCCTTTCTCTTTCATCCTCTCTCTGTCTCTCTTTCTCTTTCATCCTCTCTCTGTCTCTCTCTCTCTCTTTCATCCTCTCTCTGTCTCTCTTTCTCTTTCATCCTCTCTCTGTCTCTCTTTCTCTTTCATCCTCTCTCTGTCTCCCTTTCCCTTTCATCCTCTCTCTCTCTCCCTTTCTCTTTCATCCTCTCTCTCTCTCCCTTTCTCTTTCATCCTCTCTCTCTCCCTTTCTCTTTCATCCTCTCTCTCTCCCTTTCTCTTTCATCCTCTCTCTCTCCCTTTCTCTTTCATCCTCTCTCTCTCCCTTTCTCTTTCATCCTCTCTCTCTCCCTTTCTCTTTCATCCTCTCTCTCTCCCTTTCTCTTTCATCCTCTCTCTCTCCCTTTCTCTTTCATCCTCTCTCTCTCCCTTTCTCTTTCATCCTCTTTCTGTCTCCCTTTCTCTTTCATCCTCTCTCTGTCTCTATTTCTCTTTCATCCTCTCTCTGTCTCTCTTTCTCTTTCATCCTCTCTCTGTCTCCCTTTCTCTTTCATCCTCTCTCTCTCTCCCTTTCTCTTTCATCCTCTCTCTCTCTCCCTTTCTCTTTCATCCTCTCTCTCTCTCCCTTTCTCTTTCATCCTCTCTCTCTCTCCCTTTCTCTTTCATCCTCTCTCTCTCCCTTTCTCTTTCATCCTCTCTCTCTATCTTCCTTTCTCTTTCATCCTCTCTCTCTATCTTCCTTTCTCTTTCATCCTCTCTCTCTATCTTCCTTTCTCTTTCATCCTCTCTCTCTATCTTCCTTTCTCTTTCATCCTCTCTCTCTCTATCTTCCTTTCTCTTTCATCCTCTCTCTCTCTATTTTCCTTTCTCTTTCATCCTCTCTCTCTATCTTCCTTTCTCTTTCATCCTCTCTCTCTCTTCCTTTCTCTTTCATCCTCTCTCTCTCTTCCTTTCTCTTTCATCCTCTCTCTCTCTTCCTTTCTCTTTCATCCTCTCTCTCTCTCTCCCTGTCTCTTTCATCCTCTCTCTCTCTCTCCCTTTCTCTTTCATCCTCTCTCTCTCCCTTTCTCTTTCATCCTCTCTCTCTCCCTTTCTCTTTCATCCTCTCTCTCTCCCTTTCTCTTTCATCCTCTCTCTCCCTTTCTCTTTCATCCTCGCTCTCTCTCCATTTCTCTTTCATCCTCTCTCTCTCTCCCTTTCTCTTTCATCCTCTCTCTCTCTCTCCTTTTCTCTTTCATCCTCTCTCTCTCTCTCCATTTCTCTTTAATCCTCTCTCTCTCTCCATTTCTCTTTCATCCTCTCTCTCTATTTCTCTTTCATCCTCTCTCTCTCTCCCTTTCTCTTTCATCCTCTCTCTGTCTCCCTTTCTCTTTCATCCTCTCTCTGTCTCCCTTTCTCTTTCATCCTCTCTCTGTCTCCCTTTCTCTTTCATCCTCTCTCTGTCTCCCTTTCCCTTTCATCCTCTCTCTGTCTCTCTCTCCCTTTCATCCTCTCTCTCTCCCTTTCTCTTTCATCCTCTCTCTCTCTCCCTTTCTCTTTCATCCTCTCTCTCTCTCCCTTTCTCTTTCATCCTCTCTCTCTCCCTTTCTCTTTCATCCTCTCTCTCTCCCTTTCCCTTTCATTCGGTCTCTCTCTCTCTCTCTCTCTTTTTCATGAATGATTAGGTCTCTAACTTATCGTTTTCCGTAATTTTTGGACATGCTACTATTTGTGAAATGATAATTCTGTAGGTAATATTTGTTTTACTTGAAATGCAATATTTTCTTCGTTATTATAATAATAAAAATTGAAACAAATATACAACAAATGTTGCCAAAGTCAACAGAAGTTACCCTTCTACATGCCTGGATAAGTTTTTGATATTTTAACTTATTTAACTTATTTTAAAGTGTTTATTAAGTTTGAAATGCAAGTAATGCTGAGCGCTTAAGTTAAAACAAAAACAAAGATGGCGACATGAAGCTGTCACTTTTGGAGTTCAGAGATTCGCTCAAAACTCAAAAATAAAACACTATACTGATAGAAATCCATCAAATAAATGTCACATATTTGATGGATGACCACCAGTATTGTTATGTATTTTCGAATCTTGAGCGATTCTCTGAACAGCAACGGTGACAACCACATGTTACAAGCTTTGATTTTGTTTTGACTTAAACGCTCAAAATGCGTTTCAAAATTGATAAACGCTTTAAAACAAACACTCCAAACACTTATCGAGGTAGGATGAAAAGTAACTTGTGTTGCCTTTGGTAACATTTTTTTGTTGTATATTTGTTTTTTGACAACTTTTCTGTTTTGTTGTATAACGAGAAACATGCTCCAGATTGTCAGACTAAGACAACTCCATGAGAACCCGTGGCAAAGTGAATTAAGTAGAACCCCGGGATACGGCAACAATTAGTAACACAGTACAGTATATAATACACATGTATATAACCATGTTGATACACCAGTTCTCATCAGATCACCGCAGTTAAGCAACAATGAACCTGGCCAGTACCAGATAGGTGACAATTTAGGATTTCCAGGTGATGTATGTGCTCTCTGCTTATCCCGGCAATCTTTCCAGTCGTCCTCTCCCTCTCCTTGACATGGGACACAAGCAAAACCAATTCAGGATAGGTATGGTCGGAGATTGTGCAACCCTTGCCACACAATTACACGCGCAGCTGCACCTACAGGGGAATATCTTTTGTCTGTCGAGACTAAATGGAGGAATCGATATAATCAACCATTGTTAATGTAAGAGGTGCAAATCTTATTAGAATACTAGCTGTACCCGGCCACGCGTTGCTATGGCCCAGTTTGTTAAAATGGAACACATGTGAGAGTAGAGAAAAGTTTGATTCTTTTTTTCAAGAGAATGTACAAATTATTTACTTTTTTTTACTTACTCGAATGAGTTTATTTTATGTTTTAAGGTATTTTCAAGCGCTTTTCTTTATTTTTTAATCTAAAATTGCGGGTGTGTGGGTGCCAAATATCTCCAGATTTTCTAGAATTCCCCGCTAGATTGCAAACGAAATCTCCAGATCTAGCAGGAAAACCGCTAAATTGTAATACTGGTCACGTGACAGGAAGTGGTAATAAATAATTGTCCCTAAATAAAAAAAAAATGGCGTATCGGTACAAAGAAAAACACCTATTTATCATAGAAAAATTAAGTATAATGTTATAATTAAAAAGAAATATATAAAAACACACATGGATATAGTAAACATATTATACCAAAACGTGGAAGCCATCCGTCCAGTGGTTTTTTAGACTATTAATTGCGAACGAATCAAGAGTTACATTTTTATATATATAGATTGAAGACTTCATTCTAATATATAAAGTAATACTGACATGAAACCACAGTATGATACAACTTATATATACATGCATACATATATGTGTACATATATACATGCATACATATATATGTACACATATATATACCTTCATACATATACAAACACATATATATATATATACACACACACAACCATATATATATATATATATATATATATCTGTACATATATGTACATATAGATACAGCGTGTTCCGAAAGTCTTGGGCACATTCCAAGTCCGCACAACTGCTTAATTGTGAATGGTAGTAAGATGAAAGCGGTGCCATTTTAAAGCTAAATACATTACGTTTTTTGTAAGATTATACAAAAATATACCAGATATACCCAAGACTTTTGGAACACCTTGTATATATATATATATATATATATATATATATATATATATATATATATATATATATATATATATATATATATATATATATATAATGTACATACATATATATATATGTATACCTTTCTGTACATACATTTATATATATGTATACCTATCTGTACATATATATATGTACACATATATATACATATCTGTACATATATATATATACATATGTGTACATATATATATGTATACATATGTACAGACATATATATATATATATACATATGTACAGACATATATATATACATATATGTACAGACATATATATATATATACATATGTACAGACATATATATATACATATATGTACAGACATATATATATACATATATGTACAGACATATATATATACATATATGTACAGACATATATATATATACATATATGTACAGACATATATATATACATATATGTACATATATATATACATATATGTACATATATATACATATATGTACATATATATATACATATATGTACATATATATACATATATGTACATATATATATATACATATATGTACATATATATATATACATATATGTACATATATATATATACATATATATACATATATGTACATATATATATATACATATATGTACATATATATATATATACATATATGTACATATATATATATACATATATGTACATATATATATACATATATGTACATATATATATACATATATGTACATATATATATATACATATATGTACATATATATATATACATATATATACATATATGTATATACATATATGTACATATATATATATACATATATGTACATATATATATATACATATATGTACATATATATATATATACATATATGTACATATATATATACATATATGTACATATATATATACATATATGTACATATATATATATATATATGTACATATATATATACATATATGTACATATATATATATATATATGTACATATATATATACATATATGTACATATATATATATATATATGTACGTATATATATATATACACATATATAAATATGTACATATATATACATATACTTATATCTATATATATATACATATATCTATATACATATACATACATACATATATACATATATCTATATATATACATATATGTATACATATACATATATCTATATATATACATATATCCATACATACATATATATATATATATATATATATAAATATATATATTTACATATATAGATATACATATATATTTACATAAATACATATATGTATACATATATATATACATATATACACATACATATATACATTATATACATTATATACATATATATACACATATATATACATATACATTATATACATATATACACATACATTATATATACGTATAGATTATATATATACATATCTATATACATATATATACATATACATATATATACATTATATATACACACATATTTCTATATATATACATATATCTATACATGTATATATATCTATATATATATACATATATATATCTATATATATACATATATATATTATATACATATATATACACATATATACATTATATATATTTATATACATTATATATATACATATATCTATATATATACACATATATACATTATATATATATACATATATCTATATATATATATACATTGTATATACATATACATATATATACATATGTATACATATATATACACACATATATATACATATATGTACATATACATATATATATACACATATATATATTTACATATATATGTACATATATATACACATGTATATATACGTACATATATGAAAAAAAGACGTTTGTAAAATGTAACGATTTGGTTTCAAAATCTACCGATTTGAATTGGAGAGGTAATTAAGTTTTCAATTTGTCTCCAATTCAAGCAAAATATTAAATTAGAACAGTTAAAAAGTTCTTTAAAAAAATGCAGAAATGTTCACCAATTATGTTTTTCTGGATAAATTCTGTCTACTTTCAACCGAGTTACTTCCCCTTTTGCTTTCGTCATGTGACCTAATATGCCCCACCTAGCATGTAACCTTAGCATACTGTTTTACCGTTATCAGAGCTGTTTTTCATGAATAATTATTTTTCTATTTTATCGTTTTCCATAATTTTAGAAATGTTACTATTTACATGACAATTACATAGGTAGAATTTGTTTTACTTGAAATTAAATATTTTTTCGTTATTATAAGCACCTTTGTTTCTTTACTCGTTTTTCGTTCGGTTGTCTATTGTAAACTTACAACCGTTATCCTCGCGTGACCTTTTGGCCTTGATAAGCAGCAAATTGTTACACATAAAAAAAAAAAAGAGATTTGTATTTGAGGAGTTGCGCGATGGTACAATGTCTCTGGTTTCCCTGCTGAATCTAAAATGACTGCGGCAAAGCAAGCAGTGGGCAATTAATATAAGCTAAACATAGCTTCCCTGAGAGTGCTGGGAGGGAGGGGTTAGAAAGGGGAGGGTGAAAGGCTGTTCTGGATGACCTTCACTTGATGACCATCGGAAACTGTTTTTGACAAGAGTGTTTGTTGCTCACTTTGGCTCGCTTGATTGTGCCGCATTGAATTCGATATTTTTGGCAGCCTTCTTTCAATGGCTTCTTGGGCCAAGGGCGACTGTTTTCATGCTCTTCGACGCTACAAACCGGGGGAAAAACGGGCACATATATTTATCATATTGTCTGCATCAATTAGAGATTCATTCAGGTCGAATGTAGCGGAATTTGATTCTCATTTTCTTTCTTTCTTTCTCTCTCTACAATCTCACTTTCCATCACTCTTTACCATCTTACTCTTGCTCTATACTATCTCTGTCTCCCTCTATACCATCTCCCTCTTTCAATGTATATTCTCTCTCTCTCTCTCTCTCTCTCTCTTCCTCTCTCTCTCGTACTCTAAACTATCTCGCTCTCCTTACTTCACTTTTTACCATTTCTTTCTTTCTCTCTCTCTCTCTCTCTCTCTCTATATATATATATATATATATATATATATATATATGCACACACACACACACATTCTCCCCTCTCTCTCTCTCTCTCTCTCTATATATATATATATATATATATATATATATATATATATATATATATATCGTTCTATGTTATCTCTGTATCGCTCTGTAATTAAAAAACTTAATATTAAAAATCGGTAAATTTACGACGTCTGGAAATCTAAGACAAGGGATGTAATTCACCTTAGAACTTCAGAGTTATTTCTCTTGTAAAAAATAAACATATTGTTGTAACCCGTTCTACTGATGCAGACTTTCTCATGGATAAGCATATATTCAGTTGTACTGCACTTTGCATGTGAACTTTTAGTAATTCCTCACTAAGGACTATCTCTCCTTTATTGTACTCCCTATGAATAAATAAACCACTCATTCTTTTATAATATACCGGGTTGGCTATTCCTTTTTAACCTGAATTATCATCTTGTCAATTGTGCCCCTTTCGACCAATGCAATAGTGTTAACCAGAAATTGAAAATTGCAACAAATATTTGGCATGAAAATGCAGGGTCCCTAAAATATCTGGAGTCTGAGCTGTGACCTATCCTCGGACAATATTTGTAGATAGAAGGATTGTGCGCATCAAATTTTGAATACTTTGCGTAAGCCAATGGAATGATTGTCAAAGATGTTGCTCCTATTGGTGTAGATTATATGTCTGAACACTTTATATTTCAAACTGCTTTCTTGGAGGGCTGAAGTGGGTGGGAAGAGTTTATTTACTTTGTATTCCCACCCACACATGCATACACATTTGTCCCCTCTATCCCCCTCCCACCAAACCCCATAATGCTGCCTTAACTTACCCTAACTTTAAGAAGAATTGGAACGAAATGCACCTCTTTTAATCTACCTCCTTTTAACTATACTTTATTAGATGGGGTGGGGGGTACTGTACTACAATCAGTGAAATCTCACACACACACATACACACACAAACACACACTTTTCTGCCCTTCCCACACCGTTCTCTCTCCTTGACAAGTCTGCATCAATCACCAGTTTCCAGGCTGGTATCTACCCTTTCCTTATCACCTCTGCCGCTCAATCCTTTCATAGAACCCTTTTTGTATGTGCACACCACGCCCGATTCATCACTACCACCACCACCACCACCACGCTCCTCTTGAGCAATCCACTTCCGGTTTCTCACTCACTTCTTAATCTTTGATTTACACCCAACCATCCTCAGCTCCGTCATCTCCCCACCTCTCTCTCTCCCTCCCTCCCACATTTATATTGCCAATCATATACAAGCAATGGATACTCTCTCTATTTCTCTTGACCACAACAGGTTTTTTCTCTCTCCATTTCTCTCTATAGATAACCACTCTCTCTTTTTTTTACTCTTCTCACCTCATTCATCTCTCTCTCTCCCTCTCTCAAAGATTTTCTTATAACCAATAGATCCTGTCTCTATCTTTTTTTTAATCACATTTTTTCTCTCTCTATTTTGCTCTATAGATAACAGACTCTTTCTCTTTCTTGACTACAACAGGCTGCTTTCTCTGTTCTGTTCATAACCGACTGTTCTGTTTCTTTCTTGACCATAATAGACGCCTTTATCAGTCTCTCCAACAGCTACGCTCTTTCTCCTTTCTCTTTTTCTATTCAAATAACATGATCTTCTCTATCTCTTCTGTATATAAATTTATTCTCTCTCTCTCCTTACTTTTTCTTCCCTTTCCCCAACATGTTCTCCCTTATCTCTATATCCCTCCTCCTCCGCGAGTCCTTAGCAACTGGTTGAAATGTTTCTTGCTGAAAAGAACTCTGTCTTTGTGTGTAAACTGGAAAAGAAAAGAACAGTAAATGTGAATAATTAATGTGTGTATGTGTATAACAAAGCGAAATATTCAATTTTCTTATTTTGCTCTAGCTGGAGATGGGACATCCTACCGGATGCCAGATAATCACCCGCTATCTGATAAATTCCAACCGAGTTACTTTCCCTTTTGCTTACATCACGTGACCTAATATGTCCGACCCAGCATGTAACCTTAGCATACTGTTTTACTATTATCAGAAATGTTTTTCATGAATAATTATTTTTCTACGTTATCGTTTTCCATAATTTTTCAATATGTTACTATTTGCGACATGACAATTACGTATATACCATTTTTTCGTTATAATATAGAAACACCTTTGTTTCTCTACTCCTTTTTCGTTCAGTTGTCTATTGTAAACTTATTAACCATTATCCTCGAGTGACCTTTTTGTCTTGATAAGCAACAAATTGTTAGTACATAAAAAAAACGAGAGATTCTAATTGTCCTTTTAAGTCCTGCTTTTAAAATTGGAGTGCTGCACATCTATATGGTCCAATGATATTCACTTTTGTGTTTTAAGAAAAAAAAAATAAAAAATTAAAATATTTTGCTGTCTCAAATTGGGAAAAATGAGCCAAAAATTTGTGTGGGGAGGGGAGACAGTGGGTCGTTAAAAAAAAAAAATAGGACAGTGAGAAAAAAAAAGATAGAAAAACATGTTATGATCAAAAAGATAGACAGTATCTGAAGTGTAATTGTTTGTATCTCTCTTACACATGTGTTACAAGGTATATTTGCCAGGTAATTTAAAAAAACATTTTTTTCATGAGTCCGGCTGCTCCTATAATTACTGGAATGATGGAGATCTTCCTAAGATTCCAGTTTCTTTTCATGTCGTATATAAAACCTTAGTATTTCGTTATCTTTTTTCTCTCTCAGCTCAGTTTATAATGAATGTGTGTTCTAGTGTGCCATGGAAAAAGGTTGTGTGCACTTGATGTGGACAATGTGTGTGCGATGGAGAAGACAGACTGTGTGTAACAGACATAAGAAGGATACAACAAAAGACTCTATTTTCAATTGTATCTAGATTTCGCTCATCATCTCTAACTTTCTTAATTCCTTTCTATCTCTCTCTAAATCTCTCAGTCCCTAACTCAGTTTACATTTCTCTTTTCCTAACAATATCTGCATCTCCACCCCCCCAACAATCTCTGCACCTCTCTCTCTCTCTCTCTCTCTTTAAAAATCTCTTCATCTCTCTCTCTCTCTTTAAAAATCTCTTCATCTCTCTCTCTCTCTCTCTCTCTCTAAAAATCTCTTCATCTCTCTCTCTCTCTCTCTCTCTCTCTCTCTCTCTCTCTCTCTCTCTCTCTCTCTAAAAATCTCTTCATCTCTCTCTCTCTCTCTAAAAATCTCTTCATCTCTCTCTCTCTCTCTCTCTAAAAATCTCTTCATCTCTCTCTCTCTCTCTCTCTAAAAATCTCTCTAAAAATCTCTTCATCTCTCTCTCTCTCTCTCTCTCTCTCTAAAAATCTCTTCATCTCTCTCTCTCTCTCTCTCTAAAAATCTTTTCATCTCTCTCTCTTCAAAAGGCTCCACATCTTTCTCTCCTCAACTTGGCTTCCGACTCTCTCTCTCTCTCAAAGTTTCTCTCCAATTCTCTTTCCAACTCTCTTTATGACTCTCTCTCTCCAACTTTCTTTTCTGGATTTCTTCTCCAATTCCTTCTTTTTGATTTTTCTTCCTACTCTCTCTCTCTCTCATATATATATATATATATATATATATATATATATATATATATCTTACTTCCGCCTTGAGAGAGTCAATGCTCTAGTTGACCGATCACAGAGAACGAGCAGCACAGACCTCAATTGCGACACATAACGGCTGCTTGAGGGGCCGCCTTATATATCTTCGACTCTGTTTAATAGAAACATCTTTCACGCCCTAAGGATGGCCTCATCACTGTCACTTTTCTACACTGGTAACAACGAAGGCGATGGCGGCACTAGTACTGCATACTCCCACCCACCCAACCGATTTGATGCAGTTGCCTCTCTAAACTGTCGTTATATCCCCCATCCCTCCAACTCCCCAATTCCGACCTTGTTTCGTGAAGCTGATATCAAATTGCTTTTAATTAAAATAAAATTGCATGGCAGATGTTAGCGCATTTTTCAGACAAAAATTGCTGTCCTATTTTTATTTTTTTAATTATTTTTAAGGACTACACCCCCACCCCACCCCCCTCTCTCAATTTTTTAAAAAATATTATTGTTTAGCTCATTTCCCCAATTTGGGACAAGAGTACAATATTTTATTTTTTCATTTTTTTTTGTTAAAACACCAAAATGAATGTCATTGGACTAAATAGATGCACAGCACCCCAATTTTAGAAACAGCTGAAAGGAAAGTATTTAGCATAACATTGCATCTAACATTAAAACTGTGTGTGTGTGTGTGTGTGTGTGTGTGTGTGTGTGTGTGTGTGTGTGTGTTCACGGCATAGGCCGTGATCGTCCACTCATAATCTTTGTTTGAATTGCAGGCTTGATTTTGACACTGGTTGTAGTGTCAAACTGTCTTTTTAATTATTTACGATTTGATTACTTCTGATAAGACGTATATATTTATTACTTTGAAATGTCCGGATATAAGGGCTTGAAACTCTTAATTGGACATTAAAATAAACAAACCTACGTTCAAACTTGAATATTAATTTCGTCTATTTATATAAATATTAGTGTTGGGATCAGTTATCGAAATCAAAAATATGAAAAATCAGAAGATTTTTGTGTCTACTTTCCGATGCCAAAAACGATTCCTTTATCTTTTTTTATTTGATTTTATTTAAAACAGTCTTCCACTGCTGGTAGTAATAATAAAAGAATAAATATTTATTGATTTTAAACTGCCAGTAAAACTAAAATCTATAACACACACACACGTTTTCATTTTCGAGAAAATATATGCATATTTAACCTGTGTTTTTTTTTTTTTACGGCACTCGGGGAGGGGGAAGAACAATTCTAAACTAAAATATATATAAAGAATCGGAATCGGGAAAATATTGGAATCATTCCATCATTTTTATATATATATATATATATATATATATATATATAGTGGCCCCAAAAAACGGGCCCCAACTCTAATTAGGCCCCGTTTCTTAGTATTTTGTCCGAATGAAATGAAACTTTGGTCATAACTAGTTTATTATATTCAAAACATCACATGAAAACACTAGGGTCTTTGGCGCTCCTTCCTGGAGCTAACACTTGATTCTGTTATCATTTAAATTTGTATCCGAGGATTCTTTTAAGAATAGATGCTGTTCCCTTTATGGCTGCCATTTGTATTTCGTTACAGCTTGGTCTTCCATGAATTGTATCAAAGTATTTCTTAAGATTGTTTTTATTAGCCCAGTTGCTCCTATCACAACTGGTCCTGGATATGACCTTAAACTATATCCGATGGTGAGGCCCCAGCTTGCGGGCTTTGGGGAGTGTGGAGCCACCCTTTAATTACCATTGCTCCCAGGTCCACTCTGACCCGGAGTGGTAGTAACCGTTAGGGTCCCAACTGTGGGTTAAATAGAAACCGACTTGAAAAAAACAAATATATTCTATTAAAAAAATTTTCTTCAAAATCACCGGATTCGGCATTAAATAACCTGGAAAGGGTTGATATGCCATAAAACAAAAACAACCAATCAACCAACCTATCACAACTGGTATAATATTTATTTATTTCAGAAACTATATCGATTTTAAATCATTCTTGAGATGTTGATATTTTATCGTTTTCCCCCTGATAGACAGATATTGAAATATAGTCCCTTAAAAAAAAAAAAGAGGAAAACAAGCATATATAAAATTGTTTCGAATTTACAAACCAAATTATGATGTTTCTTTAAATAACAAAAATAAAAAATATTTTAGGTTCACAATTTTCGGCATAGACGCCATATAATCATACAATTCTTTCTTTTTTTTCTTCTTTTTTTTCTTCCCCCCCCTCTTATTTCACTGACAGTATTTTCTCAATGATAAAGACTCGAGATTAAAAGTAATCTATGTGTGAGGTCTTATGTTGACTGTTTTTTATTAATAACTAGCGGGGGTGCCTGGCATTGCCCGGGGTGTTTGGAGGTGGGTGTTGAGAAAAAAAAAAGGTGTAAGTAGGCAGGCAGAGAGGCTCGAACCCGTGACGCGAAGGCGGAATAGAAAGTGAAAGAACACCTGAACTCTTATCACTACAGTATGACGCCACAGGAAATAAAAAGCATTCAAATTTAACGATCTCAATCAAAAAAGTTGTCAACTCAATGATAATTAAGTTGAGAATCATACAAGTCCGTGGAGAAATTAAATTGGTTCTTAAACCTGGCCTGGGGCCAGTGAAGCTTTCCGCTTTCTCTTGTGGTATTTATTTGCTTCCCCACAAGGTCATTTCCTCGAAAAAAAAGGGAAACTCTGGAAGTGTCCAAATGAATAACAAGTGTTTGATATGAAGGGTTTCCCTGACATTGATCAAAGCAAATTGCTTTCAAGACGTCCCGACATGAAAGGCCAGGCGCTGTTTCTTCGCTCGGATTAGGTTCGCTTTATTTATATGAAAAAGACAAACAAACACGCGAAAGGATGGAATAGAGTGGATTTTTTAAAAGTCGATGTAAATAAATGTAGATACAACGTCCGTTTGCAAATCGTAGATATTATAATCTAGGCAGTATATAAAAAGTTCTAAAAAATAGTAATGTGGTCGAGAAAAAAAAACCTTTCTTGAACATACAAAAACGCGCACGGCCGTTTTGCCTTTTATATATATAGAGGATGGAAAAATAGTCCCTCCTTTTTGAAACATTGTGAATTTGAAATTTTTTTATAACTAAAAACCCAATAAATAGATTTTTTTAAAATATTTATTTTAAACGTAAATGCTGTAGTAATAGAATGTTCTTTATTATAATTTTCTTTCTAGACAATATCTATATATATATATATATATATATATATGTTTATTCTAAATTAAAAATATCCAAAAGTAAACATCATTGAATTCCTACGAGGTTGTAGATAGTGCTCAATTAAAAAGAGCAAGATATTATTTCATTCAATTTAGGTAAAAAAAAAAATTACCATAAGTCGCTACAATAAATTTACTGTTTCAGCCTTAAAAAAAAACATCCTCAGGTGACAAACTCCTCATCCAATTTTGGGCCCAAACACTTCAAATTTTAAATGTAGGTTACCTGGACATGAGTCAAATTTTATATATATATAATATATATATATATATATATATATAATATATATATGCACATACAGTTATTAATAGTACATAGGGTCTGAGCAAAGCAAGGCTGAACTGCTAGTATTACATATATATGTATAACATATATGTATTTATATGTATAATGTGTGTATAACATATGTGTGTCTCTATGTATAACATATTACGTATATATATATATATATATATATATATATATATATATATTACATATGTATACTTATAGATATGTGTGCGTTCATGTTTATGTGTTTTCAAGGTCATGACCCTTTTAGGAAAATTCACATAGGCCAGTAATCGTCCTTATCACCCACGGCCGCAGGTAATAGCTTAAATGTAGTTCGGCAGATATAGATTAATACTGAGATAGATACATATATACATAATCTTCTCGTTATTGTATAGATGAAGAAAAGATACTCGTTCCTATCACGGCCCAACTTGCATGCACGCTCGACCACACAATCCTTAATGGGCAAAGATGAGACGATATGTGTATACTATGCATGATGAGTGCATTTTTAATAGATCGTTCAGAAGATGCCGATCTGTTTTAAAGATCGGTTACCAGATGGGATTGGTATTAGCATAAATCATTGGATGCTATAAAATTAGAGGCGCATGTTTCTACAGCACATTGGCATCTACATGAGTCAGCAAAGAAGGGGAAGCTGAGAGGTAGACCATTCCACTTGCTTAGGGTTCGTTTCAACTACATAATAGATATTTTCTGGTTCAATCTTCTGGATCGAATTTAATTTCAAAACCTTAAGTTTAGTATTGCACTGTATGTGATGCAGTACAAAAGTGAAACATCATTCCAAAAACCTCAATTATGAAACGATGTGGCTTTGCAGAACATGGCAGTTTTGCATAAGGAAAAGAAAAAAAAAACAGTGACGTTAATGTTTGGTGCATTTCATGCCAGCAAGCCAGTATCTTCAGACAGCCTGATCTGGTAGGATCACATAAAAATGCAGGAGACTAGCAACCCTGTACAGAACTACTAATGTTTCATCAGACGGTATGTTTGGGTTGCCGTAGTTCAGGAATAAAAATTTTGTTAGAAGACCAAAGCATTTCTGGCTTAGAATTTTTTGACTGAAATCCAAATTATTCCAGCTCCGAAATGTTCATGAATTGAGGTCTGACTTTATTCTCCAAATGCAAAGATCATTTATCTAATATAATTTTCTCGAAACAACTGCCCTGAGCTGCCATGGCAGCCTCCAGGTTGGATTTGAACCTTTTAGAGCTTCTTGGTGAATTTCATTGTGCATACCCGTCAGAACACCTGTTATGGCCATTTCTACTAGCCACTGCTTCTACATCCTCATCGTAATTCTCCAGCTCATAGCTCAATGTATTTCAAGGAGTGAAGACCTGCAGCTGAGATTTCCAAATTTTTTAATCCAGTGTCAATCATCATGAAGCAGGTCACTCATTTTAATATTGTGTTGCTAGGCGTCCATGGTTTCAAACAGAAATCGCTATCCGTTGCACGTTACTGATTTTAAATACTTGCTAGACACATCCCTTTTAAATTTTATGTTTGGTCTTTGTGTTAAGTCAAATATATTACAGTGCTGTTGTCATAACTTGGATCTGTAGAGAGCATGAGTTGTACAGTGGCGCATCTCCGATCATGCTTGTTGAACATTGTGGCACTTTCAGACATGATGGAAGGTTCTTATCGCTGTTGGGATTTGTACACAATTGGCCAACTAGTAGATGGTCTGCAACAAAAAAAAAAGAAAAGAAAACTGGTTTTCATCAAACGGAAATGGAATCCTGTCGTTTTTTTCTGGGCTGACAATGTTAACGTTTCACCTTGTAAAAAATAATATTAGCAAATTAATCTCTTTGGCATTATTTTTAATTAGAAAATATAACTCGAGATTTTCGGTTTCAAACAGTTTTTCAAAACGAATTATGTTCGAAAACTGAGGTTCCACTGTACATTAATTATTAGCCCAGATATGACTATCTTCCTGCACTGACTTTTTGTAAAGCCCCGCGAATCGCTTTCATAAAAGTATTTAAAGGCAAGTATTTCCATTCATTTCCAGCTTCAAAAAGGTTTATTTTTGTCGCAGCCTTATGTCCAAAGGGCCTCATTCTTGCGTGGATGACCGTAGTTATAATGCCAAACAAAAGATTTCCCAGCCCTTCAAGCTTTCTGTTTTCCGATTTTTGTTGAAGGAGAGCGATCCCTGGGAGAATCTTAATTTCTTTCAGATAATTTCAATACTTATTGTCATTTTTTTTTTTTTTTTTGCTTGTTTATTTTTGTTAAATTATTAATTCACTTGGAGTTTTTCATTCAATGCATTACTAGCGATCACTAATTCACATTAAGTCAGTAGTACCCATAATGAATAAAAAATATACACAGAAAATTGTAGCTATAATCATCACGTGATGACATTGAAAAATGAAAACTTAAGAAAATCTCACTGAATAATTATTCACTATTATCATGTCTTTCTACTGTTTGCCAATCATAGTGTTTATCAATATATTTGAAAAAGACAAATGGCGGCGAGCTCGCTATTGAATACATGAATTTTGGGAAAATGAGTTCAAACTAAAAAAACTATACAAAATAATGTTAGAAACACACTCAATATATGTCAACCTATTTCACGGTAACAGTATTTTGTATAGTTTTTTAGTTTGAACTTATTTTCCCAAACTTAATGTATTCAACAGCGAGCTCGCCGCCATTTGTCTTTTTCAAATATATCGATAAACACTATGATTTTCGAACTAAATAAACATTTTACATGAAATAAAAACAATAAAAACTTATCCAGTTGGGTAGAAAAGTAATTTATCTTGCCTTTGATAACATTTATTTGTTATGTATTTGTTTTTTGACAACTTTTTTCGAATCTGTGTGTATAGTGAAACACTCCCCGCCTTTTTTTTTTTTTTTTATTAAATTGTTAGGTGAAAGTGCAAGACAATTAGCCCCCCCCCTCGTTAAAAATGTCTTTCTAAATAATATTTCAGCACGGTGCAAACAACATTCATTTATAAGGTAAACACAAGAAAATGTTAACTAACATTTAATGTACTCTTTATTTTTAGTTCATATCAAAACTTTAATTAAAACTGATTAGTTAATGAGTTTTTAATTAATTTGTGTTGTTCGTATATCTCTGGAGAGATTAGAAAATTTCCTATTTCATGTTCCGTTTCAGTCATGCAAATTATTTACAGTTAAAACGTTATTAAACAAACAAAAACTTTTAAATATATTTACAAAAAAATAAATTACGCCCGGTGCTAAAATATTGAATTCATCGATCGTTTTAGTTAACAAAAACTGTTGTGAAAAACTTCAAAATATTTGGAAATACTCAATGAAAGGTTTTATTTATTACTAGCATGGGTGCCCGGCGTTGCCCAGGTACCTGGAGGTGTGTGTTGAGAAAAAAAAAAAGAAAAAAGTGGTAGTAGGAAGGCAGGCTTGAACCCGTACCACGAAGGACAAAAAAAAAAGTTACATCTTTGCTGTTACGACCACCGCCAAACCGGAAGTGACGTAGGTTAAAATTAAGGCTAGACAATCGAAACGAGGGGATGACTTTCGAAAAAAGCGACCCCTCCCTGTAGAAAAGTGCTCAGTTGAGGGAGAAGAAATTAATGCTTTTAGCCAATTTTTCGGTATTTGTCGTCTGAAGGATCGAGCTTCAAAAGGATGCTGATCTTGTGAAAATCCGTTGCCTCTGTCGAAAGTTTTAGGCAGACATGCCAACATACATTTATATATTGGTAGCTCAAATTTTCAACCCAAACTGATTAAAAAGCTTGCCCTATCTCTGAATACCCTTTATGTAAAATTTCAAATGTTTAGACCAGAAATTGTCTGAGTAATTTGGTAGAGACCGCAGAGGTCAAATTTTTTTTAACTTTGACCCCTATTATGATCCCTTAACATTTGTTTTGGGCTCAATTAAAGTTATTAAGTTAGATCCATGTCCAAGGAATCTATATCTAAAATTTCAATTGTTTATACCCCAAATTAGCGGAGGAGTTTGGTAGAGTTTTCAAAGGTCAAATCGTTGAACTTTGACCCCTTACCAACGAAATTTCTGTCCGAAAACAAATTACAAAGATTTTCCCAAATATCACTACCCTATACATCAAATTTCGAGTCTGTAGACTGAAAATTGACAGAGTTATTACATAGGGAAATGTACACAGACAGAAACACAGACACAGACAGACAGACACTTTCATTTTTATAGATATATAGATTAAAAGAAAAATATTCTTATATAAAAATTGTTTGTTTTGCGGTCCAAAAAAAATATAATAAATAAAATTAAATATTCAACTTCCTTCGATAGAAATAAAAGTTCAAAAACAAGTTCACTTACTATATGTTGTTCGATTAAAATTATCCCAATGTGCAATTATAATAATGATCCGAATGGAGAATTGTTCTTTCTCTTTAGTAGAAGAAAATTCATGGACGTTTCGACTACCTTCTTAAAATTATCACAACCATATTTTTTATGCCTATTAGCATGAACACGTGGTTGAACACAGGAAACTTTAGGTACCCTTTACCTAGATGTCGATTTGGCAATGACGTCACGCTGTCATGTCCACTGGCCTCCTTCTCCCTTGGTAGCCGTGCTTTACCCCCTTTTGGGATAGAGCCCATTTTAATCCTTTTTATTCTACAATTCCTTTTAAACAACTTTCTAAGCTATAGTTCCATTTTAATATCCTGGGATAGTCCGTTTAATCCCGTTCTAGGGTACAGTCCCTTTAAACCTCTTCTAGACTATTGTCCCTTTTTACTCTTTTCTAGTCCTGAATATGAAACGATCGTGAGGCCCCAGCTTGCAGGCTTTGGGGAGTGTGGAGTGCTCCCAGGTCCACTCTGACCCGGAGTGGTTGTACCTGTTAGGGTCCCAACTATGGGTTAAATAGAAACCGACTTGAAAACAACAAGTATATTCTATTAAAAAATTTTTCTTCAAAATCTTTTTTTTATATACTTTTTAAATCATTACTATCTATCTATTTATCTATCTATATAAAAACCAAAAATGTGTGTATGTATGTATGTTCGCTTTTTGTGTATGTCCGCAAAAGGATTTTTTCCGGCGGCTTCTCGAGGCCGTCGCTCATTTTAAACACTTTTTATATCACGTCGAAATCATAATATCTACGAGTTACAAACGGGGGTCACGTGTGTATTTAATTTGCCCGACTTTGAAAAGCTAAATATTCAACATTTTTCGATCGTGTAGATTCACCTTTTTCGTATAATAAAAGCAAAGCTAATACGAAGGTTGTTGCATCTTTCCCAGCGTGATCGCCGGAACGTCCAAAAGCAATCAGCTTTGATCAGTGCGTTTTTTTTTCCTTATATCAGACAATTGCTATTCAATTTGGACAATCTCCTTTCAATGGGGAGCTGGTTTCCCCCCTCCCATCATCTTGGGGAAGGCCAAACTGCCCTGCAGTAAATGAAAAAATGATCCAGCAGTGAAACACAGTAAACAAACGCCAAAAAACTGCCCCATCATCGTAACCGCATTAAGCGTCCACCTATCAATCAAACCTCCTTGACTTGACTCACTTTAATCGCTCTTACATTAACATTGTTGCTGTAGCGCAGGTGTTCAGGCTCAGTCTATAGGCCTCAAGGCTCAGGGTTCAAGCCCACATGCCACCAACCCCTCATCTTTTTTTTTTTTTTTTTAAATCGCTATCGTTAAAAGAATGTCTGTCTTTTCTCTGTGGTAACTAAGGAAGACTATTATACAGAAAGGCATTACTTTACATATTCACACTTTTTAATATATACATATGCACATAACCTTATGAACAGTACATAGGGCCCGAGCAAAGCCGGGCGAAACTGCTAGGATATATATATATATATATATATATATATATATATAACGCTGGGCTGAAATGCTAGTATATATATATATATATATATATATATATATACACTAGCATTTCAGCCCGGTGTTGCCTGGGTGTTTGGCGGTGTTTGTTGAGAAAAAAAAAAAAAAAAAGCGGTCAGTTTTTTTAACTTTGACCCCTCTTATAACCCCTGAACATTTATTGTTTTGGGCTCAAATCAAGTTAAGTTAGATCTATGTCCAAGGAACCTATATCTAAAATTTCAAGTGTTTAGACCAAAAATTGGCAGAGTTTGGTAGAGTTCTCAATGGTCAAATCGTTGAACTTTGACCCCTTAATAGCCAAATTTCTGGCCGAAAACTGACCACGAAGATTTTCCCAAATCTCAGTACCCTGTATATCAAATTTCGATTATGTAGACTGAAAATTGACAGTTATTGCATTGGAAAATGTATACATACATACACACACACACGCACAGACACGTTCACTTATATATATATACATATACATATATATATTAGCATGGGTGCCCGGCGTTGCCCAGGTATTTGGAGGTGTATGTTGAGCAAAAAAAAAAAAAAGCCAATAGCGGTCAATTTTTTAAAACTTTGACTCCTATTATGGCCCCTTAACATTTATGGTTTTGGGCGCAAATCAAGTTATTAAGTTAGATCCATGTCCAAGGAACCTATATCTAAAATTTCAAGTGTTTAGACACAAAATTGTCGGAGGAGTTTGGTAGAGTTCTCAAAGGTTAAATCGTTGAACTTTGACCCCTTAATCGCTAAATTTCTGGCCAAAAACTGACTACAAAGATTTTCCCAAATCTCAGTACCCTGTATATCAAATTTCGAGTCTGTAGACTTAAAATTGACAGTTATTGCGTAGGGAAATGTACGCACACACGGACAGATACACAGACACGTTCACTTTTATAGATATATAGATATATATCGAAATAGCATGAAATCTACATAGCCAAGTTAAATAAAGGAAGTCCGTTTCAAATTACCAGAAGGTGACCACTGAATCCAAGGAACAACTGAAACATGGTGAAAATGGCCACAATACCAAAGATGAAGGAAAACATGTAAATGTGGCAAGTGCTTCTGCACGCATCACACTTACATCGTTTTTTTCCCTCTGATTAGAGATCGTATTGATTTTATTAATTAGAATATTTCTATTCCAGTATGACTAGTGTTGTCATAGCAACACAGAATTTAAACAGTATCTCTGGTTACCCTCCTACTCCCTTTGTTGGAAGAAGGGGAGCTCTATAGTTTTGTACATTTATTTATACACACATACACTAGCAGGCCGCCCGGCATTGCCTGGTCGTAAAATAGGCTTAAATATGATATTTTGATTAATGCAGATGTTGTATTTATTATTATATTATATTGGACCCAATATATAATAATGATTTAAAAAGTTAAAAAAAAAAAAAAAGAAATGACTCGTGCGCCATCACTGAGAGTCGAAACCAAAACCTTTAACTTGCGTTTTATTTTTTCCTTTGACGTTAATGTCTGACCTATGAAGACATGTTTGCTGCAAATCTAAAAATTAAAACCTCAATAATAACTATTACGTTACACATGCATATTCGTAATGCTGTTGTTCAACCTTAACCTGACAAACTTCATTTCTTTAATTTTCACACTTTTACATCGATTTTCCCCGGCTAAAATCCAAATATAAAGTTTTGCATCTTTCAAACACCCTATATATTAAGTTTCATGTCTGTAGACCAAAAACTGACAAGAGTTTTGTAGTCAAAATTGTTTAAACAAATTTTATATATATATATATATATACACATAAATATATATATATATATATATATATATATATATATATATATATATATATATATATATATATATATATATATAAAGAGGTTTGTGTTTACTATAACATTTTTACGAAAATATTAATAATGTAGAATATCTGTATGAATATAATTATACGCATTAGTTAACAAAAGATGATCATCCCATAAGAAAACCGAAAAAACTAATAGGGAATTAATTAAAATGAATGTTTAAAAGAATATGTAAATTAGCTAGATGAATGCAATTTCACGACTAATATATAACAAGGTTGTACTTTCTTTTAAATAAATAGAACAAAGGGTTTTTAATATAAATATCAATACAAAAAAAAAAATGAAATTAAAAAAAAAATAGTGAATAGACTAAAGTTACGAATCTCTGGGGGAAGGCCTTCCTAATGTCATTTGTTAGTGAGTATTCAGACTGTACATATGGTTGAAAGGATTTTGTAGAAATGAGGTCCGGCACGACCATTGCTCCTAAGTCTTAAAGTTGAAGAGTACTAAGTGGTAACAGATGCTCTTGAAAAATCTTTCTCCCCCTCTCTTTCTCTCTCCTTTCCCCCTCTCTTTCTCTCTCCTTTCCCCCTTCTCTTTCTCTCTCCTTTCCCCCTCTCTTTCTCTCTCCTTTCCCCCCTCTCTTTCTCTCTCCTTTCCCCCTCTCTTTCTCTTTCCTTTACCCCCGCTCTTTCTATTTCTTTTACCCCCTCTCTTTCTATTTCTTTTACCCCCTCTCTTTCTATTTCTTTTACCCCCTCTCTTTCTATTTCTTTTACCCCCTCTCTTTCTATTTCTTTTACCCCCTCTCTTTCTCTCTCCTTTCCCCCCTCTCTTTCTCTCTCCTTTCCCCCCTCTCTTTCTCTCTCCTTTCCCCCCTCTCTTTCTCTCTCCTTTCCCCCCTCTCTTTCTCTCTCCTTTCCCCCCTCTCTTTCTCTCTCCTTTCCCCCCTCTCTTTCTCTCTCCTTTCCCCCCTCTCTTTCTCTCTTCTTTCCCCCCTCTCTTTCTCTCTCCTTTCCCCCCTCTCTTTCTCTCTCCTTTCCCCCTCTCCCTATCTCCATTTCTCCTATCTCTCTCCATTTCCCCCTCTCTTTCTCTCTCCATTTCCCCCTCTCTTTCTCTCTCCATTTCCCCTCTCTCTCTCCATTTCCCCTCTCTCTCTCTCTCTCCATTTCCCCTCTCTCTCTCCATTTCCCCTCTCTCTCTCTCCATTTCCCCTCTCTCTCTCTCCACTTCCCCTCTCTCTCTCTCCACTTCCCCTCTCTCTCTCTATCTCACTCTCCATTTCCCCTATCTCACTCTCACTCTCCATTTCCCCTATCTCACTCTCTCTCTCCATTTCCCCTATCTCACTCTCTCTCTCTCCATTTCCCCTATCTCACTCTCTCTCTCCATTTCCCCTATCTCACTCTCTCTCTCCATTTCCCCTATCTCACTCTCTCTCTCCATTTTCCCCCTATCTCTCTCCATTTTCCCCCTATCTCTCTCCATTTTCCCCCTCTCTCTCTCCATTTTCCCCCTCTCTCTCTCCATTTTCCCCCTCTCTCTCTCCATTTTCCCCCTCTCTCTCTCTCCATTTTCCCCCTCTCTCTCTCTCGATTTTCCCCCTCTCTCTCTCCATTTCCCCCCTCTCTCTCCCCCCTTCCTTTCTTTCTATCTCTCCTTTCCTTTCTCTCTATCTCTCCTTTCCTTTCTCTCTCTCCTTTCAGCCTTCCTTTTTCTCCTCTTTTTTCCTCACCTCTCTTTCTCTTTCCACCCTTTCCCCTCTCTATCCCTCTTTCCCAAAATCTTTCTGTTACCCTTTACCATCATTTTTCTCTCCTCTGTTTTGCCATCCTTTCTTCTCCCCACTTTCCTTCTTCTTACTATCTCTCTCCCAGATCAACTTTGCACCCTTAAACAATGAACGATATTTATTCATACACACGACTGCACCTTTTGCTATCACTAATGTGAAAAAAAATAAATAAATAAATAAAAATAAAAATAATGTGCACAATAAATATTTTCAATTGTAGATATAATCGCCACATCAAAACATAAAGGAGTGAAATATATAGAAATATCACTACATTGTTGAAATATCTACGAGAACATAAAATATAAATTCTAATCTTTAATTTATTATTGAACGAATGCTTAACAGTTAACCCGTATAAACTAACAGTAAGTAATATTAATTTACAAATAAGACAAACACAATCCATATTATATTTCTCTTAGTCTGTTCATTACATTTGGAAACTACTGGGATGATCTGGCTTAAATTTGGTACGGACCTTTGTTATAATAGGGTGCAGCAAACTGAGTATTATGGTATCCATTCGATACACAGTTAGGGATAATAGGAATTAGTAACCACAATATCACATTTACTCTGGAAATGTTTTCAGAAACTACTCAACCGATCTGGCTGAAATTTTGTATGGACCTTTGTTGTAAGGTGCAGTGAATAAAGTATTATGGTATCCATTCATGGCACAGTTACAGTATTAATATAGATTAGTATTTTATGTAAAAATGGGCACAGATTTAACCATATTCAATCATCAATTTGGCATAGAGCACTCATTCTAAGTTAATAAGTTATCGTCAAGGATGTGAGTTTCATTATAGAAGCGTTGATTTAATTTGAATAAAATAAAATACACCTCAAGTGCGCTTGAAAGCCAAATTACAATGCAATATTATGAAAATAAACAAATATTTTACTTGCTTGAAATTTATAATTTAAATATATTTTGGAGTCAAACTACATCCTTAGTATTTTGTACATTTTTTTTTTACTTTTCTTCTTTCTTGCCATGTAAAGTTGGAGGAAGAAAAGTCTGTTTGTAAAGAGCCGCGCGTTGTATCTCAGCGGTTGTATTTTGAAATGTTGGCACGTGGCGTTGGCTACGTGAGATTAACGTCAAGGATGTGAGTTCCATTAAAGAAACATTGATTTAGTTTGAATTTCTCCCACTTTACAACATGGCAAGAAAGAAGAAGAAAAAGAAAACAACATACTGAGGATGGAGTTTGACTCCAAAATATATTTAAATTATAAATTATAAAATATATTTAAATTATAAATTATAAAATATATTTAAATTATAAATTATAAAATATATTTAAATTATAAATTATAAAATATATTTAAATTATAAATCATAAAATATATTTAAATTATAAATTATAAAATATATTTAAATTATAAATCATAAAATATATTTAAATTATAAATTATAAAATATATTTAAATTATAAATTATAAAATATATTTAAATTATAAATTATAAAATATATTTAAATTATAAATTATAAAATATATTTAAATTATAAATTTCAAGCAAGTGAAATAGTTTATTTTCCTAATATTGCATTGTGATTTGGCTTTCAAGCGCACTTGATGCGTATTTTATCTTAACAAGTCATATACTTTTGCCCGATTTAGACAGATTAAAGCATCTAGTTTGTACTTGTAAATATTGTAAAAATCCATGCGATCGTGTGCAAAATGCTTTTCATTATTCCGACTTGATTTTTCAATTGATTTCAGTCAGGAACACTTCCTGACCTAAAACCCACCACGCACTCATGTCATCGTTAGTTCTCCTTGTGCAAAACTCAGTCATGTTCTGCAAAGCGAAAACCGACAAATTTCCTCTCTAAAACAATCAGACCGCCATCACAAGTAAATATTTTGAGATCTAAAGAATTTGAAGCTTATAAAAACTTTTATTCCCAAATTACTGGGTTCTGCATTAAATAAGCCAAAAAGCATTGATATGCCGTAAAACAAAACAATCAAACCAAACACTATCAGTAAATATTTAGAGATATAAAAAAAATTGAAATATAAAAGCTTTTTCCAAAATTTGCAGATTCAGCATTAACTGACCCCAAAAATGGTTGATATGTCGAACAATCATCTTGTTAGCTCAGCTATCACTAAGGATGTACTTTTTTTGCTTCCCATCTGTAAAAGAGAGTCAGCAAATATTTGTGTGTCCATTCCTCTTCCTCGCCTCACCCCTTTCTTTTACCCTACCCTCTCTCTCATACAGATAATTATCATGCACACCCAACCTCCTTAAAGTGATTGCTTGGGTTTTGTTCTTTAAGTGTGAGCTGATTCACTTTCTCTTCCAACTCATAATTTTTCTCCATTATCGTCCAGCTTGCACATCAAGTTATTTTTGTAGCCGTTTTTTTTTTTCTTTTTTTTTTCTTTTATTTTTTTATTTTTACATATAATTTTTTTTACATATTTTTTTTTTAATTATTCTTCTCTGGTGTTTTAGTCATGAATTTTAAAAACAAGATTTTTTTTTTATTTAAAAAAAAATCTAGTTTATATTCATTATAAAAAATTTGCTATCATCGAAAAAATAAACAACAAAATTATTTTTTACCCCCTCCCTACCCCCATCTCTAAAATTGTTTCTGAAAATATTGGTGCAAATAGAATAATTTGGTTAAAAACAACAAATTTTTTTTTTTTTTTTTAATAAGAATGAGAGTAAAAATCAATGCCAGGCCCGAGATTTGTAGAGTCAAAAAGTTAAAAAAAAAAAAAAAAAAAAAAAAAAAAATCACAGCTTCTAAGAACATGATTCCAAATATTCTGACTTCCTATTTCAAAGTCTTCAAATAATCAGTAACTCGTAACACTTGTGCCCCCTCCACATACACATTCCCAACGACTAATCCTACAAGTAGCAAAATTGCACCCCTTGTCTTCCCTTGAACTACTCCATACTGGAAGGGCACAGGCCATCCACAACTTTGCAGATGCTTTTGTAGCGAGGAGTTCTTTTTTCGGGGTGAGGATGCTGACCCCACACCCAACCTTCCCAGAAGATACATACAGCGCTTAACCCTCCCAAATAGTCACCCATCTGGTACTGGCCAGGCTCACTGTTGCTTAACTTCAGTGATCTGGCAAGAACCCGTGTGTCAACGTGATTGTGCCGTACCTTTGAACTGCTAGATTTTATAATTTCTTCCTGACCTCCTGTTTTCCTGACTGCACTGACATGTAGAAATTTAAATGTAATGTGAACAGACATTTTGTTGCTCAACTCCCTACATAGTATTCCTATACATATGGTCCTAAATAGTAGCCCCTTGCATCCAAGTGGCATTGTGCCTTTTGGGAGGGCGAATAAGATTTTTTTTCTTTTTTTTTTTTTTAAATTAAGCTTGATTTCTAGCGTTTTTTTGAGTCCAAGTCTAACCCCACCCAAAACATCAAACTCAACAAACCTGATAGGTACAGATAGTTTTTTTGTTTTTTTTTATAAACCGAACCAACTGATCTTAGCTTTGATAGCATCCTTGAGTTTTAATATGCGTATGTTTGTGCGGAGGGGGGGGGGGTAATTCTAATGGACTATGGAGTTTCGGCTTGTATTCAAATGAATACATTAATTATGGTAATGTTTATTTAAAGAAAGGTCAGATCTGTCCAACTCGGACATATTTTTGAAAAAACTTTCAATGAAGTCTAATGATAGACCCCTTCACCTCTCTCTCTCTCTCTCTCTCCCTGACCCCTTTCCTCACCAGCAAAATCTCCCCTTTCCAATGAACTCTTGTTCCTTCCACTCTCCCCGTTCTCAACCCTCCTCCTTCCTGTTTCAGTTTGAGTTGTTGCTTCTGTTACAATGATCTAGTAAACCGGTTTACTGCTTGTTGACCTGAGGAAGACATTTGGACAATTCAGGGTCAAGTGATCAGACCCACTTGACCAATCATTCCAAAACCAAATGTATTTAATTCATACTCATAATTTTATATTCATTATTTTTATGTGAAGTATGTCTTGCACATGTTTGGTTGAATGACCACTAAACAACTCATCAGAGACCAATGTATGTTGCCTCAAAAAAAACTGTTAGAATGAAAATAGATTTGTTGAAGAAAAACGTAGATAAAGGGAAATGGAGATATTTAAAGTCTGCAGAAACATAAATTAAAAAAAAAAAAAAATTTGCTTATTGTAGTGTTTATAGGCACCGACCCGCTTCAAAAAATAATTGAATCCAAAACACATGTAAAGAAACCGTCTTATATTGCTGTATTTGATTAAAATATGTTGGAAGACATATGTCCAAGATTTTGTATTTAGATTTTAAATTAAAAATAAAAGGGCTAAATAAAACCTCAGAAGATACTATTCATAGAATATTACTAACCAGCAGGACCTGTGTTCCAGCATTGCCCAATTGAAGTATGACATAAAAGTCAGAACAAATTCAATAAAGCCCATCTCCCCTCGAAAACAAATTAAACTACAACTGTTTCTGGGGGCCCTGGAAAATATTGGGCACTGACGATCATAACCAAAATGAAATCATAAGGCTTCTGCTGTCAGGCATTGTCTGTCAGTAGCGACTAACAGAAACCACTGGCTGTCATTGCCAGCTGGTTTGTGATGGTTACTTGTGAGTACTGGGGTTTATTTCTGGGCACTGGCTGCCGTTGAATAAATAAATATATATATATATATATATATATATATATATATATATATATATATTAGTAGGCTGCCCGGTATTGCCCGGCTGTAAGATACACTTAAATATGATATTTTCATTCATGCAGAGTGCATATTTATTATTATAGATCTATCGATTGTTATGTTGAATCTAATATAAAGTGGTGAGATCCAAATTATAAGCATATACATGACTTGGGTGCCATCAGCTAGAATCGAAACCAAAACATACAACTCTCCGCCCTCATTCTTTAGCCTCTGAGCCATACCCATATATATAAAATTCACCTGTTATCCCTTTTTTTAAAAAATGTAATTGCCCAATCATCGAAGACAAGAATCAAGCAAGCAAGGGCGCCTGGGTGGTCCACAGAGTTTTATAATTACATAGATATAAATTCAATGTTTGATGAGAAGCATTAAGCTTCGAAATGCTTTGGTATATTTCGGCCTTTTCTACGATTCTAAATGTAGATTCCATGAACAAAGCTTCTTTCTTAGACCTGCACGCCTATGGAACTCTCTTCCGTTGGCCTGCTTTCCAGCTGACTACAATCTGATTGTCTTCAAGTCCAATGTAAACAAGTTAAGTAATCCAACTTACAAAAATTCTACTACTTATGTTTACTATGCTATAATCACATTGACTAATGTATACCTATTAATCCTCATCCTCGAGTGCCCTTCAGGTCTTGATAAGTGGTGTTTCCTGTGTAAAAAAAAAAAAAAAAAAAAAAAAAAAATCCCCCCAAACTCAGAAAATTATACAATTTAATATTTTCAGCATTTACTCAATAAACAATAATAATAAATTTTTCTAGCAAATTTACCCCGTGTCACCCAGTGTTCTAATTTCCGTAGATTATGTAGAAAAACAAAATTAAAACTAAATAATCTGCTTAATATAATTGGAAATGCTTAAATTTATTTTGGGACAACATTCGAGTAAAAATATTTGTGCCCCGAGTGAGCTTAAAAGTCAGAACTTCTATCTGTAAGTATAGCGCAGTAGTGACCGATTCAGCCATCTCAACAATTATGAAATGGTGTCACTAGTAGCTATATAAATTAAGAATAAGTGCATTTCTTTCTTTCGTTCTTCTCTTTCCGTTTTGTACTGTCTCCCCCCCCCCAAAAAAAAAATACAATCAGGATGGTGAATATCGAGAAAAAAAAATGTAAAAATTTGCCCTGATATTATGGGTGGAAGTGTTAGCACATTTCAGTGTAAGGTAAAAGTTCCTCCTCCTCCTTTCTTTGTTTATGACATATAAAAATATATCTATCTGTCAGGGTTTAATATTAAAATATTTGAATCAGTTGAAAATACAATTTTTATTCTTTTGCAATTCTAACCAAGTTTCGCGTTAAAATGTGTCAAAAAGAGAAAATACAACAGCCTATTAGAAATGTGTCAGTGAAAAATAGAAAGTGATAGAAATATGTTTTTAAAGTGTGAGAAAGTAAAGCATATGAAAAAAGTGAGGGAGATTGCAGCATATTTAAAAATGTAAGAAAGAAGCATAACAGTGTTAGAGTGGAGGAGGAAGAGAGAAGTATGTTATAAAGTGAGAAAGAGAGAGACAGAGATAAAGAACTGTATTATAAAAGTGTGTGTGTGAGAGAGAGAGGACGTGTTGTGTGAGAGAGAGAGGACGTATTATATATGTGCGTGTGAGAGGACGTGTTATATATGTGCGTGTGAGAGAGAGAGATGACGTTATAAATGTGTGTGTGTGTGTGAGAGAGAAAGAGGACGTGTTATATATATGTGTGTGTGTGAGAGAGAAAGAGGACGTGTTATATATATATATATATATATGTGTGAGAGAGAGAGGACGTGTTATATATATATATGTGTGAGAGAGAGGACGTGTTGTGTGTGTGTGTGTGTGTGTAAGAGAGAGAGAACGTGTTATAAATGTGTGTGTGTGTGTGTGAGAGAGAGAGGATTGTTATAAAAATGTGTGTGTAAGTGAGAGAGAGAAAACGTTATAACAGTGTGTGTTTGAGAGAGAAAACATGTTTTAAAAGTGCATGAGAGAGAGAACGTGTTATGAAAGTGTGAGAAAAAAAAAAGCCGCCGCATATTTAAAAATGTGAGAGAGACATATCAAAAAAATGTTGGAAAGAGAAGTGAGATTGAACAAGTGAACAGTGACTAAGAGTATTTGAGAAATAGTGAGAAATAAAAATGTGAGAGAGAGCTAAACATATAAAAACAAAAAGAGCAGCATATTAAAATAATGTGAGAGAGAGCAATTAATGAATGCGAGTTTGTGAGAAAGATTAAAATGGAAGAAAAATGTATGATAAAAATAAGAACAGGAAGAAGAGGAAAAAAACTAATATATCATCGATAGAATGTGTGTGTGTGCGTGTGCGTCCATCTGACACCAAACCTTCTTTCTTTGCCTTCCTCATGCATCTTGTGAGTGGGTGTGACCGGTCGCCGCCGCTGCAGCCGCAGGCTGATTGATAGCTCTGGGTCACACCTTGTCTTCAAGATACTTTTAGATCATGCAATCGCTTGACCGCTCGCTTAGTGATATTGGTCTGGGGTGAGCCATAGCGCAGACCTGCTTGCGCTTCCTCCTGCTTAACGATCAATACGCTGCGATTGACCTCATCCGGTCGGTTTCCACCCTCGCTCTTTTCAAATCGATTCGTCTCCCCCTTCCTCAACCCTTTCCTGGCGATTATTTTTCTTTTTCTTTCCTTCTTTCTTTTTTTTCTTTTTTTACTGCAGTTCTCGGCCTCTTCTGTAAAGCCTGGATTTTATTTCATATCATTGCTGTCCAGCAAGTAAAATGTTGACATGAAAGATGTTGAGAGCTTTTCATAAAATTGACGAGATTTCAAAGGTTTATCATCAAGCAACATATGTGAGCCTCCATCTTGATGGCGAGGAGGGGGCATGGGGGCAAAAGAACTTTAAAATATACAGAAAATTATTTTCTTCATTTCTTTTGCATGCAATGTAATATCTAGAAGGGACACTCAACATTGCCCAAAATAGAGCGTGTTCTCCAATATATCAATTCTTTCCCCACAAACAGTTTTGTTTTGTTGTTTTTGATGAAAATTGCTCCAGACAAAGCATAAACCCATTTGATGTAAAGAGTTAATAAAAATCCTACTTCAAGATCAAAGAACAGGCAATAATAAGTGTTAAATGGATAGATTCTGACTCAGAAAACAGAAATTCTTACCCTTTTGTTAGAAACCTTGCTCATGGAATATGAGAACTAAAGGAACGAGTTATGAGATTGCTGAAAATAAACGCAATGTCCATTTTCTACTCACCTTGATAAATTTATGACAAATGAAAATTTAATGTGTCGTTATGGATAGCTCATGTAAAAATTGTATTGTTAACTATTGTTGACATTGCCCAGGATGAATAATGTCTAAAATTTCGAAAAAAAAAAAAAAAAAATTCTTCATTCTTTGACCCTAAACTGACGCAGATTTCGTTGGGGGGGGGGGGTTCAACGAGATTATGTGCCAAGTAAAAGGCAGTAACTCTGGTTTTTTTTAATCAAGGAGTTACTTTTCTTATACTCATTACTCGAGTAATCTATGTGTGTGTGTCCATAGAGAGGAATGGGCTAGATAAAAAAAGAGTGGGAGTTAGGAGAAAAAAAAAAAAGAGAGATGGACATTTTTATTTATTTATTTATTTTATTTTTTTTTTTTTTTACTATTATTTCACTCCAAACAAGGCACAATGCAACTTAGACATTAACTAAATTTACAGGGATACTATGTAGGGAATTAAGCAGCAAGATGTCTGTTCACATTACACTTGAACTTCTGCATGTCAGGGAAGCAGGAACTCGAGAGGAATTCCAAAGTTTAGTAGTTTGAGGAAAGAAACTATTAGAGTAGATGATTTTCCGGCATCTGGGTATCTCTACCATGTAGGGGTGGGATTTTGTTGCTTGTTGAGTTAGTCACGGGTATTAACTACGAGGAGGTGCAAGTGCTTTGAGTTGGTGGGAGCACATTCTATTAAAATACTTGTAAAAAAGGCACAGGGGTGCAATATTTCGGGAATGGGACAGAGGTTGGAGTTTGGTTGATAATGCAGGACCTATTAAGTTAGAGAATTTTCTTTTTTTTACCTTGATTAAGAGTAAAAGACTAATGGCAGATGCACCAGCAATACTCCATGCATGGGCAAATGGTGACTTTGTAGAGATGTAGAATACTCTTAGGTATGAGTAATTTTTCTAGCATGATAGAGAGAGCCCACCTTCGTCACAGCAAAGAAATATTACAGTTTTGCCCTGAGCAATGTTGGGAAGCCTTGCTTGTTTAGATATGTGTGTGTGTGTGCGCATCTTTCTGTGCGTCCATCTGATCACTACTAATAATGATGCAATCAAGAACGAATGCGATGAGAAGTGGTGGGCGCAAAGGAGTACCTTAACTATTTCCTCAATTTCTTTAAAAAAAAAAATCCTCAGGTTGTATTGTTTCTTTTAGTGAATCCACATTTTTTTTTCTAACACACACACCCTCCAACATCAATGTTTCTCATATAAAAGCACCTTACATTTGTGTCATGTATTTCTTAAATTTTATATTCTCTTGGTGGTCTTTGAGAAACAAGATGTCTAATTAAAACCTAAAGACTCCTTACCAGGAGTGGCTGACCCTTAATGACCCTTAACATTTTAAAGGCTTGTTCATATATATGTACATATTGCCAAATTATATACATTTTTTTCTCCATTTATTTATATAAACATTTTTATATCACTGTACTAGTCATGATGACAATGTTTCGGTCAATAGTTATAAATAACTAAAGATCTCCTCAGGCGATAATATTCTTTCACTTCAAAATTTCATATTTGTTATGAAATGACTCGCGTAGTACTATAAAATATTGGTAATGGTGAATAAAAGGAGAGCCTAACTTTTAAACACACCGGAAGTTGACACCCGCGTTTCTAAATTATCTGTATGTAAGTATGGAAACACAGAATTGATAGAATTTTCAAATATATTTTGTTTATTTTTTTCACCCCATTATAATAAAGTATATAAAAATGCGTAAACTTGTTTAGCAATTTAAAAAGTTTTTTACTTGTATATCTTTTCAAATATTTATTTAAGTTAAAATATATTTTGTCAAACTATTTAGATATTTTAAAAAATATATTTATTTGCAGAAACGTGAAAAAAAAAACTACGAACGTGTCATATTTTCACCGTTTTAACTATATTAAATTAATACGTTATATATATATATATATATATTTCTGACCTGGAGCGGCATTCACTCTATCCGACTTAACCATCTTTCTCCAAAGGAGGAAGTTTCATGGGAATATCAAATTTGCAAACAGTCCCCAATTGCTTGTATAGCTCTCGTCAAGGGAAATGACAACATTAGGTTTTTTCAGTTTTTGCTAAGAGGTATCAATGCCCTCCTACAGCGCCTGGTATTTTAAGTGGTCACCCATTTGGTACTAATTAGACTCAACATTGCTTAACTTCGATGATCTAGCAAGAACCGGTGTGTCAACATGATTATAGTGTGTATAAATTAAAGTTTGCACAAAAGGTTTGTATATTAGCTCGATAGTATGACTAGAGTGTTTAATTCAACATGATATAATCCTAGTTTATTACAAAAAAAAACAAATGAATACTATACATTAGTTTGATCTTGTATTGGTATATTCGATTTCATTGGTACGCTGGAATCTTAATCTGTAGGGTTAAAGATACCAAATGTGATCAATTCATCAGCAGCGCTCTATAGATAAATTTGTCTTATGTTGACCTTTGAAAACTAAATATTTTTGTTTACTAGCCAAATAGAAAAATTATTAGCCAAATCCATTGATTTTTGGAATATGACATCTTTGTTCCATGACGAGTACATACATGATAAAGATTTTACTGTATTTTTTAAAAAATAAGTGTAATTCTAAATATACACCGAATTTTATGTTGAGATTAGAAAGTTATGAACATTTATATTTCTTCAGATGTTTTTTTTTAACAATCTTCATTAAAAAAAAAGAAGAAAAAAAGAGTATTATTGTTCTATTAACCTTTTTTATTGTTTAAATAATTTGACTTTGCTCGATAAAAAAAAAAAAGTTGAAAAAAATTTTTTTTCACTCACTTTGGAAGATTGTCGGTGAAAAAAAAAAAAACAATCAACAAAAGATAAGCGTTTTATTATTTCTAGTCGCCACTTTGAAAAATCACTCGCAAATGCGACTGTTTCACTCGCAATGTAAAGCCTTGATCAACCAACGTTTTAATAGTGTGACTCACAAGTATATTTGCATGGGACATTAAAAAGTAATGCCTCATATTTTTATTCCACCCAAATGGATCAGAGAGGATTGCAAATTGCATTATTATGATGACTGAACTAATGCATTCATGACCTGAAAAGTTTCATCACTGTTGCAGATATTGACAGTGACTCTTAAGAAAGCAACTCCTGTCATGGACTTGCATCAGAAGCAGAGATGTATCATTGAATTCCCCAATGCATAAAACCTTGAACCAATCAACATTTACTGTTGCCTCTTGAAGGTTTACAAAGCCAATGCAATTGATGTCAGCACAGTTAGGAGATGGGTTCGTCAATTTCAGAGTGATGACAGATGTGAGTGACGGTGCGTTTCATACTTTTACGATCGAGACATTATTCATCGCTGGCAAAAATGCTCTGAAAATGGTGACAACTATATAGAAAAATAAATTCTGGGTTATAAAAGGTCGCTCATCTTAATGACATTACCCGTCTTTGTAGCTCTTTAATGTTTTAGGAGTTAAAAAAAAAAAGGAGGCCTTACTTACCCTCATATATATATAATTAGCAAAATATTCATCAGATGTAAGGGATATGTATAGCAATAGTTTCTAATTTTAATGTTTCCTCTTTTTTTAGGGGTGGGAGTGCAGTTTCGATGGCACATCCCATAAATGGTAAAATTTACAAAAATTAAAAAATATAATGTGCCCACCATGTTGCCTAAAATAATGTGCTCACCATGTTGCCTAAAATATGTATTCCATAATCATAAGTTCTTTAGTTTAGGAGATTACTCTGCACATATTAGTGAGACGCACGTGCATCAATTCAGTTAGGCATGATGTGGCCCTCACTTGAAACCACACCAAAGACCATAACCATAGCTGGAAACTTCATTAAGCTGTGTCCTCAAGTGTTGAACCATCCGGATTTGCATTTTCAGGGTGCTGGCAATGGTCCTGTCGTCATAACTAGGACTATGACAACAGCATATTCTTTTCATTGTTTTGACTCTCGAGTACATATCCAGTACAGTTAGACACAATTAATCAACCAGGAACCACATAACTCTACATAACAGCATATAAGATATCAACGGATACACACTCGAAAGTCAAAATAATAAAAAGAATATGTTGTCATAGCTCTAGTCATAACTTAGACCGGTAGAGAGCACCGAGTTGTACAATGGCTCATCTCCGATCTCGCTCGTTGAACATTGTGTCACTTCAGGCATGATAGAAGGCTTCTTTCGCTCATGGGATTTGTACACAACTGGCCAACTAATAGATGGTCTACCAAAAAAAAAAAAAAATCGATTTTAATCAAACGGAAATGGAATCATGTAGTCTTTTCTAGGGCAACAATTTTATCGTTCCACCCTGTCCATTACATAACTCAAAATTTGATGTGGAGCAATTCTTTTCTCCATTAGATATTTTTTGCACATCACTTATTAAAAAAAAAAAATATGGAGAACACCCACTGTAAAAGTTTGTAGCACTTACAAAAAAAAAAAGTTTTCTGCTCATATTATTCCTCATTTTGTTTGGCCCTGTCGGTGGGGCATTAGAATACACCGACTGCCCCCTTGCAGAGGGTAAAAGTCCCTCAATGGGGGTCCTGGATATGACCTTAAACTATATCCAGTGGTGAGGCCCTAGCTTGCGGGCTTTGGGGAGGTGTGGAGCCACCCTTTAATTACCATTGCTCCCAGGTCCACTCTGACCCGGAGTGGTAGTACCTGTTAGGGTTCCAACTATGGGTTAAATAGAAACCGACGTGAAAACAACAAATATATTCTATTAAAAAATTTTTCTTCAAAATCTTTGGATTCGGTATTAAATAACCCGAAAAGGGTTGATATGCCGTAAAACAAAAACAACCAATCAACCAACATCCTCATGTTGTTTAGAATATATGTTCCATAATTCATAATGAATTGATATGTTAGTTTATGAGTGAATCCTATACATAGCAATATCTAAACATATACACAAGCAGTATAACAGATTTCTGGTATCCTTGCCTCCAGATTATTCCATTTTAGTTATCAAGGCTACTCAAAAATATAGGTTAATGTGAAGGATGGCTCAACAGTTGAATGATGAAGAATATTATGAGAAGATTGAAAACGATGAATAGAATGAATACAATCATTTATAAAGACAGCTAATGACATGTATCTGTTAACATTGGATTTGTAGACAACCATGTTGTAGAGCACAAAGAAGCAGTGCCATAGTAATGTGTTCCACAGCCAGTGAATTATATTTTTTAACTATCAATTGAACTCCTTTGCTATTTTTACTTACAGTTCAGGTTGGGGTGAAGGTTCATACCTTTCATAATGCTATAAATGCATATATAGTCAGAATAGATCTGTTAGGATTTGAATTCGGTATAACCAAATTCCATAAGCCAGTAGTCAGTATCCACAAGGCTAACTAACAAAAATATCCCCAAAGGAGGAGGTAATGTCTGGAAAGATTGCATCATAATGAATTAGCATACACTATGCTACCTCTACCTCCACCCCTCCAAAGGAGGTTATGTTTGGAAGGATGATATCATGACCACAATATAGACACCAGATACTACATTACCCCCCACCCCGAGGATGTAATGCCTTGGAAGATGGTATGACAAACGAACATATACTACACTATCCTCGCCTGAATTCAGCATTATTAATAGTACAAGTAATAAGTCTTGACTTCAAACAGATAGATACTAAATCTAGATTGTATTTAGCTCTCCTGCTTTCTTTTGTTTATATATATATATATATATATATATATATATATATATATATATATATATATAACACGGAAATTACATAATTGTCGATGCAATAATTTATTTCAACCTTATGGTATTTTCAAGCATCTAAGCTAGACAATTACATTTTTGATACTGAAATAAAGAAAGAAAAAGAATCGGGCCCCGACCGTCAAAAATCAGAGGGGGTGGTAGTAGCAATCCACTTAATACATTTTATAGAGAGGGTGGGAATTAAGTTAGTATAGGAGGGATTTTTTTTAAAAAACAACAAGGACATTATGACACTTAAACGACTGTCCGGTAACCCGACGTAACAACACACACACACACGCACGCACACATACACACCTAAATATGCACGTTTTTACCCGTAAATGACTTGACACGCATTTACTAACCTAGGAAGAAGAGGGAATAAACTGACAATCGGCTGCTCGTAAGGGAAAGAGTAGAAAAAAGAAGGAAGAGAAGAGAGTGACCATCCGCCATAGTGACCACACATATATATATATATATATATATATATATATATATATATATATATATTGCTTTTTTTGTTACGCTTCATGAATTTAATAGCAAAGGGTTGAAAAACATTAGTTTGAGGTGGGGATGGGTGCCATTCTTCAATCCCACCCTCCAGTTTCTGCTTTGATTTTGGGCCAAAGTGATGAAAACTTTCCATCAAGTACTCCTAGCTGCAAAACGAGATAAAAGTTTTGTTCTCTATCGTTGCCAAATCAAATTATGGTAAAGATAGATTTAATTTTAGCCCGGCAAGAGTTATTATTTGAATAAATAAAGAGAGAGAGAGAGAGGGGGGGATGAAAATGGGAAAATAAATTAGAATAAATACATAAAATAAATATCAACAATTATTTTTATCCCTACAGATACTAGTGTTTAAGAATTATGCAATCATCAGTGTAGGATGTAATAATTACTGCTGGCCTGGAGATTTGAACCCAATCACAAAACCACCTTTGACATCGGAGGCTAGCGTCATTCTTGCAGATCACAATAACCACATGAACGGAAATTAAGTACCTATGAATGCCATGACAGTGGGAATTCACAGTAAACAGTCAGAGTATTGAACAAAAATCGGAACGATACGTTTATACTAAAGTTGAAGGCGTTTTTTTTTTTTTTAATCCCAAAAGAGGACTAAATTTTAATTTCTAAACGGGACTTTATAACTATATTTTTAAAGAAATATTAATCTGTATATGTAAATATATATAATTAGTTTTTTTTTTTTTTGTTTTTTTTGTTTTTTTTTAGGGGAGGGGGAAGAAATCCATCAGAGTGCTCAATTCTAAGGAAAATCTGAAAATAAGAGCGTATTTATATTTTGTATACAGAAAGTTCTTAGATGAAACAAGTCATTGGTACCGACGGTTTCAAATCCGATAAGTAGGGACTGTTTTAGATACCCATATCAAGCTCTCTTCAGCCAATACTCATCTTTTTTTTTCTTCCGTCGAGATGAGTATCAGCTGAAGAGAGCTTGATATGGGTATCTAAAACGGTCCCCAATTGTCGGATTTGAAACCGACGGTACCAATGACTTGTTTCATCTAACAACTTTCTGTATACAAAATATATATATGATGATTTAATGAAATTACTATTCCGACAAAATAGAGATAAAAGGAACAAACCAAGTTGTGTGTTCATCAACGTTTCGTCTTTATTGGGAGATTTCCTCTGGATGAATGAAGTTAAGAAACAAAACACCAGTATAAATGTTTGAAAATATATTTAAATGTATGACCCTGTTTCATTTCAGAAACGAAAAAAGTCGTTGGAAATAGTGTTGTGAAAGAGAATAAGTTTTTTATAACGTCATATAGCCGTTAATATATTTATAAAGATATGATGCAATTCATATTCTTTTTGGAACAGATATGTCCGTTATAATTCAAATATGAATGTGCAACTGAAATGAAATGAGTGTATTCTTGTTGTGTAACTTATTGACTGATTATATTTATTAAGTATTATAAGTGGTGTTTTCTATGGTGCAAGAGGGTTAACCTGTGTCTAAAATTAAATTATGTCCTTTTAATAGAAGTTTACTTATTAATAGCGATACATTATAGAAACCTTTACGTTGTTTGATTGTGCTTGAATTTGCAATGAGCGCTGATCTGAGAAGTCTCTGTCATGGTTTATTTGAAATAAATTTAACTATTTTTGCTTGTTTGAAGTCAAAAGTATGATTATGTTGCAATGAATGAGAGAATAATGCATTCAGAAAATTGCTATTTCTTATATTTCTTTTATGTTCATTGAGCCTTTTCTCTAATCTACATTGGGTTTCACCAACGTATATATGATGGCAATTTTGGTAGGGAACAGTGTATATGCTTGCATTGGAAATTGGTTTGTATTGGAGATGTTTTGTTGTTTTAAATGTTTTTTTTAAGTTTGTGATGTGGTTTATATTATTGGAATTCCTAGTTTATTTAGCATGTTGCAAAAAAAAAAAAAAAAAGGGAAAAGTATTACTCTCTTTCACAACGTTATGACCCCCCCCCCCCGCCGGTTTTTTGAATTTCCAACGACTCTTTCTGTTTCTGAAATGGAACAGGGTCATGCATTTCATTACATCAAAAGTATATTCTCAAATATTTGTACGGGTGTTTTGTTTTCTTAATTTCATTCATCCAGAGAAAGTCTTGCAATACAATATCCTTATACAGGGTGACCCCCCAAAAAAACGGGCCCCAACTCTAATTAGACCCCGTTTCTTAGTGTTTTGTCCGAATTAAATGAAACTTTGGTCATAACTAGTTTATTATAATCAAAACATCACATGAAAACACAAGGGTCTTTGGCGTTTTTTTTTTCTCCGTTCTACAGCATATGTTCTAGATGGCCTCCATTTAGCTTTTGTTTTTTTTGGGGGGGGGTCATCCTGTATGACTCCTCTATATTTACATATTACACACAATGCTTCAAGCAAACTACATCGCCTTATATAATTATAAATTATATAAATAATTTTTATATACCTGTAGACATGAGTGTTTCATGCTTACACAATCATCAGTGCAGGAGATGACAATCAACACTCCAGAGCCACCATTCATCGCCACGAAATTAAGTGACATTTTAACATTAATAAAGCTTAACATTTAATACAAACGATCTTAGGGTGATCAAGTATTAGGAATTTACGATCTCGCAACACAAGACTAGTTGATCGACTTTTTTAATTTCTCTAGACAGTGCTCAACTTTAAAAATTATTTTTATTTCTTAAAGGGGCGACGATAATCATAAAAATTTTTTATATGCGTACAGACACTAGTGTTTTATGCTTACGCAATTATCAACACTCGTTGAAGGATTCGAACCCCACAACGAAGCCACCTTTAGTGGAATTATTAAAGAACATACCCCAAGACTATCATTCATCAAGAGAAACTTTAACATTAATGAAGCTTAACGTTTGATATATATATATATATATATATATATATATATATATATATATATATATTATAACTAGCCTCGGTACCCGAGTGTTTGGAGGTGCGTATTGAGCAAAAAAAAAAAAATTGGTAGTTGGCAGGCAGGCTCAAAGGAGGAAAAGAACATGAAAAAAACAAAAGTGACGTCTTTGCCGTTGTGTCCATTGCCAAACCGGAAGTGGCGAAGTATGCCTTTAAAAACAGAACTAAGTTTATTTAAACTGAGAGTTATTTATTCCCTTTAAGCTATTTCACCGTTTAATTTTCATCGACGAAAATTGATGTATTTTCTGTTTCCATAAATCCAACAGTTGATCCACTTTCAGGAGAATCATAAGAAGTTAGGATATTCGGTGTATCTTAAATAATATGTGACTAAACCTTCTGCTTGCCAATATTTTTTTTTACCTGGAAAACCGGGTATATACAGTTAGTGTGTAATATATATATATATGTGTGTGTGTGTGTGTGTGTGTGTGTGTGTGTGTATTGGTCTCGCAAAGAAAAGAGTAATTTCTGTACAAAATCTTGAATAGATCAGTGCGTAGCAGAGTAAGAATAAAAATTCAAATACAACAACCAGAACTCATAAATAATTGAAATAAATCTATTTACTGAACTTTAATATATATATATATATATATATATATATATATATATATATATATATATATATATATATATATATATATATTGCAGTGTCTGTTTGATGTACCTATTTACTATGCCTCCCCACGGGACAGAGTTAGACACCAGGGTCGTTTTTTAATGTGGAGAAAAGGTACAAAAATAAAAATTGTCTCAGTCGTGAAGGATTTCTCCTCCACCGAAAGAGAACAAGAAATAGAAGTGCAGCATCTGAAGAACAGATACTACACGAAAATATGCTTAAAAATTTTTTTTTTTAAATCTCCCCCATCACCACCACTCTGCATTTGTCAGTCCTCCAACCTTTGGTTCTTATTTCCACTGCATTGTGATCGTAATATTAGATGGTGCTTCTGGCCAGCTCTCACACGATAACTCGCTAGCACATGTCTCAACACTCGTATGTGCATCATCCAAGATTTCCTCAAGAACAATGGAAACGGGGGTGGGGCGTATAAAAAGGAAATAACTTTAGTCGCACTGTCTTCCAATTAGTCAAGCGTTTCTCTTTTCGTTGCTCGGAAGTTATGCAAATTTTATTTGTGATCATGCAGATTCTTATCATTATCTGTATCTCTCCCCTCCCACTCCCACCTTTTTTGTTTCTTTGATTTTCTTCTGCGAAAGAAGGAGAAAAAGCATTTATTTTATTCTTCTTCTTAATTATAGGAGAAAGGATGATGAGGAAACGCGTCTGATGCTTTTGTGTTCAACTGAAAATTGTTTCAGCTTTTTTTCTTTTTTTTTTTTTTCTTGAAAATAGATTAAAACACAAAGACGACGCTTTCTGGCGTTTTTAAATTTTTTATTTATTTATTTTATTTTATTTATTTATTTTTTTTGTCTTTTTAAGAATTTTACTTTTGTGCATCATCATTATTGTTGTTGTTGTTATTTATTAACACCCTCCACTACTACTCTCTTCCCAAAAATGAGATTCTACTTTTGTTAGGTAATTACGTGTAAATACTGAAAAGGTGGGGTAGGGGTGGGGGTTAAAAAAATCAAGGCTCAGCTTCTCACACACACACACATATATATATACTAGTAGGATTACTGGGTGTTGCCTGGGATGAGTGAATAACAATGCAATACAGTGAGAATATACGGCATAATCGCGTTGACACACCAGTTCTCATCAAATCACCAAAGTTAAGCAACGTTGAGCCTGATCAGTACCAGATGGGTGACCATTTGAAAATTCTAGGCACTGTATGTACTCTCTGCTTATCTCGGCATTTATTTCCAGTTGTTCTGAACATACACTCCGCTTGCCACTGGTATTTAACAATTTTGACTCAAGAGAGGTATAGTTCAAGATTGCATACCTCCTGCCACAAAAATTTCGCGTGCAGGCACCCCTGGTATCCATAGTCTATCAAAGACTGAAGGGGCCTTAACAGTGAGAACTAGGGGTATTTATAAGTACATTTTTGGAGCAGTTTTATTCCTTTTAATCAAACATAGTTCTTTACATTTCCATTATTATCTATTATTTATATGTCCAACTGTTATCAAAAGATTTGTCCAGTTGTGCTTGAATTTACAAATACATTTATTTGAATTGTCAAGAGAGGTAGGTTGTGACCCTTTACGGATATATATATATATATATATATATATATATATATATATATATATATATAAAACTACTTAATTTACTCACATAAAATTAATATACGAAAGTATAGATTTATGCGTAAACTTTAAGTATTTACTTCAAACGTGCTCAATACGTAGGTAGAGCTAGTTAGTAATTTATAAAATATATATGGCGATTAAGCTCCACTGAATATTCAGCGTTTCATCCACTCTAGGACTCCTCAGGCTTATGCGCATAAGCCTAAGGAGTCCTAGAGTGGATGAAACGCCGAATATTCAGTGTAGCTTAATCGCCATATATATTTTATAAATTACTATATAATATATATATATATATATATATATATATATATATATATATATATTTTGATAGGATGATGAAAATATTTTTCAAGATTCCAATGCAATTACCAATTCTGTTGTAAATTCCTGATTCCGATTATTTAAAAAAAATTTTTTTAACTATTTAGCTAAAAAGTTTTTCGGATTATCATAAGAAATAAAAAAAATAAACCATGTAATATGTGCATATATTTTTGCAAACATAAAAATACACTTGTGTATGGGAGGTGGGAGGGGGGTCTGCATATTTTAATTTTGCTGCTCGTTTAAAATCAATAAATATGTATTATTTAATTGTTAGTAACAGCAATGGAAAATTAAGTTTTAAACAAAAAATAAATAAAAATTTAAATCTTTTTTTTGCATTGGAAAATATGGCCCTTTTATTTTTTTTTTTTAAATTCCCAATTCCAGTTAATCGCTAGTTATGAAAATATATATGTTTATTTTTATAATTTATCATGTATTGAGTCTTGTAAATACTGAAAATCGATACATAAAGTATTATATCTAATGAAATTATATAATTAATATGAAAAATATATTAATGTTTATATCTTTTTTTCTCTCTTGTATTTGTTGACATGTAGGAATACAAAATTAAAAAAAAAAGTCTTTTTTCTGAAAAAGCAAATTTCGTCCGTTCCTTCAGCCTTCCTCGGTGTATTGAATACACACACACATTTTCGTATGTGTGCACATATATACCTGTTTACGCATACAATCTTGTGAACACGTGCATCTCTCTCTCCGGTAGGCAATCTGATCCGTTGAAAGCAGCAGCGGTAGTTACGACCCTTGCAAGTTTTGAGCGACAAAATGTCACCCACATAATCATTCACTCACAGTACTTCCCACCCCCAGGATACTTGATTCTCCGGGGTTAACACCGCAGCGCGCAGCGATGATATTTCTACGGGACCGGACGTATGAGGTGAAAGAGAAGCGTGTTAATTGATGGAGGAGTTCCTCTTTCCGCATTCTAAATGCTGGGGTAGGGGTGGGGGTGCTCTTCTGTTGAAAAACATTATGTTGCATGTAATCTGTGTTGTTTGATAAACAACTTTAAGTTTGGCTAAAAAAATAAGATAAATAAAATAAAATGAAAACAATTTCCATAACATAAAATGGTGAACCAAAATTGTTGATGAATCTGTGTTAGTACTCTTTAGAAAAAACTGCACACACACACAGACTTGGACCTTTAAAACTATATAAAAAAAAACTTATTTAATTTTTATATTTTTTTATCATTCGTTGGTCAGTAAGTCATTTAATCACCTTCAATCACTGCATCAACTTACTCTCTCGAATTTACAATAGTCCTAATGTTAATTTAAGGGATCATCAGTTGTTTACCATGAAACACTGTTTCAAGGGATTTAAAAACAAAATAGTATATTAAATCATGGCTCCTCAGCAGTGTACATCAAACACCACCTCCTTTAATCACAAGAACAATATATATATATATATATATAAGTTTTGATACGATTAAATCAGTCAGGAATCAGAAAAATGCTGGACTTTTTGGGATATCAGAATCAGAAAAATGTGTGTCTATTTTCTAATGCCACAAACGATTTGAACTCTATCAAGGCAGGATAGGGTTCTCCGAGCACCTCTTGCCCACATGTGGTAGCAGTACTGCATCCTAGGACGTACTTGGATTTTATGAAGGTAAAGGATTGCATCAGCAGTGAGATATCTACTGGAGCAGTAGAATGATCCAACCATTTGGCAACGGATTTGAAGAAATTGAAATTCAGGGAATCTTACTTAATCAGTGCCTAATGACTATGGATCAAATTTAATGCAAATCTGAAATATTTTAATGTTCAAATGGGTGGCTGTGCCAATATGCCTCTTAGAAATCTTTTACAATCTTTCAAAGAAACTGAAATTCAGTGAATATTTATTAATTGATATCTGATATATATAGTAGGCTGCCCGGTATTGCCTGGTCATAAAATATGCATAAATATTATATTTTAATTCATACAGAAACTGAGACACATGCATGCAAATATTATGTTTTTTCTAAACAGTTCTCTTCTTGTAAGTGAAAAAAAATTACTCAAGTTGAGATCGAAACCAAAACCTAAAGACAGTGAGTCAAGTATGATAACCATTAGGCCAGCTTGACAAGGTCTTTAAAAAGTGTTTTCAAACCTACTTATTCTTAACATAATGTGAACGATTCGCGCATGCGCAGTCGTAAAACAGTTAACAAATTTGATAACTCCCAAGTATCAATTTTTCAATTTTGACCCTTTAGTAGCCTTCTTTACTGGATGAAAACCAATTAAAAAGTTTTCTATATGTCCGAATACTCTATAAACCAAATTTCAAGTCTGTAGATAAAAATTTTGTTGAGTATATAGTTTTTGAAATCACTGGGCTCGTCTAGTTGAAATTTGTTCTGTAAAGGTGCAGTGAACTAAGTGTTATGGTATTCATTTGATGCACAGTTAGAGAAGAATAGAAATTAGTATTTAATGCAAAAATAAGATTGTTTTTCATTTCTCGGTTGTTAACTATACTGCATGATTGCTGTCTTTTTTTGTGTTATTTGAAAAAGTTTTGTTCCCCAGCTATGCCGTATTCCCTTTCCATTTTGTACTAAAGCTTTTTATTCTCTTTGCAGATTGGACTGGCCAGTCTTAGTATGTCACATAGTGGTCACCGACTGCGAGAAATGAAGTCCGATGCCGTGCACCATGGTCATCTAACAGGCCACCCCCATCACCCTCATCACCCACCACCACACCATCACCACGGAGACGAAGAGGAGTATGTAATTGAAGTGGAAAGCGACTTGAGCCCGACGGGGCCGGACATCATCAGGGAAGTGGATCACGATCACCACAACGTGAAGGTCAAATTGAAACGGAGACGTCGCTGCGGCATTTGTGGCCCCTGTCAGATCAAGCAGAACTGTGGCCGATGTCACTACTGTCTGCGGAGGGACGTACTGAAACAGACGTGTGTCTATCGTAAATGTGTCTACTTGAGGAGCAAGCCGAGGAGCATGAGTCCAAAAGAGAATGTTTCTATGTCTGCTCTCAATTTGCAGTCAGGACTTGGCGTTGCCACGCCGACAGACCTTAGTATGCGTACGAGCTTAACACCGAGTGCTTCGGGATCGTCTTCAAATGACTTTCAAGGCCTCTCGTCCATGTATCACCACCCCGATCTTGACTCGAGAGCATTTACGGGTAGCTCCCCTTCGATCCCACTGCATCATGATCCTGTCATTCCATCCAGGATGAATCCGTATATGGGCGGTGCTCACACGGGGCCCTACCCCATCAACATGTTCCCCAGCGGTAGTCTGGCAGCCAACTCCAGTCTAGCAAACCCTTTTCAGATGGGTAGTTGCAGCAATAGCCCATTCCGGTATCCGTGGATGCCCGGTTCATTTGCAAGACCATCCGTTGTGTCCAGTCCCACTGACCTCTTGCGGCCGTCACCGTCATGGCCTCCTCCACCACCAACGCACGGATTGTCCTCAACGCACCAGAGGATGGCATCGGACTTTGGGGCAGAAACTTTTCAAAAGGAGATACCTTTCATTAAACGACGTTCCCAGCAGGACCTTCTGCAAAATAGACAACGACTACCTTCTTGTAGCAGGTCGTTGGCGCCAATGTGTGGAGGTGCCTCAAGCGGGTGTGAAACTCCATCCTGCTTTACCTCGGATGCCTTGGTAATGCGTGAAAAATATGGCTGTTTCCCTGGGCAGGGATCTGAATCTTTTGGCCACGACGGTAGTGGTCACATGACATCGGGGAATATCAATAGTAGTTACAATCAAGGATATGCATCATCGTCGCCGTATCAGTGTGACGTCATCGGTATTGACGATCTCCAGGTGAATGCCTTTATACGAGCCACTGGCTGTAATGGGTTAGATATAGAGTTTGATATTACAAAAGCTCCCGTTGTATCTCTTGCTGCTAAATCTAGAATTAAATCCACACTGGCTGGAACGCTAAGTGTGATGCAAGACCTGGGAGACCAGGGTACCGTAGAGTTAGAGGTGCCTGGCAACAAGGTTACCCTGGAAGATCATGTTAATGTTGATGAAACCTTTGCCAAATATGCTGACAGTTTCAAAGATAATGTGAATACTGTTGAGCATTTAAAAATAGCCACACATGCTTAAGAGCTGTGACTATTTTTTTTTTTTTTTTTTACTTTTTCAAAGTAGGCGTTTCAAATTACTAGCTTTAAGTAGTTTGGGCGGGAGGGGGCTTCTTTTTTTTTTTTTTCTGTGAAACTCAAATTATTATCTACTAACTAATAATACAATAGTTCTTTTCTTCTTTTTTATACTGCTTAATCAAAATGTATTCCCTATATATATATATATATATATATTCTTACGATTATAAGAAAATATATACTATAAATATTATTTCGCATCGTAACAAATATTAAGCACAATGAAAGTGAATTTTCACTTTCAGAGCATTGGTTATTATTGGTTATCATTCTAAAACTAAATGTTGTTAATTCACACTCATAATTTTTTTAAATTTAAATTTTTTTTTTAAACTTTCCAACAGATTTTTGACAAACATAGATTTGTCTCTGAAGAGTTGTTTAGTGGTCTCGTCTATTCAACGAAACATACATACAACATACTTCATTAAGTTATTTTTTTTTTTTTAATTATTTTTTTTAAATGAATGAAATCTTATGAGTGTGAATTAAATACATCTTTTAGTTTTGGAATGGTATGTTCTGTTTGCTACTTCCCATCATCCCTATTATTCTTGGATTGGCATATTTAATTGCTTTTTTTCTTAGATTAAATGATATTTCCTCTTGATTCAGGTTAGAACCGGTGTTTCCTTTTTGGTACGGAGGGGATGAACAGGGATTTTGATGGGGGTGCAAGGGAAGGGTGTACATATACAATTTTATCTTGTATTAATGTTTAACAGTTTTGTTTTTTTTTGTCTTTTTTTTTTGATTGATTTTTTTTTATCTTTTATTTATTTTTTTTTTTCATTCTTGTTCCCTTTTCTCCATAATTATTGTTCCAATCCTCGTCCTAATCTATGGATTGATAATAAAAATGTAAATACCTTGCAAGTTATCTACTTCCCTGCACGAAGGGGTCGGGGTAGGTTAAAACAAAAAATTTAAAAAAAAAAAAAAAAAGTTTGTTAGCCGTGGCCAACGATATCTACAAAATTTTCTTCAGTTCCCTTGCTATATTTCTCTATTTTCGACGCGCTTCAGATATAACAGGAACCGACTTCAAATCATACCAAATTTATGAGGAGATACTGCTTTTGTGGTGCTGGACCACTTTCATTAGCATCTGACCAGAAAGTCTGAGCTATATTATACAGAGATAAAGACATTATACGACAAATATCACTCTGTAGACCCGTGCTCTCCAACTTAGACGATACTAATTATCAATCAGTAAAAATTAAAGCTTTTAAATGAGTGTTACGATAATTGCGATCTCTATTTTAAAAAAGAGCACAAAAAAAGTAAAAGAATTAAAAATTTCTGAGATATGGCAATGCCAGCATTTAAAAGTTTGTAGGCAATACCAACTATGAGTCTATAACTTTTAGAAACGTGTCCTTTTTTCTCATCTTATCCTAAGTTGACTGTCCCAACTACGAAAGCACAAATCTACTTCCATAGGCCTGTGCTCTCTGATTTAAACAATATCAAATTACAAATCGATAAAAACTGAATCGTTTAAATTTGCAATCCTAGTAATTGCGGCCTCTTTCTTTTAAAAAGATTTGTTGAGATGTCCGAGACATACTAATGATGGATCGTTTAAAAGAGACCATGGATGAGACTATGGATCCTGTTTATTTGACAAAATTGCAGGGTTTTTTTTGTTTGATTTTTTTTTGATTTTCAATTATCTGACACCCTGTTTATATGACTGGAACTTTATCACTTTAAAGGTTGGTCATTTAACATTTTTTGTTTTTGTATCTTAGATAGACTTCCATATGCTTAAAAAGGAGTACTTACACATTCCCGAAGTGAAAGTTGAGAGACGGGAGCGAATCAAACACAGATTTATAATATTGTTATTTTGAAATGTAGAATTGATTGACATATCCATTTTTTTTTCATTCATCTCTGCACATGCGCATATATATACATTTGTGTTTATATATACATATATACACACACGCACACATATACCGATATATATATATATATATATATATATATATATATATGTGTGTGTGTGTTAATAACTAAATATAAAATATAGTTGTTTGATGTTACCTTACATTTATCAGAATCGATAATGTAACCATTCTGCCAGTCAGAACTCCAGATCCAAGTATTATGAACTCTGGCTTTTTATTTATATATAAAACTCTGTGGACCTTTCTTGCTTGCCTTTGACAATTAGGCGATTCCATCTTTTAAAAAAAGGATGCCAGGTGAATATATATATATATATATATATATTTCATTATTTTTTTAGGAGTACAAAACTATTATATCTGTTAAAAAAAAGAAAACTGAGTTTTTTTTTTTTATATCCATGGTAAAAAGAATGATGGAGGGAAAACATTTAATGGGGGTTCAAAAAAAAAAAAAAAAAAAAAAATTTAAATAAGAGGGTAGAGTCAGCTGACCGGGGTTTGCCCTCACTTCTCAAAGTTGAATCAAAGATTTTTTTTTTTTTTTTTTGTATAGGGAAACGAAATCAAATGTGGGAACAATTAAAATTAAATCAAACTATCGGAAAGAAAAAAAACAAAATGGGGGACCGGTCAAAATAAGTCTATCGTTATAATTATACTATGGAGAGGAAACGCCTTAGACTAATCACGTTCAGACCCAAAAGACAATCCCTCTGCTTACAGAGAGAAGGTCTCTTTAAACAGATGTGAATAGACTTCAAGATCTTCAGATGAAATAATGAATGAGTGTGACTTAGAATAGAAAATGAGTCACTGCTGAAATTTATTGCACATCGCGAGTTTTTAAACAAATGGTCCATGATTTTTTTATTTTTTTTTTTTTATAATAGTTTGATATTATTTTGGTCGTTCCCCCGTTTGAATTCATCTCCCTATACAAAAAGAAAAAAAAAACTTGATTTGGCTTTGAAAAGTGAGGGTGAAACCTGGTTGACGTACTCCACCCCCTTATTTAGTTAGTTTATTTATTTTTTTCAACCTCCATTAAATGTTTTCCCTTGGTCCTTCTTTTTACCATAGATACCAAAAAAAAAACTTAGTCTTCCTTTTTTTTAATGTCTATAAAATATATATATATATATATATATATATATATATATATATATATATATATATACACACACACACGTATGGGTATGGCTCAAAAAATCTAAGCATAAGCAATGAGGGTAGATAATTGTACGTTTTGGTTTTGATTCTAGCTGATGGCACCCAAGTCGTATATATATTTTTGGTTTTGATCTCACTACCATATATTAGGTTCAATATATTAATCAATAGAGAATTGCCTGCATGAATATTTAAGCGTATTTTAAAATCGGGTCACGTCAGATGACCTGCTAGTATGTGTTTGTGTGTATGTATGTGTGTGTTGGGGTGGAGAGGGCTCCTGTAAGCCGTAGTGAAGGCAACCTTTCTAGGAGAAGCAAATCTCTGATTTAAAAAACCATAAAACGGGAGACCAGTACCCACATTAAGCTGGTCTGCAGTTTAACTTGTTGCTGGCTATCTTGCTCTTGCTTGTTGCTGGATCTCAACATTTTGAATCGAGAGAGAGACTTAGCTGTCGTACAAAGCTAAGACTCTGTAACATCATCTGTGTATAGATACTCCCTCAGGGATTTGTCTATAAAAATGGTCCGGTGGCGAGAGAAGTCATTTTTGGGCTCATGGACTTTAAGTGTCTGAGGGAGTGGCACTCGTCTGACAAGACGTTGCAATCATCATATTAAGAGGTATATTTAGTAAAAAACAGAAAAAAGTGCTCAATACATTGGTAGAGCTAAATATGTTTTTATTATTTCAACCTCTGGAGTATTTGCTTAAATCATCATATTAAGAGGTATATTTAGTAAAAAACAGAAAAAAGTGCTCAATACATTGGTAGAGCTAAATATGTTTTTATTATTTCAACCTCTGGAGTATTTGCTTAAATCATCATATTAAGAGGTATATTTAGTAAAAAACAGAAAAAAGTGCTCAATACATTGGTAGAGCTAAATATGTTTTTATTATTTCAACCTCTGGAGTATTTGCTTAAATCATCATATTAAGAGGTATATTTAGTAAAAAACAGAAAAAAGTGCTCAATACATTGGTAGAGCTAAATATGTTTTTATTATTTCAACCTCTGGAGTATTTGCTTAAATCATCATATTAAGAGGTATATTTAGTAAAAAACAGAAAAAAGTGCTCAATACATTGGTAGAGCTAAATATGTTTTTATTATTTCAACCTCTGGAGTATTTGCTTAAATCATCATATTAAGAGGTATATTTAGTAAAAAACAGAAAAAAGTGCTCAATACATTGGTAGAGCTAAATATGTTTTTATTATTTCAACCTCTGGAGTATTTGCTTAAATCAGTACAAGATTGTTTCGATAGACGGGATAAACAAATTATTCAGCCTATGTCATCAGACAATTTACGCCAAAATAAATTAAGATTTTTGATTGCATATGAATATTAAAAACCAAGAGTTGGAGTGATGGATAGAGAGGGGGAGGAGAGAGAGAAAGAAAGGAGGAGAAGGGATGGGGGAGAGAAAAAGTATACATATAAATTGAAATCAGAATTAAAAAAGAGAAGGAAAGAAAGATTAAGGATGTCAAAATATATATGTATATATGTATGCATATATGTATATATGTATGCATATATATATATATACATATATATATACATACATATATATATACATATATATGTACATATATATATGTACATATATATATATGTACATATATATATATGTACATATATATATACACATACATATATATATACACATACATATATATATATATATATATATATATATACACATATATAGACACACACATATATATATATATATATATATATATATATATACATATAAATAAAGAAAATTTAGCAGACCTGTTCGATGTAAAAGTACAATGAATGTTAACATTTAACAACAAAACATTCATAATTAAACAATGATATTTTAGGTTTCAATACTCAAGTTTTCATTTCTTTTTTTCTGGTTCAATTTCGAAATAGATCAGTGTAACTTGGCAATGGTTTTATGCACTATCAGCTGGGAATAAACATAATTACATAAGGATGAACAGCATGAAACATCTTATACAATTATTTCCAGTTGTTTGTTTGTGCATGAAACAGTTGTCAATTTATGTTGAATTATTTTGTAATTCGGCAAAAAAAAAAAAATAAAGACTTAGTCATTGGAATTGAAAATACCATAAATACCATTGTTTACTGGTATGTTGTCTTTTTCATGTATCTATTAAACTAGCCTGGGTACCCGGCATTGCTCGGGTGTTTGGAGTTGTGCATTGAGGAAAAAAAAAAAAAAAAAAAATGTGACGTCTTTGACGTTCATTGCCAAACCGGAAGTGACAAACGTTTAAATTAAGGCTAGTCAATCAAAAAGAGAGGATGACTTTCAAAAATATTGGCGAAAAAAACAACCCCTCCTTGTAGAAAAGTGCCCAATTGAGGGTGAAGAAATGAATGTTTTTAGCCAATTTTTTTTAATATTTGTCATCCGAAGGGTCAAGCTTCAAAACTATACTGATCTTGTTAAAATCTGTCACCTCTGTTAAAAGTTTTAGGCAGACATACAAACATACATACATTTAAACAGACAGGTGAGATTTATATTATAGACTAGCATGGGTGCTCAGCGTTGCTTGGGTGTTTGTCGATGCAAAAGAAAAAAGTTTTGGGAGGCAGGTAGGCTCGAACCTGAAACCTTGAGGAGAAGATGGAAAAGAAAGTGTGAAAAATCCGGACATCTTACCGCTTGGAACTGAAAAGCGTGATTTAACGATTAAAAAGTTAAATGACAGGTGCATAAATTTAATGACGTCAAACATTACGCGATAGAGGAAACTTAACTTTGGCTGCAAGCCAGTTTCCCCAAGATGTTGGAGAAAACCAGCTCCCCATAAGAAGGGGAGTGTCCAAATGAATAGCAATTGTCTGATATGATGGGTTTTGATCAAAGCTCATTGCTTTCTGGTCGTCCCCGGCACAAGTGACAAGGCGCTGGCTTTTCTACAGATTCAGTTTTGCTTATATGCGGAAAAGCCAAAGAAACCCGCAGAGATTTTTAAAAATCGCGAAAAAAAGCATGTAAAAGTCACCCAAATTAAAGATACACACGACCTCGTTTCGTGAATCGGAGATATTACAATCTAGGAAGTATATAAAAAGTTCTAAGAAACAGTGACCCCCCCCCTCCCCGAGCGCCCCCCCCCTCTTTAAAAAAAAAGCCTTTGCTGGACATACATAAAATGTGCACACACTAATACACATTTTGCCTTTTTTATATATATATATATATATATATATATATATATATATATATATATATATATATATATAGATGAAAGATTAGGAATAAAAGTTATATATAACTTTATTATATCATCAGAACAATAAGGAAAAGTAAAGGGGGAAAACCCTTTAGGTCATGGCATTTCGAAGCTAAATGCTTCTCATCAGAAGAAAAGGGCTAGAACTCTACAAAATGCTGTTATTAAGCCAGTTTTTCTATATTTGCATTTTGTATAATTCTAACCTTTCTCCTCTTTTGATGAAGAGCATTTAACTTCAAAATGCCATGACCTAAAGAGGTTTTTTTTTCTTCATTTTCCCTTTACTTTTCCTTATTGTTCTCATGATATAAAGTTATCCATAACTTTTATTCCCCATCTTTCATTTAATGTATTTGTTTGCTCCTCTTAATAATGTTGAGCTTTTCTTATCTTGATAAGCTAGTAGCTGGCTGACCGAAATATGTTCATAAATGTGTAGTGTCATATTAATACTTATGTTAAACAAATAAAAAGTATATATATATGTATATATTTGTCCATGCCCCAAATATGTGGAGGGTAACTAGAATGTAAGGGAGACAACTTTTTAAAAAATAGCAATTCTACATTTAAGGCGATAAAATATAATGTAATTTCAGCTGAGGTTTCGTAGTGTAGCAGTAATACACCTGAGGATTGAATCTCGGTATAATCAACCATGCTGATGAGCCATAGATACAGCAAAACATGTGTTTGTGAATAATTATCTTATCTAAGTAAAATGCATTAACAATGAATATACATATATATATATATTCATCCACGTCACTAGAATTTTATAGAATGTAAGGGAAACAACTTCCAAAATGCTCCCAGGAGTAACTCATATTAAAATGCAATTAGTGCCAGGAACAAAACAACAAAAGCTCTCTCTCCATACATACATACATATATATATATATATATATATATATATATATATATGAGAGAGAGATTTATACAACTATAATATTTTTTAAATAAATATTAACAATTTTTATACCTACAGACACTAGTGTATCATGCTTATGCAATCATCAGTGTAGGAAGTGATAATTACTGCTGGTCAGAAGAGTAGAACCTAGTTCCAAACTTATCTTTGGCTTTGTATGCTATCATTCTATTTCAAAGCCACCAACAATTAACATAAGAAAGAGAGATTTAAACTCAGTCACAACAAAGTCATCTTTGACTTAGAAGGCTAGCATCTTTCCTCGAGGCCACTGGCAATTACCATGTAATTGAAATGAAATTAAGTGTATATGAATGTCATTTTCGGCATGCTTTCACAGTTGACAGTCAACAAGACAAGATAGTGTTCAACAACACGAAGTTTTATATGAATAAAAGTTTATACTAAAATACAGCTCTACACACTATTCAGCGTTATTTTATAAAAACCATGGCCTAATAGGATTAAAACATACAAACCAACAACCATATAAACGCGCTCTATATATATATATATATATATATATATATTGCGCTGATGATTCCCTATGGGGATGGAATGCGGATGCCTCTGTAGCTCAACTACTATATATATTTTCATAACTTAGTATGTATATAAAATAAGTTTGGATAATCCTAACTTTTTATGGTAGTTTCATGAATCACCAAATGATATTATTATAATTCGTATACATTTCAAACAGAAACATGTATGCACATATGTAGCCATCAATGTTTGTATAAATAAATTTGGTATACATTTCAATACAAATTCGAATGTATTCAAATCTTCAGAAGCACTATTTAAAGGACATTGAGCATTTTGTGTGCAAGGTCTGCTGTCTTTATTCGACTTTGTTCCAATTTTGTTAAGTTGATTTTCATGTATATATATATATATATATATATATATATATATATATATAATATATATATATATATAAATGTGTGAATAAAAGTGACTGATGATGGATAAAAAAAATGATGTTATCAAATCATCAAATATTCAAAGGCAGGAATATATTAGAAGTTATTCCTTAATCCATAGAGTTTTGAACGTTTATATTTTTCTCATCACTGGAAATAGTACTGTAGTGTAATGAAAACTTTCTAGCACAGTATAAAAATTGAAAACTTAGAAGTCATCAAACTAATTGCAAGAGTGGTTAAAAATATAAAATCCATAATGAATAAATATATATAAAACATGAAATGAGATATACTTTTGAAATAATATATTTAGGCAGCATTTTCTCTTTTAAGCATATTCCATTAAATAAAATAGATGTTTTTGTCTTTTAATTCTATCCTGTAATAACATCCTGAAATGTTTGGAAAGTAAATAATTAACTAATGAAAAAAATATAAAAGTATACATGCTATAAATGTATACGTTATACATATAAAAAATATAAAAGTATACGTTATACATATAAAAAATAGAAAAGTATACGTTATACATATAAAAAATAGAAAAGTATACGTTATACATATAAAAAATAGAAAAGTATACATGTTATATATATTAAAATAAAAAAGCAATTAGATAAATTGTTCAAAACCAGTTAGATTGATATATCCCTGTCGATGAATCCAGAAGGATTGGAAAGTACTCAGACTTACAAAAAATATGGCGATTACATCAGCCAGTTCCTACCAGAAGTGTAGGCTCTTATTCGAACGTTAGAAAGGATCAAAAATAGAATTAATAGACAAAAAAAACGTCTATTTTATTTAATGAAATAAAATGCTTATTTATACACACACACACACACACACACACACATATATATATATATATATATATATATATATATATATATATATATATATATATATATATACGCACACACACAATACATTACAGTGTCTCTTGGATGTACACTGGTTTCATTAACTTAGTCAGTTTGGATCTAAGATATAATCCGACTGTTAGGAACAGATTGACTCCTCAGTAGATGCAAACTTGGAGAAGAAAAGGAGGAAAATCACAGATCGTCTTTTTTCTTCCTCTGAATGCTTGCCTACTTTTTTTTTTTATGTGAGGAAGCACTGGATGGGACAAAAATTGCCCCTGTCAGGAAGGATTCTCCCCTTCTCTGCCAATTAAGAACAGATACAACACATTTTCCAAACTTATTGGCTAGTTTTTTTTTTTTTGTTTTTTTTTTCTTAGTTAAAATCCTTTTATATTCTTCCAAATTATTCTCTGTTTCACTTTTAGAAACATTTATTTTATGCTCTCAGTACTGATGCTATTTGCCTCTAAATACCCCCACCCCTAGTATGTCCAAACCTGCCCATACCTGAAAGGGATAATTTCCTTAGATTTATTTTTTGTCAATTTGTTTAAAACGTTCATTTCATATTTTATTTTTATTTTTTCTCATAACCAGATTAGACACTCTTTCCATTTTGCTTGTGACAACTGTGAGGATTAGGTCATCCTCCACATCTTAAGCGGTCTACTGTTTGGATTTGAACCGTCAATATCAATGTGGGACACATTTTGGAGGGTTTTGGATGACTGACAGCATGTCACATGGCTATATCAATTGAGCTGTTGTTGTACCTATATATACAGTCAGACCGATTGGCAACTTCCTGTTCATTTCTGGTCTTCCTTTTCTCTTTTTCCACCAGGGTTCCATTGGAGCACTTGGTTGGCAATTCTCTCTGGAGCTGATCTTAGGATATGTCTGAAGCAGGCTAGATGTTGTTTACAGATTATTGACAACATGACCTGTTGGTTTATGCAGTCTCTGACTTCTTTGTTGATAGTTTGATCGCTCCATTTTATTCCTAGAATCTTTCAAAGACACTCAATAACACGTAAATATTAGATTAGAAATATCCACAAAGAATCTATTAATATTGTAAACAAGAAAGATGATTATTTTTTTTTTGTTTTTGAGATGAGGCATCATAGTTTTTGCTTTCATTCTTTTTGCAAACTATTATTTTCATCTTCATAGTTGTTGTTTCGGCCAACTCATCCTCCGGCCTTCTTCAGGTGATTAACCGCAACGAGATAGGAATGCTGAGTCTTGTAACTGTATCCCCAGTAATTACTGCCTTCCATAGTTGTCGTCTCACCACGTTTTGGCCAACTAATCCTTTGGCCTACTTGGGAAGGATTGAAACCGCTATCTCACCTGGAATTGTAGAGTAAAACAGCAATTATGAAGATCAGAATAACGCTCCGCAAAAAGATTGAACGCAAGAAAGAGGATATAAAGCATAGCAACACTTATCGATTTTTACCGTTCTTTAAAAAAAATGAAGGTGCTAATTCATTTACTGATCCGCGCTATTTTTTAAATCGTATTTCCAAGTTTAATTAAAGTTTTATGATATGTTTTTTTTATTCAATTTTAAGGTTAAAGTACAGAATAGGTACAAAACACCCTCCTCTCCCTATGTTAAGAATGTTTTCTTTAAATAACATTATTTCAGCACGGATCAGTAAGTGCATGAGTACCAAAATGAAAATATCTAACAATTTAAACAAACGATTTCTTATATATTTCTAAAATTAATAATAATGTGCAAGTTAGTATTTTATTAAAACAAATAAAGAAAAAAAGTATACTCTTTGCTCTGGTCAGTGAAGGAGAAATTCTTCTTGACTAAGGCAATTTTTACTTTTTGTTCTTATTCAACATGTCCTTTTCTTTTTGGAAGTTGGATTTTCCCCGCCTTAAAACTGATCTTCTGTCTAACTTTCCCCTCGAAACTCTTGTTATTATCATATGAAAGCTGTTTTCCCTCTTGTAACTTCCATCTATAACCGCTTTGAGGTACACCAGTAATCATTCTGCGGTACAATAATGTGCTGTGGCACAATGGCTTGGAATCACTGACCTCATTGACTTTGCAAGATGTGTTAAAAGTTAAATAAAAACACATATTTTTGTTCTATAGAATGTCATGGTCACAAACCAAACCATAATTATTATTTTGAACCAGTTTTTTTTTTTTTTTTTTTTTTTTTCCTCCTCTCTCAATTCTTCTGTTGTCTCAATTTTTTAAAACTTCCATCAAATAATAGAAATATTTTTGTGGTTTCCTATGCAGCAACAAAACAAATTTTTTTTTTAATGTATGCATGATTATGTGGAGGGGGGGGGAATGAAAAAATGAAAAAGAAATAGTAAAATGGAAGAAAAGAGAACGAAACAAAAAATACTCCAAAAAAAAATAAATAAAACAGTGAAAGGAAGAAATTTGCATCTTTCAAAAAAAGCTGAAAGAATTACAAACGGAACTTGTAGTCACATATGCATGTATCCCAGTAGTTGAACCTGATGTGCCTTTTGTTAGCCGCTGATATATTTTTTTTTTCCTCTCACTTCTTGGGGGGGTGCGAGACAGGCTTTTATTTTTTTATTTTTTTTTATTTTGTTTGCTTATTTTTCTTTCTATCCATAAACTCATTGGAATAAAAATTATCTTTTTAGCAAAAAAAGCAAAATAAAAACAAAAAAAAAACTGCTTCCGCCGTCCGTCTGAAATGCTCGTTTAAAGAGCATGCTAATATTTGCAAGTGGTATGCAGTGGTGTGCCTACCTTGATGCGTTGTCCGGTGTGCGCATGGAGCAGGCATACTTCCAAGGTTTGACGGGTGACCAGGTCTTCAGTCGGGCTGGAATTTCAACGATTCTATTATTAAATAGCTTTCTATTTCTTTTAACCCAACTTTGATTTTTTTTTTTAACTTTTGATTTGTTTGAAATATTAACAAGCTGAAATCTCACCACTGGTTGTGCACCCCCGGTTGGGAACCCTTAAATCTAATGCATTATGACTGCTTACTTTATGAAAATTATTCTAAAAGCTTCAGGAACTGGTTCTCTGAACTTTTGCAATTTTGATAATCAGTTTTGCTAATATCTGAACATTGCCTGACGAACCTTATTTTGATAGTTTTGATTAAGCCATTAAATAAGGTTAACCCCTCTCTAAAAATGTCACCCATGGAATGAGTAATAAAGCAGATAACCCTTTCTGCAATTCAACCATATCTGCTGCAAATGAAATTTACCCAATTCCTGATTTGTCCAAGTTTAATTTATGAATACCCAACAGTCTTTATTTCATTGCCATTCAATGATAAACTGAACACCATCTTCTTTTGACACTGCTCTCATTTTGGCTATGATGGCCCCTTTCAGTTCAGGAATAGTTCATTGATTATTTTGATAGACTTCATCTTTAAAATAACTCCACAGATAAAAATCTGGGTGGTTATGGTCCGATGATTGAAAACCCCATTCAGGATCACATCTCTTCCTGATGAAACTATGACCAAAGTGTCCCCCACATATCATTAAATGGCAATAAGACAAAGACTATTGAGCATTCATAAATGGAACTTTGTGTATAAGTCAAGGATAAATTAAAGTTCGTTTTTACCAAATATCGTTGGATTATAGACGTGATTGTGAATTTTAGCAATTTCATTGATAGTATTGGAGAGGGGGGGGGCACTGTATACTTAGTTATTTTCAAACAGTTTGGAGAACTGGTTGCCTGAACTTTTGTAATTTTGAATCCGACCACTAGTTGTGCTCCCCCACATTGGCAATTTCTAAACAATTGATTTTGCTTATTTTACAAAAACAAAAATGCGTGCTTTTGTGATGTTTCCATTTAATATGTGTGACAATTTTACAGCAAACTTAAATATGACGGACCGGCAGACAGATACACAAATTCTATTACAGAAACGTTTGGATGCATCTGTAAATGCCATTTCAAACTTAAACGTGACAGACCAACGAAAATACTATTTGAAACTTTAATGTGACAGACCGACTAAAATTTCATCTGAAAATGGTTACGGTATCCAGCTTAGTGGCTAGAGAGGAAAGTACACCCAACTGGACATTTTTGTTCTTTATCTGGTTTGGGCAAAAGTTATAGGTAACAGTCGAAGTCCGTAAATAGTTGGTCCTTGACTATGGAATCAAGATTGGCTAGCTAGATCATGTGACCTAGTTCAGGATCAGCAGAAGTTGACTGCTGTGATCAAAGATGCTGTACTTAATTGTAAGGAAGCTGACTTGACTAAGGTGATATAAGCTGATGTACCTATTTACTATGCCTCCCCACGGGACAGAGTTAGACACCAGGGTCGTTTTTTAACATGGAGAAAAGGAACAAAAATAAAAATTGTCTCAGTCGTGAAGGATTTCTCCTCCACTGACAGAGAACAAGAAACTGAAACGCAGCATCTGAAGAACAGATACTACACTTTGAAAACAACATATTTTAAAAAATCGGTCTATCAATTGTATCTTAAAAGCCCTAGCAGCACTATAAGGCCAACAATCTTTGATTATAGAATCAGAATTGGCTAGTCATATTGTGAGACTTAGCTCAAGATTGTCTAATGTACGCTGTAATGGTCAAAGACGCTGTGCTTGGTCAGGAGGAAACTGACTCAACCTGATCAAGATCCATTACAAGTATAAGTATCAAATAAGACAGGCTGACAAAACATTATTTTAGATTTTAACATGATACTTATTTTTTATATTATTCTGAATTCTCATCTTGAGTGTTAATTTTGCAACATTTTGGTCAGTGTATCTCTGACCTTCTTCAGGTCTATCTTGTCAAACTTGGTGAATTTTTCTATTAAATTAGGGACTTTGTACAGAATTCAGACAGAACCTTTTATTTAATCCACATGAGTACCATAATCTTATTCCTTCAACCATGAACAAGTAAAAGTCCTAAGTAATTTGCAATTGTATTTTTTGAATGTCAGCCACATTGAGGATTGATCTTTCAAGTGTAACTAACAACATGAATTTTACCAAGTACTTTATCCACTAAGCCATGTGTCTTTGCAGAACATGACAGACTGACGAAAAGATTATTTCAGATTTTAACATGACAGAGCAACAAAAATACTATTTCAAACTTATTGCAACTGATCTACTGAGACTCTTCTAGAGATGCCACCATAAAATATGACACGTTTGTTTCATCTGCATTCTTTAGCAATTATAATGTTATTTCAAAATTAAAGTACGCCAAATCAACAGTCGAAAACTTTAAAAACAATTTGTCGACTCAATACTTTGAATATTTATAATTTTAGAACTCTGTTTATAAAATTAACTTCTCCCACTGGTTGTGCACCCCAGTTTTCGAATATGATCTAACACTTTTGCTTTTTTTTGTGTGTGAAAATTATTTCTAAAACAATTCAAGAACTGGTTCTCTGAATTTTTGCTATTAGGCAGACATATATGATGCATTCCTCCGACTCTAAAAAAAAAAAATTTGCAAAATTTTTATTTTTTATTTAAGGGTGCATTATTCATCAAGATCAAATTTCAAGATTATAAAAATGCAAGTTAAATTACTTGTTCAGTTTTTAGATGTGGGTTCAGTTTATCATCATTGTTTAGCATAGAATAATTTCTTTGAGAATGATATATCCCAAACATTTCTTCCCTATCCTCCAAAATTTTTAATACTTAATTACTTCGAAGAGGACAGTCCAGTTTATTTTGAAAATCTAACGTAAAATAATTTGCCTCCCTGCCTTTTTCCTGCTTGAAATTACAAAAAAATATATATATATATATATAATTTATTGAGCTGAATGTCGTAGATAAAGAATATATAACATAAAATTTTCCCCCTTTACTTGGTTTTTCAAAAAAATGATTCTCTGAACACTGAAAAATTTGTCAAGAAACAAAAATCTAATAAGTCCCACACTATTGACCAATTTCCAACCTCTGTCGCATCACCACAATGTTGCATCCCTTTGCCTGTTTTAAGTAATTTAATGAAATGAACTCATAGTACTTGTGCCCCCTCAATGTATATGCTCAAGACTAACCCAACAAGCAACAAAATTCCCACCCACTTTACTGTTGAGATCCCTAAATTTTGGAAAGCCTTCTACTCCAATAATTTCTTTCTTTTGGACTGCTTGACTTTGGAATTCCCTTGCTGTTTCCTGCTTTTCTGACTGTACTGACCCGCAGAAGATTAAATGTAATGTGAACAAACATCTCGCTGCTCAACTTTTCACAGTTTCCCATTAGACACGATCCGAAATACTAACCCCCCTCACTTTCAAGTGGCAATATGCCTTGTTTGGGGGGGGGGGTGAAAAAAAAATTTATAGAAAACACACTAGAATGAAATTCTCTATCAAACCCACTAGTTTTAATGTGTGAAAAACAAATTGTTAGATATTTTACCATTTAAAAATATTTTATAAACTTTTTCTATGCACACACAAAAAAAGGTGGTTTCTGTCATTTCTTTTTTTTTTTTTTTTTCATTAATTTAAAAAAAAAAAAAAAAAAAATCCTTTCCATGTTAAACTTAACCGGGTTCATTAGGGAATATAATTTGATGCGTTTCGCATAAATTCTTTGAGGGGGTGGGTACGAGTACTTGAGGGTATAGTCGTACATCAAAATAATGATATAAATGCATTTGTACCTCAGGGATCGATCCTTGAACCTTTATTATTCCTGATATTCATAAATAACCTCCTTGATAAAATTGTCTCTGAGATGGGTATATTTGCTGACGACACTAGTCTGTAATGGAACGGGGACAAAAATAGATGGTCACATTAAATGCTGCTAAGACTAAGCTTCTTTCCTTTAATAACTACAAAAAACTTTCTCAACCACTAATAGTCACGACTAATGATACATTACCTGAAAGTACTTTGTTTAAACTCCTCAGCTTAATGTTCACAGGGAACAGATACATCGAGAGCATTACCAAAACTACTGCAAAGAAGAGGGAATGTCTACCATAGTATAAAGTTAGTTACGCCTGAGGGTATCCTGTACTTCTACAAGATCACCATTCGCCCATGTATGGAGCATTGTTGCCACATTTGGGCCAGTGTATCCGCTACTAGTCTCTCACTCCTGGACAAGGTTCAAAAGAGAGTCGCCAACCTGATAAGTCCTGAACTGTCATCTAAGCTTCAGCATCTCTCCCATCGACAAAATGTTGCATCCCTCTGTCTGATCTACAAGTATTTTAATGGTAGATGCTTCAACAAACTATAAGCCCTTGTACACCCTCGACATAAATACCCCCGACAAACCCAACAAGCAGCAAAATCCCACCCTACACAGTAGAAATTCCTAGATGTAAGAAAGCTTTCTACTCTAATAGTTTCTTCCCTAGGACTGCTAGATCTTGCAATTCCCTTCCAGGTTTCTGTTTCCTTAACTCTACTAACATGCACAAGTTCAAGTGTAATGTAAACAAACATCTTTCTTGCTGCTCAACTCCCTACATAGTACTACTGCAAATTATGTCCCAGATAGTAGCCCCCTACATCAAAGTGGCACTGTGCCTTGTTTAGAGGTTAGAATGCAATAATAATAAAAATAAATAAACTATTCTGGACATTTTCTCAATCTTCTTTCTAAAAATCGAACAAGTATTTCTTTTCAACTTTTTTATTTTTTTATAATCTAAAACTCTGTTACAATCATTAATATACCATCAAATTAACAAAAACAACAAAAAAAATCAGTGGTGGAGTGGATGCTTCATACATGTACGCCTGAACTGGTTGAGTTCATATGTCATCTATTTTAATTATATGTTCCAGTGATGCTGATAGCTTTTTTTTTTTTTTTTTTTTTTTTAATTTAATGAGTCCTAGGACCTATAGATTTAATATTAATAAGTCCCTTCAGAAATTTTATGACCCCCCCCCCGGGAATAAGACACCCCCACCCCACCCACCCACCTAAAAATAAAGAAAATAGATTTATGTAGTAAATGCCATAAAAAAAAATATGGCAGCATAAATGTAAATTACCCCCACCCCCAAAGTAACCACTCCACTAGAATTCAAGGATCGTTGACCATGATAAGCTGCTCTTCATCTTCTAATGACATCCTATTCCGGTTTGGAATGAGGATGAGGTTTTGAGCTGAAAACCTTTGTCTGCAGTCAGTTGTATGTACCACCAAGAAATACATTATCACAAAATTAAATTGTTCAGGTACAAAAACAACCTTTGGGTAGTTCAGGCCCATGTCCTTATAGTTAGCTTGAAATGATGAAGGAAGGAAAAAAAAAAAAAAAAAAAATTTAACCTATGTTTACTTGTCCACCAAGTTTCAGTAATAAATGTCCAACAGTCTTTTTTTATGATTTGATGATCAGAACAACCTGCAAAATTGTCAGTTACTTTGACACACTCCTCTTCCTGACACGAGTGAGAACCTCATTCAATATCATACCTCGTAGGTTTTTTTTACATGCATTGCAATATATGTTTGCTTAATGAAAACATCTATTTGCCTCCTTATATGATTTTACTGCGTTCTTTTAGGTTTTTCTGCGTCTCTGATGCATGACGCGTCATAGCTATCAGCATCTCTGATATTCTTTTGAACTGATTGAATTCCGCTACTAATCACGCATCTCACATATTAACAAACCCAGGAGCTGGTTCTTTGAACTTTTGTCATTTTTAATAACTATTTCTTTTGAAGCAGTTGGGTTAGGGATGAGAAAATTCTTTTATTGAATATCAAAATTTATTCAGTAACGATTGATGGATGGAATAGTCAGCTCGCTGTGCATGATAGACAGCTGTTTGGCGATAACCCAGCAACTTAAGTTTCGTAAAACACACAGCGATGCTCTATTAAAAAACGAAATACAGAGGGAGAAATCCCAATGGAGACTGAATCTCATTTTTTTTTTTTTTCATGGCTCCTTTGCGGGGCCGGTGTAAAGGCAATTGGCATTTTAAATATAACCCCTAAATATACATCAATTAGTTTTATTTAACCCCAAACTCTATTTATTCCAGAGGTATGTTCAACTCTGGACATAATGACTTGCATCTAACCCCAGCTTGTGTTTTATTCTAAGTCTCTAAAAACAGGGGTTTTTTTTTTAACATTATAAAAATCCAGGTTAGATCTTTAGTTTTATCATTATTGCTTTTTATCTTCATTAACTGCTGTCTTGTTAAAAACTACAACCATGGAATTGCGTTAAACCATAGTGAAACAAGCCGACTGAAAAATATCCAACTCCCCGCTCTGGAGTTGGTTTTAATTAATGTTGGGACAGTTAATCAGAATCTGAAAAATCAGAACTTGTTAGTGTATTGGAATTGGAATCTGCCAAATTTGAGCCTAATTTCCAATACCAAAAACGATTCTTTTACATGTTTTTTTTTTTGTTTAAAGCTTAACTTAAAATTCTTGAATTTAAATGATAAAATTATAATAATTTATAGATTTTAAACTTTAAGTAAAACTAAAATTTATAGATCATAAAAACAAACTTAGCTAAAAATGTTACCAAAAAAAATGGACCTGTAAAAATAGAACTGGTAAAAAAAAATGGCACAATTAGATAAATAAGAAAAAATGGCACAAGTAAAAAATATAGATGCAAATCTCACAGTGAGTTTATCAAATTTTTTTTCGAATAAAATCCATAAATGAAATATATTAAAAAGTTTGTCAAATTAAAAAGAAAATTATATCTACATCTAAAAGTAGATGAGGACTCTACTAAATCCACCTCTGTTGGGTAGGTACAGCTAGCGATGTATATAAATAAATTGTTTTGGAAATCTGCTTCCACAAAGTCGGTTTTGTATGGTTCAAATTCTGTATATGGACCAAATATGCATATGTTGGTTATCTTACAATTAAAATTTTAATGCCGGTTACATACAGGTAACAGTGTGTATATATATATATATATATATATATATATATATATATATATATATGATGGTTTAAAGGTTGTAAGGGTTTTTGAAGCATGAAAACGATGTTAGGTTTTGCATTTAATATTTTTTTTTAGTGACCAAGAGTGGAGGACCACTTGAAATATAAAAATAAAATATCAAATACAAAAAGTAACATCGTTTTCATGCTTCCAAAAAAAACCCATAACCTTTAAATCACTATTCTAGATGCATACATGAACTTTTAACATTTTATATGTATATATACACACACACACACACACTTTTTATTTGTTTTACATAAGCATTTATGCCACTACGCATTCATGAGTGTTTCGGTCAGTCAGTTACAAGTAACTAGAGACCTCTTTAAGTGATGCTGCATATACAAAAGCAGAGCTGTTGCTGAAGAGGGCAGTCATATGATATTCAAATTTAAAATAAATTTACAGTATTTAAAGAAGTAAAAAAGAAAGAAAAAATAATAAAAATAGAAAATTCAAATTATACACCAATGATGAAAAAACAAAAAAATAAAATTGTTTACTAAGAGTTTATGATACCATCAGCCTATTTTTGCCTTCAGCAACTGCCTAGTTTGCCAAATGGGTGACACCGGCCCCACTTCTTTAGTATTTACTTCTATTATGCATCGTGACCATTTTCGATGAATCAAGTTAACTACCTGGTTTCTTAATTCAACCAACGATATCGGTCCAGACCAGGAAAACGAAAAAAGAAAAGAAAATTCTCTGTCATCAATTTGGAAAAGAAGAAACAAATGAAGGGAGAGATCTTATGATTAATTTTTTAATAGAATTTTTTTTCTTTTTATTATTAAAAAAAATCTAAATTTCTTTTAATATCAAATATTAATTGAGATAATTGAACCTCATCACTCAACTCGTGTTTGCAGAACTTTATGGTTGATCTAATAAACTTTTTTATTTTATTTTTTAGCACTAACGGTCAGATTTATGTCAGTAAAGTTCACTTCCGAAACTATCAACTTTAAGTGGAATTTTAACATAAAACTATTGCCATAATAAAATAAAAGAGGGGTAGGAAAACTATGGTCAGTGAGCTGCATACGTCTTCCATTTATTTGTGAGAATCAGACTTTTATAGTGTAAGATGATCCACATAATCTATCATTTTTCTCCACCTCTTCCAATCATTAGCCTGATCTAATAATGCTTAACTAGCAGTGACAATGGTGGTATAGATATAGAGTATAAAGCCACTTAATGTAAAGAGCTAAAAAAAAAAAAAAAAGAAAAACTAGTTCAAGATCCAAAAATAGCTAATAGAAAGTGTGAGATGGCTAGATTCTGATCCAGAAAACAGCAATTCTTTCCCCTTTGTCAGAAACGTCGCTCATATGAGAACTGAACAAGAAAATAAGGGTAGCAAGCGTAACAAGACTGTCGAAAGTAAACGCAAAGTTCATTTTCTACTCGTGTGAATCAAAATTTAAATAAATCTAAATATATATCTGATAGGACAATTTCTTTTTGTGTGTATGTTTTATGCACTGCTGTTTGGAACTGAAGTCTGTAATTGAATGATATTTGCATTGTGTTGTGTTAGGTAAATTGTACTGCTGTGTGTGACCAGTGAATGAGCTGAGTTGTTATCACGTTTTTTATGTTTTTTTTTTTAATAAAATATGCATTCAAATAAACATTGAGATCGTCATCCATAACTGTGTTAGACAAAAAAAAATGTATAGGGAAGAATCAAGCAGAAGGAACAAAGAGGAAAATGGTAATGCAAAGTAAACAAGAGAAACTGACAAGAATAGGACATTAAGAGTATGCGTATGTCATTATACAGGGTGCGGCAGAAATATTTCCCTCATTTTGACGTGCGATTTTTCCCAGTTGCGCTCATTAATTTGTATGGATGGAACTGCATATCAGTGTGTAGAATTCTTCTGAATGTTCGAACAGACAATCTCAAAGCATGCGTGCGAGCTGAACATGTATAAGAGTAACAGAAAGTCTCACAGCTCAAATACTGTCTGGCATTTGAAGGTTTCGAAACCTTCCGGTGGCTTTCTTCTAAGTAGCAAACCTGTAGCTCTGAAATTTGCAACCCATAGCTGTATTGATATTCTATGAGGAACAGCATCATGTTGTCTTAACTTGTAATGAACTCAGAAAGCTCTCTGTGTTGCAGTTACAGATTCACCATTCTTAAAAAACATTTCTACAGTAAAAGCACAATGTGCATCAGTTCAAACCATATTGCTTGATGTGTATCAGTTGAAACTATATTGCTTGATGTGCATCAGTTGAAACTATATTGCTTGATGTGCATCAGTTGAAACTATATTGCTTGATGTGCATCAGTTGAAACTATATTGCTTGATGTGCATCAGTTGAAACTATATTGCTTGATGTGCATCAGTTGAAACTATATTGCTTGATGTGTATCAGTTGAAACTATATTGCTTGATGTGTATCAGTTGAAACTATATTGCTTGATGTGTATCAGTTGAAACTATATTGCTTGATGTGTATCAGTTGAAACTATATTGCTTGATGTGCATCAGTTCAAACTATATTGCTTGATGTGTATCAGTTGAAACTATATTGCTTGATGTGTATCAGTTGAAACCATATTGCTTGATGTGTATCAGTTGAAACTATATTGCTTGATGTGCATCAGTTGAAACTATATTGCTTGATGTGCATCAGTTGAAACTATATTGCTTGATGTGCATCAGTTGAAACTATATTGCTTGATGTGCATTAGTTGAAACTATATTGCTTGATGTGCATCAGTTGAAACTATATTGCTTGATGTGCATCAGTTGAAACTATATTGCTTGATGTGCATCAGTTGAAACTATATTGCTTGATGTGCATCAGTTGAAACCATATTGCTTGATGTGTATCAGTTGAAACTATATTGCTTGATGTGCATCAGTTGAAACTATATTGCTTGATGTGCATCAGTTGAAACTATATTGCTTGATGTGCATCAGTTGAAACTATATTGCTTGATGTGTATCAGTTGAAACTATATTGCTTGATGTGTATCAGTTGAAACTATATTGCTTGATGTGTATCAGTTGAAACTATATTGCTTGATGTGCATCAGTTCAAACTATATTGCTTGATGTGTATCAGTTGAAACTATATTGCTTGATGTGTATCAGTTCAAACCATATTGCTTGATGTGTATCAGTTCAAACCATATTGCTTGATGTGTATCAGTTCAAACCATATTGCTTGATGTGTATCAGTTCAAACCATATTGCTTGATGTGTATCAGTTCAAACCATATTGCTTGATGTGTATCAGTTGAAACCATATTGCTTGATGTGTATCAGTTTAAACCATATTGCTTGATGAGGGTACCTGAAAGAAAAAGGGCAAGTTATTAGCTAAATGAAAACATCATTGGAACTTGCATAAGTTCGTTAGCAACATTATGGTTGAAAGTTTAAAATGTGAGAAGTATTTCTGCTGCGCCCTGTACTATTAGACTGGGTTGTGGAGAACTGGAGAAAATATATAAAATTACAGTTTGTGTTGGTGCCTTCTGTAAGTTAAAGTCTGATTTATATCAATAGATGGAAGGGGTGGGAGGCTTGTGATTTTAGACTTCTTTACTGCCTTGTAAAAAAATCCCAGCACTTGACATAACACTTCCTTGGTAAATATGTTTAAGAATCAAATTTCTAGGAATACATACGAAATGCCTTCAATAGGTTTTCAGACTTTTTTCTTATGGGCACTTTTAATGATAGTACACACATGAAACTCTAATGTCCTTCGAAGTAATCTCCTCTGGCTGCAATGCACTTGTTGTACCATTCCAACAACTTATGGATAGCCCCATGGAAGTCCTCGTGTGAGCCAATAACCCTCGTCACAGCCTCTTTCATATAAATTGTCTCATAACGACAGCCTTTAAGGTTTTTCTTGAGTATCGAGAATAACCAAATGTCACAGGGAGCAAGGTCTGGACTATAGAGAGGGTGTGTTGATGCCCATCTTGGTCAAATAGTCTGTGACAAGGATGGAGTTGTGGATTTGTGAATTCGTACAAATCTTCCGTATGTTCAGTTCCTCACAAATAATTGTGTACAGTTCCCACACTGACATCAAACTGTGCACTTATTGTCTCTATAGACATATGACGGTCCTTATCCATGAAATTCTTTATTTTGGCCAATCAACTCTGGTTTTCTGACTTTCTTACTCCTAGCACACCTCTCATCATCTCTCACAGACTCCCTGCCTTCTTTAAATCTCTTATGTCACTCAAAAACACATGCTCGATTAATATGGCATTTTTTTTTTTTTTTTTTTTTTTTCAAGTTTAAAACAGAATTTTATTGTATATCGTTCCTCTAAAGTGTCCTCACGTCCAGATTGTATTTTTAAAATTTACCAGTTATGGCAATCAGGTTTTAGTAGAGTGTATTCCAATTCCTGCAGTAGCTGTTCATTTGAACCTGAAATCATTGGTCAGTCATCTCATAAGATAGCAATAACATACTGAATTTTCAAAAATCTACGATAATTTTAAATGCTTGTATAAAAAAAAATATCTGGAAACTTATTGAAGGAACCTCATACGTTAACAATCAAATAAATGCATACATTAAAAAAAAACAAAAAAAAAAAACGGTTACCAAAATTTTACAGAAAATCAATTATGTTAGATTAAGACAAAAAAAAAAAAAAAACGGTTACCAAAATTTTACAGAAAATCAATTATGTTAGATTAAGACAAAAAAGTACAAAAAAAAAAAAACGGTTACCAAAATTTTACAGAAAATCAATTATGTTAGATTAAGACAAAAAAGTAAAAAAAAAAAAAAAACGGTTACCAAAATTTTACAGAAAATCAATTATGTTAGATTAAGACAAAAAAGTAAAAAAGTACAAAAAAAAAAAAAAAACTCCCATGGATGCAGAGCACTTATGGAACTTGATATTTATGAATAAATTTCTTGGATGCTGATGACTCAACTCGTGTTTTCAATAAGAAAAAAAACACAACCTTATAAGAAATATGATGGTTCCCTTTTTAGCAATTAGACAAATCACGTTGCCTTCCGCGTTTATGGAAGTTGTTGAAAGTTCAACAAGCGGAATGTTTATTACACACAAAAAATGAAATCCTCTAGGGGAGATCGCATATCATGATTTGAAGTGGGATTCATTGGCTCCTAGCACTCATACTGTTAAACTCTACCTAGAAAATCACTGTGTTAGCAACATACATTTTGACACCACATAATAAACTAGATGCTGTGCATATTGGTTTCCGTTGTGATTTAAAAAAAAAAAAAAAGTGTCATGACAAACTTTATTAAGAGAGGTATTTTAAAGTCCAAATTGATTAACGTAAAACATGGTTAACTGTAGCAAAGAGTTGTCTCCTATTTTTTGGAGTGGGAGGATATAGATTTTTGGGGTAAAAGTATGAACCTCTACCTGTTAATTTGATTAATAGTAATAACCAAAACAAGTGCAATTTTGACTGAAACTCTCACAATATTTCAAACTTTTGCAACAGGAATTTCGTAAGTAAAAATTAATTATAATTAACAAACAATACATTGTGTAATTTCTTAGCAAAAAACAAATATCATTGATTAGGGGGTCAAGGTATGAAACCTTTTACACTAGCACTATGTTAGCACATTTGTGTTCATTTAAAAATATTTGAATTAGGAACACCAAGGAAATAAATTAAAGTCGATTCAAATAACAAAGGAAAAAAAGGAAGACTTGGGAAATCTTTTAATATAAGTTGCTTTTTTGTTTGTTTTTTATTGGTTTGTTGATTTCTATTAAAATTACAGTAATTTGAAAACTTTTTTTTTTTTTTTTTTGCTTTGAAGGCGGAAGGGTGAAACTAATCTTTAAAAATGTTTTTATTTTTACTTATTTTATTAATTTTGTTTTTGTTTTGCTTGCTTTTCTTCCTTCTCTTCCCCTATTTTATTTCTCTATCTATCTATCTATCTATCTATCTACCTATATATATATATATATATATATATATATATATATATATATATATATATATATATATAGGCAGTACTTCGCAAACGAAGATTCTATGAAGGAGGTTTTCCACATCGACTGTAGGCACACTTGTGGCTGACGAGCCCGATGCGGGACAAGCAGGTTTGGCCACAGCGGCTGCAGTCAAAAGTCACGTCAGGTGTGGCTGCTTCGGGAAAACACACTCTTTACTTTCTCTGCTCTCTCATAGCTTTTTCTCTCATTCTAAAATTTCCTCTTCCTTTATCAGATTCTCCTTTTCTTTTTCGGGTTTGTATTACTGTACACATAGATTCGAAAAAATTGTCAAAAATCAAATATATAACAAATAAATGTTATCAAAGTTACTTTTCTACCTAACTGGATATATTTTTCGTGTTTTTATTCAATTTGACATGTTTATTCAGCTCGAAAAACATACAGCGTTTACCGATGTATTGGAAAATTCAAAATGGCGCCCGACTCTCTCTTTAACACGGTAAGTTTGGGAAAAGGTGTTATAAATAATAAACTAGACAAAATACTATTAAAAAAACGCCGAATATATGTCAACTTATATCACGGTAGCATATATTGAGCGAATTCCTAACAGTATTTTGTCTAGTTTATTATTTATAACATCTTTTCCTGAACTTACCGTGTTAAAGAGAGAGTCGGGCGCCATTTTGAATTTTCCAATACATCGGTAAATGCTGTATGTTTTTCGAGCTGAATAAACATGTTACATTGAATAAAAACACAAAAAATATATCCAGTTAGGTAGAAAAGTAACTTATCTTGCCTTTGATAACATTTATTTGTTATATATTTGTTTTTTGACGACTTTTTCAAATCTATGTGTACACTAATACAAACTCTCTTTTTCTTTCCATCTCCTTGCTGTCCTTCTCTATCCCCCCCCCTCTCTGAACATCTCTCTCTCTCATTCTCTCACTCTTATACAGGGTGTTCATAAAGTTCGTAAAATGTGAAAATAGTTTTCTGTGACCTGCAAAATTGCTAATGATGGACATGTTCAAACTTAAATGTGAATAAAACCTTTAAAAATATTTTTTTCTTCTTACTTTTGAATCCTTTTTATAGTTTATTTCAAATACAAATAAAGTCATACATTTTTAAGGTGCACAAAAACTTTTTGACACCCTGTATGTACACTAGCAGGTCACCCGAGCCAATTCTTTATTGATTATTATCTAATATACAGTAATGATTTTAAAAGTTATACAAAAAACATGACTTTAGTACCATTCAATGGAATCAAAACCAGAACGTTTATCACTCCAGCCATAGTTATCTCTGTAGCATCATTACCATCTGAGCTACTGACAAAAGGATACGAAAGGTTAAAAATTAAGTGACTTTAACCGATGAATGTTTAATTTTGTGCATGTGCAAAAGTAACAGCAAGAGTAATGTTTTTGTTGACTACTCCTGCCAAGTTCAACGATTTTGTGTTCAGTTTTGATCGCTTAGCAGCAATTTTTGCCGGCTAAAAATCAAATCAGAAGTGTGCTACAGGTTCAAATACCTATATATCAAATTTCAACTTTACAAATCAAATATTCAGAGAGGAGTTTGTTAGAGACTTTTCACACAGACACTGACATGGTTACTTTTATATATTATGTTGGTGCAAAAATAATGTTTTTTGACACATATGTATATATATATATCTGGTAAAAAACATTATTTTTGCACCAACATGATAATGTGTCCATGTATATATATATATATATATATATATATATATATATATATATATATATATATATATAATTTCCATGTGCTAGAATGTTTTCAATTATGCAGAATGTAGAAACTATGCATAAATAGAATTCAACATAATATTGAAATGAAATAAATCATCTAAGAAACCATAATAAATAATTAAATAACGCTCGTTTTTCAAAGGGGTATACGAATTAGTTAGACTTCATATAGTTGTTGGCACATTCATCACTGAGTATATCAAGATGTTCATTTTAGTAATTTTTAAATAGAAAAAGTAGGCTTTTAATATTAATATCAGAGCGAGAGAAAAAAAAATTCAACTTTATATATAGATTATTATTCTGACTCTGCTACCTAACTACCTACCTTCTACGTCATCTCCACTAAATTTCCTTTGCCATATTTCTCTCCTGCATTTTGTCCCCTTTCGCTTTTTCTTCTCCTGCCTCTTGTCCACTCTCTCTCCCTTTCTCCCATGCTTCATCTATTCTTTTTCTCTTTCTTCACATCTCTTCCGCACTCTCATCCCTTATCATTTCCCCACAACGTTTTTCATACTTCTCCCCCCCCCTTCCTTCCACTACATGCAACATTTGACCTAAGATCAGTAAAGAATACCCTAAATTCTTTCTTCTGAAAAACACTTTGCCTGACTACAGTTCTACTTCTGCCGTCCACTAATTCACCTTTCCCTTAGACACTTTTGATCCTCAACTCAGTTTCTTCTTCTTCTTCTTCTTCTTCTTCTTCTTCTTCTTCTTCTTCTTCTTCTTCTTATTATTATTATTATTATTATTATTATTATTATTATTATTATTATTATTATTATTGGCTCACACGGAGCTTTCACACAGGTTATAAAGGATTTCTCCTTGAGAAAAACCTGTGGTGTTCCCTGGAAGCTGAGTGACAACAAGTCTCCTCAGATTTCTAGTACTCTCCACCTCTTTTGATAACATTTGCAAATGCATTATCACAACAGCTGCTTACCATTGATTTCTCGTTGGCAGCATCCATTGGTCTCCACTAGAGTTTGAGTGGCAATAAGCCTCCCCAAGGTTCTAGTTCTCTTGGCATTTGTCCAGCGGATGTCTGGTCAGCACTCTCTCCGCAGTCTTTTCATCCTCCTTGAACCTTCTTGATTATTTGGCATCATTCTTGGGAGTGGGGTGATTGGGTAATGGGAAAGGGAGCGGAGAACTGATAGATATGCAGCTTACTCTGTCTATTCAACCAGTTTGAAAATGTCTCCGACCTTATCCTTGATTGATTCCCGAGCTTTGATAAACGATAGCCAATTAGTAAAAAAAATGTTGAGATAGAGACAATGAAATATGTAGAACGAACACGACACGAAACATCGGGGAACAGAATTAATAAGAAATTCCATAATCTCACAAAAGAAAAGGTCTTGACACAAATTATTATTATTATTATTATTATTATTATTATTATTATTATTATTCTTTTTCTGTTTCTTCGATCGATGTTGCACTCTTGCTCCTTCCCAAATCATTAATATTCCCCCCTTAATTCCACTGTATCAAGGTGATGCCTATAAAAAGCCTGGCAGCGATGTACTTCGCATCTATGACTGATGACCAGTATATGAGGAACTTAATTTACTACCAAATAGCAAATGCAGTGAACATTTTTAGCTCAGAACTTGTTAGTGATATCGTAATTATTTAATTAGTAACTATACGAATTATTAGGAAGCACCTTGCAACTACAGCAATTACTGACCTCATTCCATAAATGTAGACGGACAAACAAAGAACAAAAATAGATCCTTCAACTATACAATAACTAAATACATGCACACACAAAAATCACTGCGTGCACCATAAATAAGAAACATTTTCGGATCATATTAAAAAAATATATATTCTATTTTATAACCGTGTCCGCTGAAGATATTCGGATTTTGTCAGTACTGAAAGTATTCCTTTAAACTCCTTGGCCTAACGTTCACATGGAACATGAGTTGGAACAATTACATTGAGAGCATTGCCAAGACCACTGCAAAGAAGGTAGGCTCTCTCTACCATGCTAGAAAACTACTAACGTCTGAAAGTATCCTGTATAAGGCCACCAATCGCCCATGTATGGAGTATTGTTGACACATTTTGGCTGGTGCATCTGCTACTAGTCTCTCGCTCCAAGACAGGGTTCAAAATAGTCACCAACTTGATAGGTCCTTAACTGTCATCTAAGCTTCAACCTCTGTCCCATCAACGAAATGTTGCATCCATCTGCCTGTTCTACAAGTATTTCAATGGTTAATGCTCTGACGAACTACTACTCCCTCGACATAAATACCCCTGACAAACCCGACAAGCAGCTAAATCCCACCCCTACACAGTAGAGATCCCTAGATGTAAGAGAGCCTTCTACTCCAATAGTTTCTTCCCCAGAACTGCTAGACTTCGGAACTCTCTTCCAGGTCCCTGCTTCCCCAACTGTACTAACATGCAGAAGTTCAAGTGTAATGTGAACAGGCATCTTGCTGCCCAACTCCCTACATAGTAACCCTGTAGCTTATGTCCCTGATAGTAGCCCCTACATCAAAGTGGCAATGTGCGTTGTTTGGGGTGAAAATGTAAAAACAAAAAAATATCCAGTCAACTTAGAATTAGGAAAAGTCCGTTCATTGGAATACTTGGAATTAGGTACGATAATCTCTTGTATTTAAATACTTTAATAATTAGCGAGTGTTTAAGAAGGCTGAGATAGAGTCCGGTTCAGATTACTGATAATATAAAAAATTTTTAAATGATCACCTAAAAAAATAAAAAATTAAATTGAAAAATATGAGAAGAATCGTCTACCTTGCTATTAAAATTGTATTTCTTTTTTTTTTTTGTATAAGTATGTGTATGTGCCAACAAATAAGTGTTAAAAACTAAAATAACCATTGCATCCTAGCAATGTTGATTAGTTACAGCTAGTATATATATGTATATGTGTATGTATATATATATATATATATATATATATATATATATATATATATATGGATGGTAAGATTTCGATTAGCCATTGATACCTGCACTTTTGAGGAAATATAGGATATCTTTCCCATTGAGCTAAAAAAAAAAAAAAACACACACACACACATCTAGTTCATTCATCAATCTAATGATGAAAATTGGCACTGAGGAACTCTTCATCGAATTGAAATGAAAAAAATTGTCATATAGTTAAAATAAGCTATTAACTCTGAAAACAATGTATTATTTTGTATTTTTTATCTATTGCTGTTTTTTCTCAAAAAACATAACTAACAAGGAAAAAAGTAGCAAAATACTATGAAATTAATTTCATGCCCAGTTTAATAAAGGTTAATAATTATGCGAAAAGTACACCAATTTAGTCATATGTAGCAGACTGATGAAAGTTGCCTTTTTACAAATGTAGAATATGATTTGTTTACTTAACTGCATGTAAGCTTCGAGTGTTTTCACAAACCACATTATAGAACAAGGTGTTCATGAAAAATAGGCCTTTTTCCTTGCTATGTATGAATGATTACTTCATTTAATCACATCAATTAATATACAAAGATAAAATTTTATGCATAAATTTTTCAGTATTTACTTCAACAGTGCTCAATACATAGGTAGAGCTAGGTAGTAAGTTATGAAAATATATATGGCAATTAAGATACACAGAATATTCCATGTTTCATTCTCGTTCATTCATAAGCCTGACGAATTCTCGCGAGAATGTAACGCAGAATATTCTGTATAGCTTAATTGCCATATATATATATTTTCATAACTTACTACTATATATATATTATGCTACTTGGCCTTTTGGCCAAGACCAAAGTGTAGTATCTGTTCTTCAGATGCGGCACTTCCATTTCTCGTTCTCTTTCAGTGGAGGAGAAATCCTTCACGACTGAGGCAATTTTTATTTTTGTACATTTTCTCCACGTTAAAAAATGACTCTGGTGTCTAACTCTGTCCTGTGGGGAGGCATTGTAAATAGGTACTATATATATATATATATATATATATATATATATATATATATATGAAATTAAAATGGAGCCAGAGAGACCTTGCGGTTCGACGTTTCACCTGTCCACCTCCATTTTAATTTCATATTGTCGGATTTTATCCATTTTTAACAATCATATACATATACATATATATATATATATATATATATATATATATATATATATATATATATATATATATATATTAGTAAATGAAGTTAAAGAATTTAGCTTTAACAAAGCAAACATATCAAAACAGAAAAATCTCACTCTACGCGGTTAAGAGAAACGATTATTATATAAAATAAAAGATGAGGACTAAAAGTTACATAGAATTTTAATTATATCATCAGATCAATAAGGAACGAAGAGGATAAAGGCCAGCATTATATTATATAATGTATGACTGCTGGCCTCCTCCTCCTCCACTGATGAGACGCATTTTAGCTTTGAAATGGCATGGCCTAACGAAGTTTCTCTCTTCCTTTTATCCGCTTCCTTCCTTATTGATCTGATGATATAATTAAGTTCTATATAACTTTTTTCCGCATCTTCTATTTAATATATATATATATATGCGGCATAATCATGTTGGCACACCAGTTCTCATTTAATCATATAAGTTAAGCAATGATAAGCTTAGCTAATACTAGATGGGTTACTGTGTAGTGTGCCAGGACATAAAAATAATCAGTGTTCATCTAAAAAAAATTCTGAAACATGTTTTTTTTTTTTTTTTTTTTTCAACTCCACGATAGATAAAATATACATTATTTTCTTTTTTTTTTTCTCGCTGTGAAATTTGAATTTTTGCTATTTCTCTGGTTTGTTGGCTGGTGCATGAGTTTGAGTCAAATGTGTGTGCTCCTTCCTGCAGCCCAGGCTTGTTGCTTTGTTTTGTCACTTCTCTACTTCCATACTTGCGAATGATTTGTTCATGATTTGTCAGACAACCAACTGGCTTGAGTGTTCTGCTGCTTTAATCTTTGCTTCCGTTTCCTGCTGTTAAGTATGGATGGTCATAAATATATAAAAAAAAATAATAATATGCAATTTACCTTCACATTCCAATTAGAACGTCTTTTCTTTACACATTAAAACTGTATACATTATATTCAAATGTAGGAAAACGTTCAGGATTTTATTAATACAAAATTTATAATTGGATGATCGGTGAAACTGCAGGAAAGTACTAAGATGAGCCACATTTATTATTTTATCTTTGCATGGACAACGTTTGCTATCTTGATTCGGCTTGATTCTAATTTTTAGAAATTAATTTCAATTATATATAAGTGAAATTGTCTGTCTGTGTGTGTACATTTCCCTACCAAACTACTCTGTCAATTTTCAGTCTACAAACTCGAAATTTGACATAAGGGGTATTGAGATTTGAGAAAATCTTTTTAATTGGTTTTTGGCCAGACATTTGGCTGTCAAGGAGTCAAAATTCAACGATTTGAACTTTGAAAACTCTATCAAACTCTTCTGCCAATTTTGGGTCTAAACACTTGAAATTTTAGATATAGGTTACTTGGACATGGATCAAACTTTTTAATTTGAGCCCCAAAACAATAAATGTTAAGGCGTCAAAATTGGGGTCAAAGTTTTTAAAAATTACCAAATTACTCGGCCAATTTTTTTTTCATCTAAACATTTGAAATTTTACATAGTGTATTTAGACAAGCTTTTTAATCGGTTTTTGGCCAAAAATTTGGCTGACAAGGGGTCAAAGTTAAAAAAAATCTTACCTTTGTGGTCTCTAGCAAACTATTCAGCCAATTTTGGGTCTAAACATTTGAAATTTTACATAAAGGGTATTCAGACATGCAGCAAGCTTTTTGATCAGTTTTTGGGCAAACATTTGGCTGCTAAGAGGTAAAAGTTGAAAGAGTTGATCTTTGCATACTCTACCAAACTCCTCTGCCAATTTTGGGTCTAAATACTTAAAATTTTAGATGTAGGTTACCTAGACATATATATATATATATATATATATATACATATGCATATAAAGTTATGAACAGTAGATAGGGCCCAAGCAAAGCCAGGCTGAACTGCTAGTATGTGTGTGTATATATATATATATATATATATATATATATATATATATTATCACATAAGCTGCATGCTTGCATTTGAAGATTTAAAACTGTCCAGTTAACATCTCAATAGACTACCAGCAAGAGAGATTGATACATCTCCAAGTGAAAAAGAAATTGATAAAAAGAAATTCGAAAGCTTAATATCTTTGGATATTTATTTAAAGAAGAATATATATCGTTTTGGCTTTCTATAAATATATTTATTTAAAGAATAGTTTACTACAGTAGCTATAACTTTAGTTACATCACTAGGTTACATAACACTGATTTATTTATATATATATATATATATATATATATATATATGGGAACTTCTTTCATTGTTGACAGACTATTTAGCCCTTTTCTCTACCCTGCAGCCTCTCTCCCACAGAAGAGACGTTGCGAGCCTATCCTTGTTTTATCGTTGTTTCCATGGCAGGTGCTCGTCTGAATTCCAATCTCTGGTCCTCGCCCCCTCGCCAATCTTTCACGAAAAACACCCGTCTAGCTGAATCCACTGTGAAAAATTTCCCCCACTCTTTATCTGTGCCTAAATCAAAACATGGATTCCATGAACAAAGCTTCTTTCTTAGAACTGCACGCCTGTGGAACTTTGTTCCGTCTGCCTGCTTCCCACCTGACTACAACTTGGATGTGTTCAAGTCCAACGTTAACAAGTTCCTAATGAACCGCCCCCTTAAGTAAACACTTCATCAAATCTCCACACTAACATACTGTAATTACAATAACCCTTATACCTGAGTGGCTTCCGGGCCTTGATAAGTGGTGACCACCATGTAAAAAAAAAAAAAAAAACTATGCGTATCCACTGTAAGGGTGCCTGTGCGTGGAATTTTTGCCGTAAAATTTGCACAATCTCCAATGACACCTCTCCTGAGTTGGCGTCATTAAATACCCTGTGGCAAATGGAGGTTCAGGATGATTGGAAACAATGTTGAGAGAAGTGGAGAGTACACATGCAGCACCTAGAATTCCCAAATGGCCACCCATCTAGTACTAGCCAGGCTCAACGTTGCTTAACTTTGGTGATCTGATGGGAACATATGTGTCAACGTGATTATGCCATATATATATATATATATATATATATATATATATATTTAGTGGAAATGGTAATTAATAAAAACTGAAGAAAGTGCTCAATACCGTTGTAGAGCAAATATACGTTTTATTTTTTATTGTATCTTTCTGTTAAGTTACATTATTGTTTCAGCTACTTGGCCGTTTTTTTGGGCCGTCTGTAGCATCCTCAGACTTTTACAGAAATGTTTGCTATTTTGGGATGAGAACATTTCTGTAAAACTCTGAGGATGCTACAGACGGCCAAAAAAAACCGGCCAAGTAGCTGAAACAATAATGTAACTTAACAGAAAGATACGTTAATGAAAAATAAAACGTGTGTATATATATATATATATATATATATATATATATATATATATATATATATATATATAATCAGGCTCCTTCAGTCTTTGACAGACTATGGATACCCACGAAGGGGTGCCTGCACATTAAATTTTTGTGGCCCAATCTCCAACCACACCTTTCCTGAGTTGGTTCTGTTAAGTACCAGTGACAAGTGCAGTGTATGTACAGGATGACGGGAAACAAATGCCGAGATAAGCAGAGAGCGCATTGCCTACAGTGCCTAGAATTTCCAAATCGTCACCCATCTGGTACTAACCAGACTCAACATTTGCTTAACTTTGGTGATCTGACGAGAACATATGTGTCAACGTGATTGTGTCATATATATAAATATATATGCAATGGGATACTAATAATTACTGAAGCTTAACGATTAACACTTAAAGTCAAACAAAGCTTATCTATATATATAAAAGCGAAAATGTATGTATGTATGTACGCTTTTCCTCGATGTCCACAAAAGGCTTCTTTCAGAGAAGCGCTCGCTCGGTTCACAATTTCTTAAAACTTTTTATATCATCTATAAATTGTAATATCTCACAGTTTACCACGGAGCTCGCCTGTCTATTTAATTTTATTGACTTTTAAACGTTAATTATTCGACATTTCCCGCATCGGCACGCGTTACATTCGGTTTTCGGTATAAAAAAAGCGAAACTCGACTCTAATCACTGGCCGAAAGCCAGTGGTCTCTAGAGAGCTAAGTAACGTTTGGTCAATGCCGACTTCGTCATATCAGACGGTAGCTTTCATTACGAGACGCTCCCCCTAATAAACAGGGAGCGGGTTTTTAAAAACAAACAAACCGATTTATTGATCTCATTAAAAACTGTCCCGCACAAAATGCTAACTGCTGAGTAGCTATCGCTGTCACGTCAATCAAAAATGCGCACCTGTTTTTTTTTGTTTTTTTTTTTCACACTTTACTATTTTCCAGCTGCGCGTCAAGGCTTTTTTTTTTCACGGGCACCTGTTTTTTTTTTCACATACACCTACAAACACCCGGGCAACGCCGGGTACCCCTCGCTAGTATATTATAAAAAAAATTATATATTAAAATTTTCTTTTTTCGTTTTACTTCAGCCAAAGTTCTCAGAAACCAAGTGACCCCATCTTGGGGCTAACACTTCATCTTTATATGAAATACATATGCATCCAAGCGTTCAAGTAAAAGTCTCATGTACCTCTCAAACATTGAGTTAACAAAGAAATAATGTACATTAATTTTCCTCTACCCAATTAACCAGTTAACTATTATATAGTATAGCTTTATTGTGGTCTCTTGGTCTTATCAGATTCCAGGATAAGAATTCACCTGGTCTGGTGGAATATCTAGCTTAGAGCTATTACTAGAGGAAACATTACTTGGAAAAAAAGATGCATCATTCCTCCTATAAGCCAGTGGTGTGGGTTAGCCAAACCGAGAGGATCTTATTTGGTCTTGGAATACTATGGTATTTTGTTATTTGGTCTTGGAATACTATAGGGTTTACTTGTAGTGAAGAATATTCTCATGCCAGGTTGTTCTACCAAATCCTTTTGTACAGAGAAACCTTAGACCGTCAAGGATATTGTCTAGTAGGCATTCATATTCTTCAATTCAAATGTGCAAGTAAGTTACTGTTTTTGGTATAACAGAAATAACCAGTGCTAGAGCACATGTAATTTTTGTTTGTTAAACTTATTCCATTTTAACTTTTTAATGAAAGTCTTGCCGGTGTATACCAGGGAAAAGTCCCTTCTGATGATTAATTCCATAATTCCAGTTTAATTTTAAAATTACATTAAAAAAAAATAGTCTTTATATTAAAATTCTTTCTTGGAATGATTTTATTTTTAATATACTTTTTGTATATTATTTAATTAGAATTCATTATTGAGATGAGTGTTATTTATTAATTTTTATTTATTGCGGACTATTATCCTTGTCTTTCTTAGTTGTTTCACTAGGTTTTTGCCAACTACTCCTGTGGCTTTTGTCAGGTGGTAACCGCGACGTGATGAAATGACAACTACGGAAGGCAGTAATTGCAGTGAACGCAGTCAGGAGATTCAGAGTTCCTATCCCGTCGCGGTTATCACCTAACGAAGGCCAGAGGAATAGTTGGCCGAAACGTCGTGAAACAACTAAGAAAAAATGAGGATAATAGTCCGCAATAAAAACAAATTAATAAAAAGTATACAAGAAGAAATTTAAGTTTATAAAAGGCAGAACAATGCAAAGGTGTGACGGATAGACTCAAACTGACGTAACTTAAAATTTAACGGTGGAACTATCTATGCTATTATATCTTAAGTTGCATTGATTTGAGTCTATCCGTCACACTTCAATAAATTTAAATTTCTTCTAATATACACATTAAACAATGCTTCAAGCAAACTACCTCAACCTATTAATATATGTATATATATATATATATATATATATATATGTAGCATGAAAAGGGTTAATATGTTGTAAAATCGAACAGTTGCTTTAAAAATGAATTTCCAGTAGAAATTGATGTTTCTTCAGATTTGGGGAATCTTTTATCAGTAAAAAAAGGTAGACCTACTTTATAGCAATCGTGTCGGGAACCATCTATATATATATAAGAGCGAAAATGTATATATGTATGTGTGTTCGCTAGTCTATATATATAAAAGGCAAAAACGCATGCAAGAGTTTTTGTATGTCCAAGAAAGTTTTTTTTTCGCGGAGAGGGTTTCTCGGAGGGGGGGGTTACTATCGCTTAGAACTTCTTATATACCCTGTGGATCATAATATGGATAAATTGCGAATGCGCGTTGCGGCTAGATTTATTTACATAGTTTTACACAATTTTTGCTATTTCGGTCGCTCTTGTGTTGATTCAGCTTTTTCGTATAAAAGCGAAACTGGTGAAACTAAGGCACAGTTCTCAGCCTACGGGCCAGTAGCGTCCAGTAAGCAATAGACGTTTGGTCAATGTTGATTTTCACCGTCATATCAGACAATTGCTTTCATTTGGACACTCCCCTAATAAACAGGGGAGCTGGTTTTCCCCAACATGTTGGGGAAACAAAACCAAACAGTTGGGTAAACAAACCCAAAAAAACTATCCCGCAGTAAAATTAAGTGCGGATTTGACCTCATTAAACACACACTTAAAAACTGTCTCGCAAAAATCGTTAACTGCGGAATAGTGTGATGTTTGACCTAAATTTGAACTTATTCATTTTTTAATTGCTAAATTTAACATCTCACATTGCTTCCGTCGCTGTAGTGCAGGTGTATGTCGTCAACCTATTGGTCTCAAGGTTCCAGGTTCAAGCCTACCTGCCACCAACACCCCCTTTTTTTTTTCTTTTACATCTATAAAAGATTTTTTTCCATTTTTAAAATCGCTGTTTTATATTTTTTTTAAGAAGTTTAACATCGTTTTTTTTTTATATTCACAGGGTTAAGTTTCCATTTTGTTCTGCTTTACCCTCCTCCAACGCACGCACACACACACCTACAAACACCCGGGCAACACCAGGTACCCCCCGCTAGTCTATATATATAAAAGGCAAAATGTGTGTGCACATTTTATGTATGTCCAGCAAAGGCTTTTTTGAGGTGGGGGGGTTCTCCATGGGGTTACTATTTCTTAGAACTGTTTATGTACCCCCTGGATCATAATATGTACGATTCGCGAACGCGCGTCGCGTCTAGATTTATTTACATCGACTTTTACAAAATTCTTGCTATTTCGACTCCCCTCGTGTGTGTTCGGCTTTTTCGTACAAAAGTGAAACTAATCTGAAGCGAAGGCAACTTACCCGGCTTCTGTGCTGGGAACGTCCAGAAAGTAATCAGCTTTTGATCAGTGTGAGGGAAACCCCTTATATCAGACAATTGATATTCATTGGGACACTTCCCTTCATAGAGGGAGCGGATTTGACCCCCAACATCTTGTGGAAACAAAACCCAAAAAAACTAACCCGCAGTGAAAGTTGTATGTGGTATTTCTATTTGATCTCATTAAAATCAAATTCACGCATCTGTCAATTTGTGTAAACAACCCCCCCCAAAAAAAAACTGCCTCGCAGTAAAAAGTTAACTGCGCGATTGCTATGGCGTGATATTTGACCTCATTTTTTAATGCTTAAATAAATTCAAACGTTTTTCTGTTACTCTCCCTTGTTGGCCAAGCGGGTAACGTGTCGGGTTTTTTCATACTTTATTTTCCCCCTTTGCCTCCAGGCTCCTGGTTCGATCCTACCTACCAACCAAAACTTTTTTGTTGTTGTTAACCCCCCCCCCCCCATACACACACACCTACAAACACCCGGGCAATTTGATTTGAGAACTTTCCACATTTTGTTATTGTGAGCATCACAATTTTTTAACTTTGCAGTTTTGGTCTATAACCCCCACTTTTTAATATTTTGTTATTAGAATTATTCTAAAGTGCACATTCAACATTTTATTATGACCTTTGCCTCTCTAATTGTTTCGTATCTTAGAAAGGCACCACTTACTCGCAAACGCTAACCCCTATTTAATTTCCTCCTACTTATGTCCCACTTCTATTTAGAAATTGACTCATTTATATTGACTGTTAATGGACAGAGGGAGAGAGAGAGAGTAGTAAGAGTGGTAGATATTGTCTAAAATATAAGCAGAAGGGGGGATGTTCAACCAACATACAGTGAGAGTCAGAGAGGGTAAGAATGATAGACAATAACAGATATGAGTCATTTGGTGAGTTGGAAAATATGACTAATTAGAAAAATTAAAATGGAAATTGTTTATTTTTTTCTTTTTCAATCATAGCTCAATTCCAAAACTGAATCATAGACATGTATTTTGTGTGATTAAAATATATAGGAAATAAGTTTCGGGGAAGCAAACAATGATTGACTCAACTTTGGTGTGTGTGTGTGTGTGTGTGTGTGTGTGTGTGTGTGTGAGGTTGACAACTACGTTTTTACTGCTTTTTTTAAAATCTACATTCTTTAAAAGTAAAATAACTAACAACTATTTAATCAATAATGTATTTTTCGTTCGTGTTCACAGCTTTTTTTCCACATTCAACAAGATTCTCAGTGCCTTTTTGGTAGAAATCATTTAATTTTGACTCTATCACTATTAAACCAAACTCCATGCATATCATTTGAAATTGACTGAATAACAGCAAGAATTTAGTTATCAAATCTATACATATATATATATATATATATATATATATATATATACTAGCAAAAGTACCCGCCGTTGACTAGGTTCAAAAACAGCCTACAGAAAATGGACTCTGATTTATGAAAGTATGATAGGTTATGAAAACGAAGGGTTGTAAAGAGATAGCTTCGAATTTGGGGGTATCAAAACAAAAGCAAAATATGATGAAAGTAAAAATAAAATAGATAAACCCTATAATTTATTATACCATACCTGTTCACATTGAAACACTTATCACAATAGTGTGTGGATCTATATTAAAAAACCTTGTTAAACTTAGTCTTTATTAAAGTTTGTGCCTATTTCAATTCTATGGAGGCCAGGCGCGAACGCAGACCTCACAATTTTATTATACCATCCCTATTTAAGTTAAAACATACTTATCAAAGTATTATTATGTACATCTATATACAAAACCCCTTGTAAACGTTTTTTTTCTTTTTAAATCTTTTATTTCCATACTTTGTGGACCAGGCGCGAACGCAGACCCCACAATTTTAATTAACCACCGTTCTGCCTGATCAAACATACCCATTCCTGTGTCTCAATACATCTATCATTATATGTAATCAGTTTTTTAAAATAGTCAACCATATAGGAGCCTATTCGTGACAAGACACACACACACATACAGACATTCAGCTTTATATTATAGATATATATTCAGAACAGTTACTTGGTAAACAGCTGATGATCTCCATTTTCTATTTCACAATTTAAGTCAAGGTTTCTTGTTTATTTTTCTCTGTTATGTAGTCGAGTCTTCTTTTGTAAATTGTGAATTTTCCAGCAGTAAGTTGGCTTAACAAAAGAAGTGATAAATCTGTGATATGTTGAATTTAGTTATTTGTTTTTTGAATTGTCAAAGCTTCTTTAAGCAATATACATATATTTTATTATATTTTATTTTGATATTTCAAACAGTCCTCAACTCTTTGTCAAAAATTGAATGATTTTGCTTCATTTTTTGAGGAAGAGGGGAGGACTGCTCGAAATATCAAAATCAAATATTATGAAATAAAAAGCATTGTTTTTATATCTTTTATACCAACTATAACCCTGAATATACTTCTCTAAAGGCATACATGGAATAACATGCAAATTTACACACACACACACATATATATAGTATGTTTATTATACAAACATTATTGGTTACATATGTGCATACATGTTTCAGTGGAATTTTGGTCTGATGAGGATGGTCTCTCTAAATGCACATATGTAACCAATAATGTTTGTATAATGAACATACTGTATACCTGCTCTATCCTGCATTGAGCACTATTCAATTATCACACAGATTTTAGTGGATCTACATCTAGGAAACCAAGCTGTACAACCATATATATATATATATATATATATATATATATATATATATATATATATATATAATTATTTTTAACTATGATAATTAAATACCTGCAGACACTAGTGTTTCATCCTTTCGGAAATCTTCAGTACAGGGTGTCACGATTAACACCAGTCAACAGATTTTAACCCGCCAACACGAGCCATCTCTGGCTCGATTAGCAAAGACCGTATCCAATCGGCTACCATTAACTGCAAGAAATAACATTGAGTTTAAACATTTTATTTTAAAATGTTTTTAACGTCAATCACAGTGATCTAATCGTTATAGAATGATCTATGCATAAGAGCTAAATTGACGGACTTAATTCAACTGAAAATGCTTAACGATAAAAAACAAGTTTCCTAAAGAGTAAGAAACAAATTTCTTAAAGGGCTGACATAGTATATATATATATATATATATATATATATATATATATATATATATATATATATATAGTCATCCACACACTAGCACTAGCCAGGGATCGAACTTCTAACTTGAAAATCCTACGACCTCTTTATGTTATAACATTTTATAACTGTTTCCTCTTTGATAAATGATGACAACACCCTTTATTCTGGTATTGCTTCTCCCCCCCCCATCTTTTTTTAGTGGATTTGGGTTCTATTATGGATTGGGGTAAGAATCTGCTAAGACTCGACTATTGTCTTTCAATTGCAATCGTACCCCTTTTCCTTCCTGAGATTCTTAAGCACACCTGTGGAACCCTCTCCTAGTTGCCTGCTTTCCGACTGACTATAATATGGTCGTCTTCAAGTCCAACGTAAACAAGTTCTTGATGAGCCGTTCCCCTTAAGTAATCCAATTTACCAAATTTCCACTACTAACAATTAATATGACATTGTCCCATTGACCACTGTGCACTTATTAACCCTTATCCTCGAGTGGCCTCTGGGTCTTGATAAGTGGTGACTCCTTTGTATTTAAAAAAAAACAAAGCAAAAAAAAAACAAAAAAACTCTGGTCTCAATCTCTTGATCTTTCTCTCTCATCAAAATCTTTCTTGGAGTCCGTATATTAAATCTGTTGCATTTTCTGCTTCTCGTAAAATTGGTTCTCTTTATCGCTCTCAGCACTTCCTTACATCCGACACTATTCTCTATTTCTACAAATCTACTATCAGATCATGTATGAAGTATTGTTGTCATATTTGGGTTGGTGAATCTCTGTCCCATTTGAAGTTTCTTGATAAATTGCAGGAACGTATTTGTAATTTGATTGGCTTCACACTTTCTTCTTCACTGCTACCTCTAGTCTCAGTCTTCTTTTTTCTTAATACTATTATTGCGTATGTTCCTCATAATCGTCTGCTTCATTCCCTGCTTCCTTTGTTCCAGCTCGTTTGACTTGACATCAATTCACCGTTTTAATACCTTATTGTAATACAACTTCCCATTCCAGTAACTCCTTTCTAAGGACAGCAAAGTTCTGGAACTCTCTTCCTGCTTACTGTTTTCCTTCTATCTTGCTACTAAGATCAATAGGCATCTCCTGTCGTTGCAGTAATTAGTTTTTGTACTTGTTAGCTGCTTACATTAGGTGGTTTCATGCCTTGTCTCGATCGATTTCCATAACAAAACATACAAACAAAAGAAATTTTCTGTTTTTACATTTATCCTAAGAGTCATTTAAAAAACGTAAAAAAGGAAAAATGAACGTGTCATTTATTTTTGTTAAAAAAATCAGTATATCTGATATATACAAGGTGCCTTCAGTAAGTTTCCAGACTTTTTTTGGACTAACATTTAAAATTGTCATAGACTCTTGAAAATTCAGTATGTTATTGACTGACCAATTTTTATGATTTCAGGTTCAAATGAACAGCTACAGCAAGAATTGGAATACACCCTACCAAAGCCTGATTATCACAGCTCTTCAATTTCAAAAATGCAATATGGATGTGAGGACACTTTAGAAGAACAATACATAATAAAATTCTGTTTTAAACTCGAAAAAATGTTACAGAAATCGTATGGAATGCTTCAGACTGCTTTTGGACCATCTTGCATGAATCAAGCATCAGTTTTTGAGTGGCATAAGAGATTCAAAGAAGGCAGGTAGTCTGTGAGGGATGATGAGAGGTGCGGGAGGAGTAAGGAAGTCAAAGCATTAGAGTTGATTGGCCAAATAAAGAATTTCATGGATAAAACCATCGTATGTCTATACAGATAAGTGCACAGTTTGATGTCAGTGTGGGAACTGTACACACAATTAATTCACGAAGAACTGAAGATGCGGAAGATTTGCGGAAAGTTTGTCTCAAAGGTGCTCCATCCTTGTAACAGTCTATTTAACCAAGATGAGTATCAAGACAGTTTGTTACCCTTCCTTTAGTCTAGACTTTGCTCCCTGTGACTTTTGGTTATTCCCTAAGCTCAAGGAAAACTTTCTCATTATGAGTCAATTAAGATGAAAGAGGCTGTGACAAGGGTCATCGGCACACTTACACAGGAGGATTTCCATGGGGCCTTCCAGAAGTTGTTGGAATGGTACAACCAGAGGAGATTACTTTGAAGTGGACTAGAGTTTCATGTGTGTAATATCAGTAAAAGTGTCCATACGAAAAAGTCTGGAAATATATTTAAGGCACCATGTGTGTGTGTATGTATGTGTATATATATGTATATCTACATATATACATATATACATATATATATATATATATATATATATATATACATATACATACACACCCACACACATACTAGCAAGTCACCCTGTGTTGTCCAGTCATAAAATATGCTTAAATATGATATTTCAATTCATGCAGATTACGTATTTATTATTATAGAGCTAAAACTCTATTGATTATTATATTGTACCCAATATATAGTAGTGACCTCCACCTCTGGCTTAGCCAAGTTGTAAAATACATTTAAATATAATTTAATTCTTGCAGATTTCATGATTATTATAGAGTTAATACTCTATTGATTATTACATTGTACCCAATATATACTGATGATTTTAAAAATTTTTAAAGAATATGACTTTGGGTGCCATCAGCTGGAATCAAAATCAAAACACATTTCCAGCCTTATTCGTTACCATCTGTACCATGTCCTGACACATAAAAATGAAAAATATATAATGCTGTAAAAAATATAAATGTATATTTGCGCATGCATATAAGAGCACTTTAAGTCAACTTATCCCTGCCAAGTTTCAATTTTTTCAGTTTTTAACACTTAGTAGCTATTTTTACTGGCTAAAAACCAAATTGAATTTGTTTCACAGGTCCAAATCTCCCATATATCAAGTTTCTAGTCCTTAGACCAAAAATTGACAGAGTAGAGATAGTTCGGTAGAGACTATTCCTCAGGCAGATAAGGTCACATATATATATATATATATATATATATATATATATATATATATGTGTGTCATCCACATACAGTACTGTTTCGCTGTTTCACAGCTCATCAGTGCGGCTAAACACGCAACTACCTCAAGCCAGGATTGAAACCTGATCGCCTGTACGACAGTCAAGCCTTCTAACCATTAGGCTAATCAGCAGCTTCTGTTTTGACATCATCTGAAATACCTAAGCTCGATTTGTTTACACAAAGAGCATCGCTTTATACGCTAATGGTAAATCATGTATCTATCTATATATATATATATATATATATATATATATATATATATATATACTAGCAAAAGTACCCGTCGTTGACTGGGTTCAAAAACAGCCTACACAAAATGGACTCTGATTTATGAAAGTATGATAGGTTATGAAAACGAAGGGTTGTAAAGAGATAGCTTCGAATTTGGGGGTATCAAAACCAAAGCAAAATATGATGAAAGTAAAAATAAAATAGATAAACCCCATAATTTATTATACCATACCTGTTCACACTGAAACACAATATTCTGTGGATCTATATTAAAAAATCTTGTTAAACTTTGTGACATATTTCCATTCTATGGAGGTCAGGAACGAACGAACACCCCATAATTTTATTATACCATATTTCTTCAAACTGAAACATAATTATCAAAGTATACTTACGCAGATAGATATGAAAAGTCTTTATTAAAGTTTGTGCCTATTTCCATTCTATGTAGGCCAGGCGCAAACGCAGACCCCACAATTATATTATACCATCCCTATTTAAGTTAAAACATACTTATCAAAGTATTATTATGTACGTCTATCCTAAAAGCACTTGTAAACGTTTTTTTTTTTTTAATTTTTAAATTTTTTGTTTCCATACTTTGTGGACCAGGTGCATACGCAGACCCCACAATTTTAATGAATCATCATTATGCCAGATCAAACATACCCATTCCTGTGTCTCGATACATCTTCTATCATTATATGTGATCAGTGTTCTATAATAGTCAACCATATAGGAGCCTATTCGTGACCAGACACACACACAGACGTTCAGCTTTATATATATATATACATGTGTGTGTGATGGCACATAAGTTATTTTATATTGCAAAGAGCTTGTGTTTGCAAAGCTGAAAATGGTGGCCATTTACATGACATTATTTTTCATAAATAAATCAAAAATAAAATTCCAATTGTTAATAAAAAGAATTCATAAAGTATGCTTATTTGCAAAAAAGAAATAGTATAAAAAAGTTACTTATGAACCACTGTGTATGGAATATATATATATACACACACACACACACACACATATATACACACACACACACACACACACACATATATATATATATATATATATATATATATATATATATGTGTGTGTGTGTGCATGTATGTTATCTACAAGCACATGTTTTGTTATCTCTATGACACCTCAGTACGGCTCAACCTAGCAAGATTTGAAGTATATATATATCTTCATAGTTAATCAAATCATCTAACTTTAATTTCAATAATTAAATTTTTTTTGGCTGCGGGTGGGGGTCACATTTTTAATATTGATGAGTTTGATTTTTATATTTCATTGGACACAAGTTGTGTTACCGATAACTGGTAGGGAATGGGTTCATGATTACAGTGTAAACAAATGCAATAGAGCACAACTGAATTCAATCTTGACTTGACCAATTCCATAGCCTACATTGGTATCCATTACATCGTCTGTGAACCCCCTGACAGTGAGTCTGAGGAAGCAGATGCAATCGAATTACTCTCCAATGCTAATCATCGAACAAGAACAAGGCAGCCGCAACACAAGGCAAGTAAATAACAATCTATTACTAGCACGCTAAATCGTCTTCGAAATCGTCAAGCCAAGTAACTGTCCATCTAATATATATACATACCCCGAAAAACACCCGGGCAACGGCGGGTACCCCTCGCTAGTCTAATATATAAAGAGAAGTTGTTTGTGTGTGTCCCGCTAGATGATAAAATCTACAGAACATTCACTTCCCCATCTCTAAAACAAAAAAAAAATGCTGGTAAGTTCTTTTTTGGCATTGCCTTGAAAAAAATATTGGCATATTTCGGGGGGGGGGGGTCATCAGGAACAAAATTAGATGCGTGAAGGGTGGGAACATTTACAGCTATTTTTTAAATGCTATTATGTAATAACTAGACCACCCATGACCCTTTGGGTGGTCAGTATGTTATATTAGCTATGGAATTAATGTATGAGCATGACACTTGTGACGTAAAGAAAATAGTTTTTGTGACATAACAGAAACATTTCTATGAAAGTATATTAAAAATGAAAAAAAAATATAGATAGATTTCTATGAGTCGTTCTGTTTATAATTGTTTATTTTTGAAAAAAAAAAAAACTTACAGCCATTGAATTATAAGTGGTTTGCCATACTTATAAGTAAATCTGCGCTATTCAAATTTTGATATATCGTTTAATTTGAACGCAAAAAAAAATAATTGGGATGCTGAAAACGTACACAGTAAAACAATACATTGTAAAATGTTATTATGGTTGTCAAAGGTTAAAGTAGATTTATTTGTAAAAAAATTGCGTCAAAATAACTTAAACGCAATACGGAAATGAACAATGTAAAAAATGCAGAAAGTATTAACAATTATTTAGATAATTTAAACTTGAAAAAAAAAACAAACAATTGGGACGCTGAAAACGTACACAGTAAAACAATACGTTGTCAACATGTCAAAGTTGAAAATTGCGACAGTATACTTGTAATACAGAATAGTTGCAAAACATCCTCACCCTTCCCATATTAAATAATAATTTCTAAATAATAACGTTAATATTTCAGTGCGCAGGTCAAATTCTACAAAAGTAGCGATTTGTGTTCATTTGTTTACGTTGCTATGAGTTAATGTTTATGCGCGCATGCGCAACCGGATGTTGTAAACCGGAAAGTGGGTTACATCACTCGTTACAAGGTCATCTGAGTTTTATAATTATATAGATTCATTAACATTTTTTTCCAGTTGTCAGAATCAGAGAAAGAGAAGTGAGAGAGGCAGGGATAGAGAATGTTACAGATAGAAAAGTTTTAACAGTGAGATGTTACACACACATTTTTATTCTTCCCTGAAAAGCTGATAATTTTTTTTTTTTTTTTTTTTGCATTACATTTAACAAACTGTAGGCATTATCTGTGCCTAAAACTAAACAAAAATTTCCATAAGCAAAGTTTCTTTCTTAGAAACTGTCTGTGGAAAACAATACCGTGAAGCTCAGCTGATTAAACATGGTCATTTTCAAATCTAATGTAAATCACTTCTTGTTGTCCTGTCCTCTTAATAATCAAATCCTACACATGTTCCACCATTACTGATCATGAAGGTGTTATCTCACAGTCTATTAACGCTCATTAACCCTTATTCTTTAACTAGCCTGGGTACCCAGCGTTGCCCGGCTGTTTGGAGGTGTGTGTTGAGCAAAAAAAGTTGTAGCTGGCAGGCAGGCTGGAACCCGTGACGTGAAGGCGGAAAAGAAAGTGGAGGTGTGTGTTAGGATGTTGGTTGAGCAAAAAAAAAAAAAATGTAGTGAGCAGGCTCGAACCCGTAACGCGCCAGAGGACATTGTTTACGCGAGCTTTAAATGAGTTGCAAAAAATGTCAGCAAAAAAACCTATGCTCCTTGTAGAAAAGTGCTCAGTTGAGGATGAAGGAATTGTTTTTGGCCAATTTTTCCATATTTGTGGTTAGAAGGGTCGAGTTTCAAAATGATACCGATCTCGTGAAAATCCATCACCTCTATCGAAAGTTTTTGCGAGATCTACAAACATACATACATACATATATACATTTAAACAGACAGGTAAGATTTATATTATAGACTAGCGGGAGGTACCCAGTGTTGCCCGGGTGTTTGGAGATGTGTGTGTTAAAAAAAAAAACGTTGGCCGGGTGTTTAGAGGTGTAAAAGAAAAAAAAAAGTTTTAGTAGGAAGGTAGGCTTGAACCCCGAAACCTTGATGGAAAGGTGTAAGCGAAAGGAAAAAATCCAGTCACCTAACCATCTCGGCCACGAGGGGAAAGGAATTGATAAGTGTCTTAAATTAACATTTATAAAGTGAAATTAGCATGTGCGAGAAAATTAAGTCGCATGATGTTTGACCTAGCTTTGAGCTACAAGCCAGTTACTGTTTTCCCCGCTTCTCGCTTTTCGAAGACGCGACGAGCTGGTAAAAGTTGGACAAATTAAATAGACAGGCAACCCCGGTTGTTAAGTCGTAGATATTATCATTTAGACGTGATATAAAAAGTTTTAAGAATGAGCGAGCCGACCAAGCCAGCTTTGGAAAAAAGCCTTTTGCAGACATACACAAAAAACAAACATACATACACACATTTTCGCTTTTATATATATAGATGGCATGGGAAGGCTAATGAAAAACATGGAAGGGTAAGGATGGGCTTGAGAGAAAGAAGGATAACTGAAGACCTGAGTAGAGATAGGTTAGTTTGAAAGTCAATTTAATTGAATGTAGTAAGTATTATCAAACAAGAATTAATTGAATGTAATAAGTATTATCAAACAAGAATTAATTGAATGTAATAAGTATTATCAAACAAGAATTAATTGAATGTAATAAGGATTATCAAACAAGATTTAATTGAATGTAATAAGTATTATCAAACAAGATTTAATTGAATGTAATAAGGATTATCAAACAAGAATTAATTGAATGTAATAAGTATTATCAAACAAGATTTAATTGAATGTAATAAGTATTATCAAACAAGAATTAATTGAATGTAATAAGTATTATCAAACAAGAATTAATTGAATGTAATAAGGATTATCAAACAAGATTTAATTGAATGTAATAAGTATTATCAAACAAGATTTAATTGAATGTAATAAGGATTATCAAACAAGAATTAATTGAATGTAATAAGTATTATCAAACAAGATTTAATTGAATGTAATAAGTATTATCAAACAAGAATTAATTGAATGTAATAAGTATTATCAAACAAGAATTAATTGAATGTAATAAGGATTATCAAACAAGATTTAATTGAATGTAATAAGGATTATGAAACAAGATTTAATTGAATGTAATAAGGATTATCAAACAAGATTTAATTGAATGTAATAAGGATTATCAAACAAGATTTAATTGAATGTAATAAGGATTATCAAACAAGAATTAATTGAATGTAATAAGGATTATCAAACAAGAATTAATTGAATGTAATAAGTATTATCAAACAAGAATTAATTGAATGTAATAAGTATTATCAAACAAGATTTAATTGAATGTAATAAGTATTATCAAACAAGAATTAATTGAATGTAATAAGGATTATCAAACAAGATTTAATTGAATGTAATAAGGATTATGAAACAAGATTTAATTGAATGTAATAAGGATTATCAAACAAGATTTAATTGAATGTAATAAGGATTATCAAACAAGATTTAATTGAATGTAATAAGGATTATCAAACAAGATTTAATTGAATGTAATAAGGATTATCAAACAAGATTTAATTGAATGTAATAAGGATTATCAAACAAGAATTAATTGAATGTAATAAGGATTATCAAACAAGAATTAATTGAATGTAATAAGTATTATCAAACAAGATTTAATTGAATGTAATAAGGATTATCAAACAAAATTTAATTGAATGTAATAAGGATTATCAAACAAGATTTAATTGAATGTAATAAGGATTATCAAACAAGATTTAATTGAATGTAATAAGGATTATCAAACAAGAATTAATTGAATGTAATAAGGATTATCAAACAAGAATTAAAGTAAAAGAAATTAACAGATTTTGCCCGGACTTGGTTACAAATTTCAGGCTTCAAAGATAATAATAAGAATAATTATAGCTTATCCTAATCTAATCTACAAACCTTAGGTTTAATCATATGGTCTCACAACCCTTCCTCCACCTTAAAATATTTTTTTTTCTTTTTGTAACTAACTTTTAGGTCTGAAATTTGTAACCAAGCCTAAGCAAAATTAGCTGCCATAGCAAAAAAAAAAAAAAAATAATAAACATATTGGCTAAGTTAAAGTGACAATAACAAATGCATAGAAAATAAATCTTACAATCAGTAAAAACACATGAAAATTTTGTTAAGTAAAAAATCTAAAATCGTTGTGTGTTGGTAACGGTTATTTTTTTTAATTTTATTTTTGCACTTTTTCTTGTTAACTATACTACACTATTGACATTTAAATAATTCATCTAGTTATTGTGTATTTGTTTACTATTATATTAACTACTTTCTCTATAAATATTGATTACTGGCAGGCTGCCGAGCGTTGTCTGGTCGTAAAATATGCTTAAATATGATATTTTAATTCATGCAGATTTCATATTTATTATTGTAGAACCAATTCTCTATTGGTTATTATATCGTACCTGATATAGAAGAGATGTTGCGAGCCTGTCTTTGTTTTATCGTTATTTCCATGGCAAGTGCTCCAATCTCTCGTCCCCCCTCGGCAATCTTTCACAAAAAACACCTGTCTAGCTGAAACCACTGTCAATAATTTCCCCCACTCTTTATCTGTGCCTTAATCAAAACGTAGATTCCATGAACAAAGTTTCTTTCTTAGAAGTGCACGCATGTGAAACTCTCTTCCATTTACCTGTTCCCCACCTGACTACAACTTGGATGTCTTCAAGTTCAACATAAACAAATTCCTGATAAACCGCTCCCTTAAGTAATCCAATTCATCAAATCTCCAATACTAACGATTACTACGCTATAATCCCCTTGACTAATGTACACCCATTAACCCTTATCCTCGAGTGGCCTCTGGGCCTTGATAAGTGGTGACTCCTATGTAAAAAAAAAAAAAAAAAAATACATAGTGGTGATTTCAAAAGTTTAAAAACAAATATGACTTGGTTGCCACCAAGTAAACTGAAAACCAGAACATGTAGTCTTGCAGCGTTATCCGTTATCGTCTGAGCTAAGTACATATATATATATATATATATATATATATATATATATATATATATATATATATATATATACAAACCTTAAAAAATTTTAGTCGTTAAGTATATTAAATTATAAATTTCAAGCAAGTAAAATATTTGCTTATTTTTGTAAAATTGCATTGTAATTTGGCTTTCAAGCGCACTTGATGCATATTTTATTTTATATAAATGTATATTTGTGCATGCATAGAAATGTTAAAGTCGGCTAATGCCTGTCAAGTTCCAATTTCTTTTCAATTTTAACCCCTTAGCAGCTATTTTTACCAGCTAAAAAAACTAATTTAATTTTTTCCACATGTTCGAATCCCCTATATATCAAGTTTCAAGTTTGTAGACCAAAAATTGACAGAGTATGGTAGAGACCACCATTTCCTCACACAGGCAGATAGACAAGGGCACTTTTATGTATATATACTAGCAGCCCACCCAGTGTTGACCGGGCTTAAGATGCACTTTAAGATGTTTTAATTTATGCAGATTTTGTATTTATTGTTATATAGTCAACTCCCTACCGATTATTATACCCAATATGTAATAGTGATTTCAAAAGAAACAAAAAATGTCTTGAATCGAAATCGAAACATTTAGCGCTCTAACTTTAATCGTTACTATTTGAGCTATCATCAGAGGAATAAGAAATAGTTAAAAATGAACTGACTTTAACGTATAAATGTATATTTGTACATATGTAGTAGAACACTTTAAGTCAACTCACACCTGCCAAGCTCCAATTTTGTTTCGATTTTGACCTCTTAGCAGCTATTTTTATCAACTAAAGACCAAATGGAATTCGTTCCACATGCCCGAATTCCCTATATATCAAGTTTCAAGTCTGCAGACCAAAAAATGACAGTTTAATAAACCGTTCCTCAGACAGACGAGGTCACTTTTGTGTGTGTGTGTGTATGTATGTATATATATATATATATATATATATATATATAGGCGCTTCTATACTATTGGGACAAAATTTCAGAAATCGTAATGCTGAATTTCACATGAAAGCAATGGTTTCTACATATTCCTCGTATTTTTAAGATGATTATATTCAAAAATCGATGAGGTGGAAAATTATTTCTTGGAGAAAATATGAATTAAATTTGATGAAAGCGATCATAAGACACAGAGTTCAAAAAGGAGGTATTTTTCCGTTTTGATTTAAACGAGATGGTGGCAATTTTTCATCTGCTAACACAATTAAAGTTTTCTTTTTTTATAATTCAGTAATATTCAGGTAATTTTGACTGCATAATTTGGAAGCTACCATTATAACTTATTAGAATTGACAAAAAAAATCAGTTGAAACCATTCTTTCTTATCTGAAAACTCCATTTATTGACTACAAAAATCTAGACCCAATTCTGTAGAAGCGCCTATATATATATATATATATATATATATATATTATGATTCTGGGTTGCTGCTATCTCTTTTTTCTTTTTTTTAACAAATTCAAAAGAAAACAGCATATGTACACACTTTATTTTAACTTGTAAATAACATGCAGAGTTTTAGTGCCTCAAAGTAAGTAGGGTCGAGGGTGGGGAGCATACACACACACACACACACATCTATATATTATTAAATGTTAATTATTGTCAATTATTATACATTTTTATTTATCTTTCCATCATCCAATTCCTACTGATTTTACACAGAATTGTAAAAGGATAAAGTACTGTGAAGATTTCACATAAAACTTTGATAATTTATTTATTTCTTTTACATATTATTTCATATTATTAGGATTAACTTTTAAGATATGATTCAGTTCCAGAAAAAAAAATGGAGAATCGGCTAAAAAGATTGTGATTTAAGACAATAGAGTTATTTCCCTTTAAAACTTAAAACATTTAAACTCCTGAATCTGTTTATAGTTTGTAAGAGCAGTTGAGGACATTTTTTTATTTTTTTTAGGCATTAGGATCGCTAGATGCTGTTTATAAAAAACTAATTTTATTTTATCCTGAATTCTTTTCTTGCGAGGGGGTGGGGCGTCTAAATCTTCCTTGTCATCCATGAGAAGTGTTTTCGAGTAATGTTTTAGAATTTTTGAGATGAGGATTGACTATTTGTATTATTTGGTTTCTTCACATTATTAGTTTAATTTTAAAAGTTATCCTTACAATATTTCAGTCAATGTAATCGCCGACCTTCTTCAGGTGTATCTTATCAAACTAGGCAATAGCATTAAATCCTTTTTAATCCATGCTCTCGTTCTGTCTATCACGACTGGATAATCTGCAATTGTCATTTGCACTGAGGATTGAAACTTCAACCACCAGAAGAGCAAAACTTACAACAGAATTTTACCAAGTACTTTATCCGCTATGCCACGGGTCCTTGCTTACTATTCTAGTTTGAATTTTGGGAACTTATTATTTTTTATTTTTTTGTTATGTACCGAAACATGAAAATAACACTCAAGATGAGAACAGTAGTCCAAAGAATCTTTTAGGGTTATCTATATATTAATACAATAGTGTGTGTGTTATTTTGTGTGTCATGCTTGCATCTTTTTTCTTCTGAGTGACTGAGGTTTAATTGTTACGAGCCTGGGTTCCCGGCGTTGCCCAGGTGTTTAGAGATGTGTGTTGAGCAAAAAAAAAAAAATGGTAGTAGACAGGCTCAAACCCATACTGCGAAGGAGGAAAAGAATGTGAAAAGAAAAAAAAAACCCTGACGTCTTTGCTGTTGCATCCATTGCTAAACCGGAAGCGATGTAGGTTTAAATTAAGGCTAGTTATTATTATTTTGCAAAGCAAACTCTCAACATTGTAATTATCACTGTACCTTAACTTAAAGTTGCATTAACTATTCCGCCACAGCAACAGTCTTGCCACATTTGCATATTTAAAACAAATCCGACCACAGAGCTCAATATTTTAATTTTTAGATAATAAAATTTGTTTTACTCCAAGCAAAGCATATTGCCACTTGGAATGTAAAACGCTACTATTTGGAATCATGCCTAACAGGGGACTGTGAGGAGTTGAGCAGCAGATGTTTGTTCGCATTACATTTTAACTACTGTGTATTAGTACAGTTAGGGGAAAAAGGAAACAGGGAGGGGATTTCAAAGTCTAGCAGTCCAAGGGAAGAAACTATTGGACTAGAAGGCTTTCTAGCATCTAGGGATTTATATAGTGAAGAGGTGGGATTTTACTGTTTGTCGGATTAGTCACGAGTATGTACGTCGAGGGGGCACAAGTGCTATGAGTTCATCAGTAGCTTTGTGTTCATTATCTAGAGAATTGTGTAAACATGTTTTTTTTGTGACAGAACTGATTGAAACAACAGCTGCGTTACATTAAGACTAGAATTTCACAGTGCTTTTCTAGACCAGTGTCTATAATTTAGAGTCAATAATCATTCTTTTGAAATAATAAGTGTCAGGATAGATACTATTAAAAAAAAAAAATCATTCTCTGTTAAATATTCTTTAAATAAGTAAAATGAATATATCTCTTTGGTTATTTTTACTAAAAACGTTTCTTATCAATTTTCACTTTCTATTTGCTAAGTCTTGCCGATGTTCCTGCCTTGATAGCGTTCAAAACCGACTTTGTAACCTAGTAGGTGAAGTCCTTTTCTATTCTCTGCAACCTCTTTCCCACAGAAGAGATGGTGCGAATCTATCTCTACTGCATCATTATTTTCATGACAAGTGCTCGCCTGAGCTCCAATCTATGATCCCACTTTGGCAACCAAACTTTCAGAAAAAACACTTGTCTAGCTAAAACTACGATCAATAATTTCTTCTTTCCTAGAACTGTCAGTCTGGAACTCTGTTCTGCTAGTCTGCTTTCCAGCTGACTACAATATTGTTGTCTTCAAGTCCAACATAAACAAGTTCTTGTTGAACCATACTATTAAATAATCAAATTATACCAAATTTCCACTACTAACGATTATTTCACTAGTGTCGTGATAACTACTGTACAAACATTAACTCTTATCCTTGAGTGGCGTCTGGGCCTTAATATACGGCGACCCCTTTGTAAAAAAAAAGTGTCAATTCTGATTAATACTTAGATAAATTTTAGTTTATTTTTAAACTCTATATAAAAAAATCTTGAAAATATTTTTTTTTTCACAGTGGTTTTATACAATAAAGAGTATATTTTAAGTTTATATAAAAAGTAGTCTTTATTTTGGAAATTTTAAATTAAAGTGAAGCATGCATGGCCCCCGTGAGTGCACAGTAAATGAGACATGAAAAAATGACTAAGTTCAGCATTTGCTCCCCCACCACCATCACCACCACCATTTAGCCCCAAAATTCCCAGGGGACGCCAAATCCTTGTGAAAATGAACAAACACTGCAGTTTTAGGCCCTAACATATGTAAATTTGAGTTCTGCATTATGCAAAAAAAGAAATAACCAAATCAGTCATTTGCCACCCATCCCACCCCCATTTAGCCCCAAAAATCCCCAGGGCCTTAACATATTTAAATTTGAGTTCATCACCATGCAAAACTGCTAAATAGACATACACAGAAAATCTTGGACAAATATAGTAAAATAGTTTCAAAAATGGAGTGTTTTTATTAGCCCTAAAAGAGCCCCTGGGGCACACCCAAGAGTTATCGTGAAGTATAAACAAACAAAATTATGTAGAAATCAGTTAGTTACAACTTTCCAGAAAGTTTAATAAAAATTCAAGGCATCAGTTTTGTTTTTAATAAGCACAAAAGTGTCAATGTTAGCCATTTTAACTTGAAAGGCATCGGGGGGGGGGGGCAATCGTTTTTCTCTGAAAATCCGTTCTGTTACTTTTTTTACTTATATCATGTTTAATGTTTGTGAAAAATTAAAAAAATTCCAAGGCCTAGTTATTGAGAAAAGAGCGGACAGACGAACGGACAAGAGTGAATTTACAGGTCCACCATCCTTTTGTCAGGGGACCAAACAAACATATATGGATTCTAACAAATTTTATCAAAAATGAAGCCATTCTGAAAAAGAATTATTTCAAAGTTTAATGTAGAGTTTTAAAACTAAACTAGAATTACATAAGTATTAATAATCAGGAGAGACTTTTCCTCAATCTACACCAGCCAAGGGCATAGCCAGCCGTGCTTTTTTTTTTTTTTTATTTGTTAAAGAGATTTGCCATTTCAAAGCTGTCTGTAATAAATGCAATATCAGTGTAATTACACGGAATCCAAAGATCCCATTGAAATTTTTTTTCCAATCATCTGAAGTATGCACAGCACTTATTGGTTAGGTCCATAAAAAAAACACCGAAATATATTAGAATCTAAAGAAAGGAAATTGATTTTTCTTTAAATAGTTTTTTTTTTTCCTAAAACAAAATAAAATTAAACAAAGAATTTGGATTATTTCGATTATTCAGACTACTGTTCTCATCTTGAGTGTTATTTGTGCAACGTTTCGGCTGATGTAACCTCGAACATTCTTCAGGTGTATCTTGTCGGACTCTGGAATCTGTACAGAATTCCATACAGACACTTTTATTTAGTCATGCTCTTCTTCCGTCAGCCATAACTGGATAGAAGTCGTAAGTAATTTGCAATTGTATTTTTGAGCCACCCGCACTGAGGATTGAACCTTCAATCTCCCAGAATGTAACTTTTACAACTGAATTAAGTACAAAGTACTCTATCCATTGTGCCATGGATCCAAGTGAAATTCAGTTGAAAATGTTACATTCGTGGAGATTGAAGGTTCAACCCTCATTGTAGGTGAACCAAAAATATGATTACGAATTACTTAGAACATAACTGACGGAGTGAAAGCATACTAGCCCTGTGAAGTAAATAAAGAGTTTGTTTTTTTTTTTGTTTTTTTTTTTACAAAGGCATCACCACATTATCAAGGCCAAGAGGCCACTCAAGGATAAGGGTTAAAGAGTGTACAGTAGAAATTGGACAATATAGTAATCATTAGTAATGAAAATTCGGTAAATTTAATAACTTATATGGAACGGCTCATCAAGAACTTATTTACGTTAGACTTGAACACAACCATATTCTAGTCAGTTGGAAAGCATGAAAACGGAAGACAATTCCACAGGCGTGCAGTTCTAAGAAAGAAGCTTTGTTCATGGAATCTACGTTTAGGTTTAGGCACAGATAAAGAGTGGGGGGAATTATTGATAGTGTTTTCAGCTAGACGAGTGTTTCTTGTGAAAGTTAGACGAGAGGGGACCATAGACTGAAGCTCAGTCGAACACTTTCCATGAAAATAACGATACATCAGAGACAAACTCGCAACATCTCTTCTGTGAGATAGAGGTTGCAGGGAAGAGAAAAGGACATCTCCTACGAGGCTATAAAGTCTATTTTGAACTCTATCAAGGCAGGACAAGTCCTTTCTAGCAGCTCCTGTCCAGAGTTCCGTTCAAAATTCCGTGCAGATTGCTGAATTCGATAAGATACACCTGAAAAAGGTCGAGGGGTTACATCGACCAAAACATTGTGAAAATAACACTCAAGATGAGAACAGTAGTCTGAAGAATCCAAATAATATGAATAATCAATCCTGATCTCAAAATAATAAGGAATATCTCAGTGAAAAATGTATTAAAAACAAAAATTGTTTTTATTATTTATTTTCTAGATTTTCAAGTTTTCACTTTGAAGTCGATTAACTTCAAAAAGTTTACAAAAACCATTGTCTTTTGAATAGATAAAAAAAAAAAAAAATCAGGAATCATGAAAATGAGAGCCACTATTTATAATTTTTTTTTTTTTTTTTAAATACCAATACCATAACACTAATAGTTTTTTAATTACTTAACTTCGTATTGCAAATGTTATTTTTAATATTTTCTCAAGGCAAAGATATTAGTTTCTAAGAAACCTTTTGACCAGCAATATATCACCACACAAGCAATGCCAAGTGAATGGATAGAACCAGCAATAAATAGCGATACTACCTTTGTACCTACCTATGTCATAATGCAAATTACTAGGAGCAAAAATGTTCCTCTTTTCCAGATTTAAGAAGAAATTGATTTAAAGGTACCAGGCAGAAAGTCTGCAATGAAATCGGCCATTAATCGTGGCCACAACTCGGTATGCCAGCTATTGGACAATTCCAGTTTGATTGAACAGTTATTTTCTGGACTGTGAGAAAGGGGGAGGAAAAGCGAGCACAAATGTCGAGCAGTCAGAAACCAGAGTCGATATAAAGAAGCTTAATCAGACTCTTAACCCTGCCTAATAATTTCCCTTTGTGCAAACTGAATCGACGGGTAAATTGATCGAAATAACCCAAAGAGACGACACTTTTCTCCTTATCTCCTCCCTGTTTCAAGATAGAGAGTCAGAAATATTTCCAGTTGACCAAATTGGTATGCCAAGTTGTACATCTCTTCAGCTTGTATTTATCTATTTCATGGCATTTTCTTTTTAGTTTGTTTTACTCGGGGGGGAAAGTGGATACCACTTATCAAGGCCCAAAGGCCACTCAAGAATAAGGGTTAATGAGTTTAAGTAGACGATGAGACAACACTGACGATTGGTAATGGTGTAACTTGAGTTTGGTTTAATTATATAAAAGAATGGCTCAACAAGAACTTGTTTCCATTAGACTTGAAAACAACTATGCTATAGTCAGCTGAGAAGCAGCTCCGCGGATTTGTGCTTCACAGACGGACAGTTTTAGCAAAGAAACTTTGCTCATAGAATTTTTTTAGTTTTTAACACAGATAAATAGCAAGGGAAAATTGTGAACATTTGTTGTATCTAGACGAGTATTTGTTGTGAATGTTTTGCAGGGGGGTATAGATTGATGCTCAGTCCAGCACCTGAGGCCATTTTGATTGTTTGATAACATATAGATGAGTTTTGTATGTTTTATGACATATCAAGCCCTTTTGGATATTTAAAGACATATCAACCCTTTTTGATTATTTTATGATATATCAACCCCTTTTTTATTATTTTATGATATATCAACCCCTTTTTTATTATTTTATGACGTATGGACCCTTTTTGATTATTTTATGGCATATGGACCCTTTTTTGGTTATTTTATGGCATATGGACCCTTTTTGGTTATTTTATGACATATGGACCCTTTTTGATTATTTTATGACATATGGACCCTTTTTGATTATTTTATGACATGGACCCTTTTTGATTATTTTATGACATGGACCCTTTTTGATTATTTTATGACATATGGACCCTTTTTGATTATTTTATGACATATGGACCCTTTTTGATTATTCTATGACATATGAACCCTTTTTTGTTTTTTATGGCATATCAACACTTTTTGATTATCTTATGACATATGGACCCTTTTTGATTTGTTATGGCATATCAATACTTTTTGATTATTTTATGACATGGACCCTTTTTGATTATTTTATGACATGGACCCTTTTTGATTATTTTATGACATATGGACTCTTTTTGATTATTCTATGACATATGAACCCTTTTTGATTATTTTATGACATGGACCCTTTTTGATTATTTTATGACATATGGACTCTTTTTGATTATTTTATGACATATGGACCCTTTTTGATTATTCTATGACATATGAACCCTTTTTGTTTTTTTATGGCATATCAACACTTTTTGATTATCTTATGACATATGGACCCTTTTTGATTTGTTATGGCATATCAATACTTTTTGATTATTTTATGACATGGACCCTTTTTGATTATTTTATGACATGGACCCTTTTTGATTATTTTATGACATATGGACTCTTTTTGATTATTCTATGACATATGAACCCTTTTTGATTATTTTATGACATGGACCCTTTTTGATTATTTTATGACATATGGACTCTTTTTGATTATTTTATGACATATGGACCCTTTTTGATTATTCTATGACATATGAACCCTTTTTGGTTTTTTATGGCATATCAACACTTTTTGATTATCTTATGACATATGGACCCTTTTTGATTTGTTATGGCATATCAATACTTTTTGATTATTTTATGACATATGATCCTTTTTTATGACACGTCAACACTTTTTGATTATTTTATGGCATATGACCCTTTTTATGACACGTTAACACTTTTTTATTATTTTATGACATATGGACACCTTTTTATGTGTTATATATATATCAAGCCTTTTTATCACTTATTTTTGCTGTCTTACAAGCCATTTTGTCTCTTTTGACTTCGTTTTGTTTCTATTATGGTATATCAGTATTTATCTTTTATCATATTAAATCATTTCGTCTTATTTTATATCAAGATTTCTTGTAGGTCAACACATTAGTTGCCAACTACAAGTATTCACATACCCTGGCTTTTACTTAGCATTGCCCACTATGAGTAAATTTGTAGTAATGAAATTCCTTTTCTGTTAGTCAATGCCTGCTCGACACATACGATAACTGTTTTTAATTTGAACTGGCATCCCAAAATAACACATATTAAATAGTATGTTTATGAGTTATCTCCTATTTGGCCCCTGCTATGTATTATGTTTTTTCTTCTCTTGAATGAGTATATAGGTTATAAGTTGAATGATTCACTATAAATAAAAGCTGATTTCAGTCATTTTTGATTACAAAAAATATACAAACTGACAAAAACTGACAATTCCTGTAGTAAAAATGGCTCGTGATAAATCCTTAACAAAAAAACAAAAAAATTCAAATTTAATTTATTTTCCATATTATATTCATATGCATTATTTTTTTTACATTGTTTTAGAAATCGCAGAAAAAATAGCTTGGCAATGACATTAAATTTAATAGAGCTGGCAGCAAATGTGTTAATAGAAAATCGACCTTTAGTAGGTGTTTATGGCATATTCTTTTTTTTCTAGTTTAAATAATATATATATATATATATAAGTTTTTTTTTCTATTTTATTGCATATATGAAGTTGTCCATTTAAAAGAGGAGGTGGAGTAGACTCTTGGAAAACTCTCTTAATTAGTGTCAAATAATTTCATTTATTCGGATGGATATATATATATATATATATATATATATATCCGTTTAAAAAAAAAAAAGCTTTCTTTTGCTAAAAGTTGATATTTTGGTTTTCATTGAGAATTCCACTTTCGTAAATAAGCATTGTTGCCTGAAGAGGTCTCTAGTTGCTAAACACTAGAAGACCGAAACATGCTCATGACTGTGTAGCAACAAATTACTGCTTATGTAAAGACAAATTGAAAATGTAACTTGCTCTACTTCTGTATTGAGCACTCTCGTATTAACCTTGTTATATTTCATTAGTTACCCAACTTTTGAAAAATAGCAACCTCAAATTATATATATATATATATATATATATAGATATATAATATATATCTCGTTGTCCAAACCATTTATTGGTAAAGATATTTTTTTAAATCTAAAAGATATCGTTGATATTTGTAACCATTGTTTTAAAATCTAAAATGTTGGTCCACCCCTCTATACACACTCACTTTTATCATGATGAGCCGACATTCAGAAATATTTTAATTATTTCTCGATACTTTTATTTGTAGATATCGAATAAAAGGATATAGTTTCTGAAATGATTGTACATGAAAAAATTGGATTCTGTTATGTTTCCCCCAATATAAACTTGATAATTTCACAATTATTAATCCCTTGTTTTATTATATTATTATTATTATTAAATGCCCTTAATTTATTTTATTTTTGAATATCATGTGACTATTTCACAATTATTAATCCCTTGCTTTATTATATTATTATTATTATTAAATGCCCTTAATTTATTTTATTTTTGAATATCATGTGACTATTTCACAATTATTAATCCCTTGTTTTATTATATTATTATTATTATTAAATGCCCTTAATTTATTTTATTTTTGAATACCATGTGACTATTTCAAAATTATTAATCCCTTGTTTTATTATATTATTATTATTATTAAATGCCCTTAATTTATTTTATTTTTGAATATCATGTGACTATTTCACAATTATTAATCCCTTGTTTTATTATATTATTATTATTATTAAATGCCCTTAATTTATTTTATTTTTGAATATCATGTGACTATTTCACAATTATTAATCCCTTGCTTTATTATATTATTATTATTATTAAATGCCCTTAATTTATTTTATTTTTGAATATCATGTGACTATTTCACAATTATTAATCCCTTGTTTTATTATATTATTATTATTATTAAATGCCCTTAATTTATTTTATTTTTGAATATCATGTGACTATTTCAAAATTATTAATCCCTTGTTTTATTATATTATTATTATTATTAAATGCCCTTAATTTATTTTATTTTTGAATATCATGTGACTATTTCACAATTATTAATCCCTTGTTTTATTATATTATTATTATTATTAAATGCCCTTAATTTATTTTATTTTTGAATATCATGTGACTATTTCACAATTATTAATCCCTTGTTTTATTATATTATTATTATTATTAAATGCCCTTAATTTATTTTATTTTTGAATACCATGTGACTATTTCACAATTATTAATTCCTTGCTTTATTATATTATTATTATTATTAAATGCCCTTAATTTATTTTATTTTTGAATATCATGTGACTATTTCACAATTATTAATCCCTTGTTTTATTATATTATTATTATTATTAAATGCCCTTAATTTATTTTATTTTTGAATACCATGTGACTATTTCACAATTATTAATCCCTTGTTTTATTATATTATTATTATTATTAAATGCCCTTAATTTATTTTATTTTTGAATATCATGTGACTATTTCACAATTATTAATCCCTTGTTTTATTATATTATTATTATTATTAAATGCCCTTAATTTATTTTATTTTTGAATACCATGTGACTATTTCACAATTATTAATCCCTTGTTTTATTATATTATAATATATTATGTGACTGCCTTCCTGTGCTTTGAATTTTTTTCCAACTTTCATTATGGACTCTACTTTCCTATCAGCATTGCATAAAAAGGTCTCTAGTTATTTGTAACTGGCTGACCGAAACATGCTCATAAACGTGCAGTGACATATAAATGCTTATGTATAACAAGTAAAAAGCATATCTTGCCCTACTTTGGCATTGAGCACTCTTGTACGTACCTCGTTAAAAATCCATTGGTTTTCACCTCTAGAAAATATTAACCTGGAATAATTGTGTATATATATATACTAGCAGGGGTTCCCGGCGTTGCTCGGGTGTTTGGAGGTGTATGCTGTGCAAAAAAAGCAAAAAAACAAAAAAAAATGGTTAAATTTTTAAAACTTTGACCCCTATTATGACCCCTTAAAATTTATTGTTTTGGGCTCAAATCACTTTATAAAGTTAGATCCATGTTCAAGGAACCTAAATCTAAAATTTCAAGTGTCTAGACCCAAAATTGTCGGAGGAGTTTGGTAGAGTTCTTAAAGGTCAAATCGTTGAAATTTGACCCCTTAACAGCCAAATTTCTGGCTGACACCCGTCACATCGATTTTCCCAAATCTCAGTACCCGGTATTTCAAATTTCGAGTCTATAGACTAAAAATTGACAGAGTTATTGCGTAGGGAAATGTACACAGACAGACAGACAGACACGTTCACTTTTATAGAGATATATATATATATATATACACACACACACACACATACAGGGTGAGCCAAAAGTAGATGGACAATGTTGTAAACCTTCCTACCTGTGGAAATGGTATTTTTGTCATGATAGAGGCCGACTAGGGTCAGTCATCCAGCCTCAAATAAAAATGGTCCTGGCTACCTATCTCCATGATATTCAGCGACTAAAACAAATATAATTTAACTTTTCTTTTAAGAGTCCAAAGATTTGTATTCAAATCTTTGGACTCTTATATGATGATGATGTTTCCTCCGCGCGTAAATATGATGGATTGTATACCAATAGAATACCACTTCCACCTACTTTTGGCTCAACATGTATATATATATATATATATATATATATATATATATATATATATATATATTAGTCCTCACGCAAAAGAGCAGGACACAAAATGTTTTAAATAATAATAGAATAACAATAACAAAGACTTTCGCTGGCGAGGACTACTATTGACCGTAACCATTTATACAGCCCTTTTGAAATTTTCATCTCTATTTTTCTCGTTATGTACTGAATATTTGTTAATGAAATCTATATGAAATATGTTCCTTATTAAATTTTAAAGATTTTCTATTCTGAAAGGAGTTTTAAAAAAATTTAATCTAAAAAAGTTATTTTAAAGTTTTTGTTAAAAAAAATTTAAGATTTTCTTATTACTCAGACCTGTATTACAAAGAGGGGGGGTGCAAAAATGAGTGTGGTGTGAGAAGAAATACAAACTGAAACAGAGAGAAGGAGAGTTTTAAAATATAATCTTAAAAGGATAAGATACAAGTTAGAAAAGCATTTCATCCAAGGCATAAAAATTATTAAACAAAATGTTTTTACTATAGGCTTTAAAAATATAGGTACAAGATTCAATTTGAAATTTATTTATCTTCAAAGTGCACTTTTATAAATTTTACAAAGTAAGGTATAAAAATTTAATTTAAATTGAATCGAAATATTACTTTGGATTTATTTTATGTAATGTACATTTTGTTGCAATTTAAAAACATTATCTTCTAGCAATTAATGATATAGATATAAAATTTTCAATGATATTTTTTTTAAAGTGCAACAGAATGTACATTATATAAAATAAATCCAAAGTAATTTTTTGATTCAATTTAAATTAAATTTTTATACCTTACTTTGTAAAATTTATAAAAGTGCACTTTGAAGATAAATAAATTTCAAATTGAATCTTGTACCTTTATTTTTGAAGCCTATAGTAAAAACATTTTGTTTAACAATTTTCATGCCTAGGATGAAATGCTTTTCTAACTTGTATCTTATCCTTTTAAGATTATATTTTAAAACTCTCCTTCTAAAAAGTAGGATATATTTGAAGTCTCCTTCTAAAAAGTAGGATATATTTGAAGTTTTAAGCAGGTTATGCCCTCCTAGGGCTGAATGGCCCTGTCGGTGAGGCATTAGAATACGCCGACTGCTCCCCTGCAATGGGGGTCCTGGATATGACCTTAAGCTATATCCAGTGGTGAGGCCCCAGCTTGTGGGCTTTGGGGAGTGTGGAGCCACCCTTTAATTACCATTGCTCCCAGGTCTACTCTGACCCAGAGTTGTAGTACCTGCTAGGGTCCCAACTATGGGTTAAATAGAAACCGACGTGAAAACAACAAATATATTCTATTAAAAAAATTTTTTTCTTCAAAATCTTTGGATTCGGCATTAAATAACCCGAAAAGGGTTGATATGCCGTAAAACAAAAACAACCAACCAACCAACCTAGGGCTGAAGTTCAGGAAGTTTTCCATTATTTTCCCAGTAAATTCTACATAAGAATACACTTTTAGATTTGATGTAGATTCTCTAACCTTTATAATAAAACAATGCACAAACATCACACAGACACACATACAGATATTGGGTTTTATATATATAAACTATAATTGACGTCTGGGAGTCTTTTTGCTTTCATTTTTGTTTTATGTTTTTCAGCTATACTGTCTTTTCTTTTTTTTTTTTCTTTTACTAAACTATTATTTTTTAAATAATATTTTGGCAATTAAAATATAATTATTATATTACTAGCAAATGTACCCAGCATTGCTCGGTATTAAACGTAACGTTAAACTCCTCTTAGAAAAATGAAGTAAAAAAAACGGAAAGAAACTGAGACATATGTATGCAAGTATATTTTTTCTAAATAGTTCACTTCTTGTAAGTAAAAAAAAAAATACTTGAGATCAAAACCAAGACGGTGATTCAAGTACGATAACCATTAGGCCAGCTAGCCACGATCTTTTAAAATGTGTTTACAAACCTACTTATTCTTAACAAGGAAGCTGTCATGTGAACGATTTATGTAAGAGTTGACAAACAGATAAAAATCTGATGACCTCCCCCCCCAATTACCAAATTTTCAATTTTGATCTCTTAGCGGCCCTTTTTTACGGATGAACACTGATTAAAAAGTTTCCCACGTGTCTGAATGCCCTATATACCGAATTTCAAGTCTGTAGATCAAAAATTTGTTGAGTATATAGGTTGAGAAGTGTCCTCACACACACAAATTCTAAGCTTGTTTCCTTCAATAACTACAAGAAACCTTGGCCAAGAACACATTACCTGAAAGTACTTCTTTTAAACTCCTCGGCCTAACGTTTACAGGGAATATGAACTGGAATAGATACATTGAGAGCATTGCCAAGGCTGCTGCAAGGAAGGTTGGCTCCCTCTACTGTGCTAGAAAACTACTTACGCCTGACAGTATCCTATACCTCTATAAGGCAACCATTCGCCCATGTATGGAGTACTGTTGTCACATCTGGGCTGGTGCATCTGCTTCTTGTCTCTCGCTCCTGGACAGGGTTCAAAAGAGAGTCGCCAACCTGATAGGTCCTGAACTGTCATCTAGGCTTCAGCCTCTGTCCCATCGACGAGATGTTGCATCCCTCTGCCTGTTCTACAAATACTTCAATGGTGAATGCTCTGACGAACTGCAAACACTTGTACCTCCCCGACGTAACTACCCCCAACAAACCCGACAAGCTACTAAGTCTCATCCCTTTACAGTAGAGATCCCTAGGTGCAAGAAAGCCTTTTACTCCAATAGTTTCTTCCCCAGAACTGCGGGTCTTTGGAACTCCCTTCCGGGATTCTGCTTTCCCAACTGCAATAATATGCAGAAGTTCAAGTGTAATGTTAACAAACATCTTTCTACTCATCTCCCTTCATAATGACCCCGCTAATTAAGTCCCTGATAGTAGCCCCCTGCTTCAAAGTGGCACTGTGCCTTGTTTGGGGTGAACATTGAATAAAAAAAAAAAATTTTTAAATATATAGATAGATATTACTTTAATTATTACAGCATTGTTTGGTCATTAAATTATTAATTGAACCAAATTGTTATAAAACTATAATGCTTTAACGTGTAAATGTTGTTTTTATCATTATGAAATTATTGGACATAACTTTCAAAACTTTAAATATCTTAATATATGAGAATTCAATGAAAAAAAAATTTAAATGTATTTTAAATGACAATTTCAAAGGACTAACTGAAATGGATTATCTTTAGGCAGGTTGAACTAGCTTCGTCCAAAGGAGGAAATTTCTAGGGAATATCAAATTCACAAGCAGTCCTCGGTTGTTTGTATCTCCCCATCAGGGGAGTTGATGGCCTTAGGTTTTTGCAGTTCTTGTAGAGAGGTGTCAATGTCCTCCTGTATACAGTGTTTGGTATTTCCAAATGGTCACTCATATGGTACTGACCGGGCTCAGCATTGCTTAACTTTAGTGATCTAACGGGAACCGGTATGGCAACATGATTATGCTGTATTTAAAAGGGTTACAAAGTTATTTATTTTATTTCTATTTTCAACAATTGAAAATAAAAATTAAAATAGCTGACTTATTTATGAAGAAACCAAAATGAATTATGGTGGATTTAATTTTGTAATGAAAGTATTTAAATATTTTTTCATAATATTGCATTTTTGATTTTAATGGATAATCAATTACTAAAAAATAAATTTATAAGTTACGTATAGGCGAGAAACACACAATCTATTATTAATGGAGATTTTGTATCTGTCTGAAGCCGAAACTATACTATTCTCGTAATTTCAGCCTATTATAATTATACTTTTTTTTTTTGTTGTTTTTTTTAGTGCTCAATTCAGGGGAGCGAGATAATGTAATATCTGTTTGTTTGTTATAAGATAATCTTCCCAGGCATTACCTCCATTTGGGTGTGTGGGGGCAGTAGTGTAGTAGCTTTATCATAATGACATATTCTCAGGTTAACAAATATATATGATTGAAGGGTACATATATTTGTTAGTTTTATTACTATAAATGTCATATGAACGATTTTTTTTAAGAGGGGGTGTTTATTCATTATGAGACAATCCTCCCAAGTATTACTTTCATTTGAAGGGGGCTCACCATAATACTATATTCTCAAGCTAGCAAATATATATAATTGAAGGGAACATTTATTATTTGCTAGTTTTATAAATATAAAGGTACTATGAACAGTATTTTTAAATTCTTTTTGTTTTGTCTTTTTTTTTTTTTTTAAATCCTGAAATTGAAAAGTGAAAAAAAAAAGAAAAAAAATCCCAATTGAAGTGGAATGATGTCATTATTTTTGAAAACGAGGCCAGTTGATGAGGATGGCTAAAAACTATCGCACAGCTGTGATGCTTGCCTCTTCTTCTCAATGGAAAAAGAGTTATTAAGGGTTACCAAGGCAACCATTCACGTCAACACCATTCATTGGTAAAAGCATTCAACTGGAAAACTGTTAGGTTAGCGATAATGTCTTCTCCTCCTCTCTCACTCTCTTCATCCTCTGCATCTTCATCCTTGCTGCTTCTTCTTCTTCCTGATGAAGTCCAGACACCTCTTGTCATTATTCCCTGTTTTATTTCCTATCCGACGACTGTTATGCGGTCAAATTAACGAAGCAGCCAATCTATAATCTCTCTCTCTCTCTTCGGTGCATACATTTACAAGACAGAAGGGATTTGGTCTGCCGAGAAAAAGAAAAAAAAACTCTTAAAGGGAAAACCGATCATAATAGTGGACAAGCCGTGTAATCAGTCATTGATTAAAAATCCAAAATCTATGTCAATTTACAATGGCGTTATTTAAAACTAGGAGGAAGACCCAACATTGCTCGGGATTAAATAAGAATCACTATAATGTATTTTTATTTGTACCCCCCTCCTCCCCTCCTCCCCTCCTCCCCCCTCCCCCCCCGGACAAAAGGAGGGTGGACCTGTAAATTCACTCTCGTCCGTTCGTCTGTCCGCACTTTTCTCAATAACCATGCCTTGGAATTTTTTTAAATTTTGCACAAACATTAGACATGATATGAGTAAAAATGTAACAAAATAGATTTTCCGAGAAAACTCCAGTTGTGTCGGCTCACAGTTATTTTTTAATTTTTTATTCAATGCTAAGGCATTGAATTTTGGATTGTCTTGGCGATTTCCCTCAGACCAAACTCGAACTCGAATAACTCTAACTGCCCTTGTTTGCTCCATCTCTCCAATATTCCCACCATCGACTAGAAATCTTGGATATCCAATCCATTTCTCAGTTACTCTTCATCGATTACTGGAAATGACCACATCTGTCTCTTTTCACTCGTTTGCAGCTGACCACAAAGAAAATAACCACCAAATGTCAAGCGCCATCACGTCTACAGAGTTCAATAGATTTGCCCTGCATCCCCCTCCCCCCATTGTTGCCTTCTATTTCCTTATGATTTTTCCTTTTTGTGAATCATAACTCAACATTCTTTGCTTGGGAGGAGGCAGCCTATAGTATCTTATAGATACAGGTACAACACAGATTTTCTGGCAAATCCAGACAAATTTATAAGAGGAACTCTTATCCAAAGTAGTTTACTAGGTGGCCAATAGATGGCGCTGTGCTTAGCGAGTCATCTATTTGTTTGCTTACACTGAACTCACTGGTGGTAGCCTGTCTTTATTCTGAAATTATATCTTATTTTGCTTAAATTTAATTGTAGTTATGGCTTTAAGGGCAAATAAAACCTTTTAGCTATTTCTTGATAACTGATAATGCTATGATTGATTGTGTTTGGCAGCTGATTTCAAACATATGAATGCTATATATATATATATATGTGTGAGTGTGTGTATATATATATATATATATATATATATATATATATATAAACATACTAGACTAAGTCAACAGGCTATAACTTTTTCCAGGCTCTAAAATGCTTAGAAAAAGTGCTCATTTTTGCATTAAATATTAATCCCTAACTGTGCATTAAACAGATACCATAATACTTGGTTCGCTACATCTCATCATAACAAAGGCACATACAAAATTTCAGCCAAATTGGCTCCGTAGTTTTCAAGAAAAAGTAAGAGTAAATGTGGTATTGTGGTCACTAATCTGTATTAATCTCTAACTGTGCTTCAAACAATTACCATAATACTTAGTTCAACACTAATTCAAAGAGTTTTCCAACATTTTTAATTTATTTTTATTTATTACAAATTCTAATATATGGATAATATATATATATATATATTATACATTATATTCAAATTGAAACTTATCAAAATAAAAAGCTCAATATACTAGATAAGGCAATTAAAGTAATAGGAAAAATTAATGATGAAAATAAAATTGAAAAAGTGACAATATTTATTAATTCATCAAATTGAAGTAAGGAATTATAATAATGAAAAATCCTTAATCCATGAATTTTCAAAGATATACACTTTTCATCAAAGGATAAATATTAGTAACAAAAATTCATCACAGGTTAGTGTATAAGATGTAATTTATTCAGTCTTATTTTCATTTATTTTTCCTATATATTATTATTTCATGAATCGACTTTCAATATTTACTGCAAAAGTGTTCAATACATGAGTAGAGCTAGGTAGTAAGTTATGAAAATATGGCAATCAAGCTATACTGAATTTCTCATGTTTCATCCTCATAAGGACTCATCAGGCTTCTTCTTCCTTTTCTATATCACACTCAAATTATATATATATATATATATATATATATATATATATATATATATACGGGATGATTTCAATAGTTTCCTGATTCCGATACAATTACCGATTCTTTCTAAACTTCTAAATATTTAATTATAAAGTTTTTTGTTTTTTTTACCTAATTACCATCAAAATACATGTTGTATGTGCCGATATTTTCTCAACATAAAAAAAAAAAACACTTGTGGGAGGGGGTGATCTATAGATTTTAGTTTTACTTGTAGTTTAAAATCAATAAATATTTATTATTTTATCATTATTACCAGCAATAGGACATTTTGCTTTAAATAATATATAATATAAAAGACAATTAAAAGAATCGTTTTTGATATTGGGAAATAACCACAGATTTTTCCGATTCCAATACCTTCAAAAGTTCCGATTTTTCCAATTCCTGATTCCGATTCTGAGTAATTGTCCCAACACTAATATATTTATAGATATAAGGCAAAAGCGGCGTGCACATTTTTGTATGTCCAAGAAAGGCTTTTTCTCCCGGGGATCTTAGAACTTTTTATATACACCCTATATTGTAATATCTACGATTTGCAAACACGTAAATAAAAGGATTGGTATAAGTAAAGGGTGAAATATAATTGAATAAGCATATTTTTCCCCATAAACATGCACACACACACACACATATATATATATATATATATATATATATATACTAGCCCTCCTCCCCCACTCCGGTGTTGCTCGGTTGTAAAATATGCATAAATATTATATTTTAATAAATTCTGAATTCTTATTATTAACAGAAATACTGTGCAGTCGTGAAACAATTTGAAAGCAGATAAAAATTATATAACCCCCCCCCACACACACACACACACATAACAATTTTTCAATTTTGACCCATTAGCAGCTCTATTTCTGGCTGAAAACCGATTAAAAAGTTTTCCACATGTCTGAATACTCTATATACCAAATTTCAAATTTGTATATAAAAAATTTGTTTGAGTATATAGGTTGAGAAGTGTACTCGTACACATTCTCACCTATCTATCTCTCTCTCTCTCTCTCTCTCTATATATATATATATATATATATATATATATATATATATATATGTAATTTGAGGTTGTTATTTTTCAAATGTAAGGTAATCAGTGAAATATAACGAGGTTAATACAAGAGTGCTCAATACCGAAGTCGAGCGAGTTACACTTTCAAATTTTTTTTTACATGAGCAGTAATTTTTTGCTGCACAGTCATGAGCATGTTCAGTCTTCTAGTGTTTAAGAATTCCACTTTTGAATATAAGCATTGTTGCCTGAAGAGGTCTCTAGTTACTAGGACACCGAAACATGCTCATGACTGTGTAGCAACACATTCCTGCTAAAAGTTCTTGATGAGCCGTTCCATATAAGTTATCAAATTTAACAAATTTTCATTACTAATGATTATTATATTGTCCAATTTCTACTGTACACTCTTTAACCTTTATCCTTGAGTGGCCTCTTGGCCTTGATAATGAGTTGATACCTATGAAAAAAAAAAAAAGAAAAAGTCCAATGTGAACAAGTTCTAATTGAATCGTCCCTCTAAGTAATCCAAGTTACAAAATTCCCACTGTTTACTATGCTAAAATCACAATGACTAATGTATACCTATCAACCCTTATCCTCGAGTGGCCTCTGGGCCTTGATAAGTGGTGACACCCATGTAAAAAAAAAAAAAAAAAAAAAGGAAAATGTGGATTAATAAGTCTGACTTGTGACAAAAAAAAGAATGATCAATTTTATTTAACTTTTATTCAATTAAGCATTCTCAAAATCGATCATTTTTATTTGCATTTATAAGCACTTACGTGAGACTCGCAGAAAGTCTTTTTCGCAGTGTTGGTTCTGAAATTGTGTGTAGATCTGTCAGTCAATCATGTATGCTTTCCATTTAAAATCTATTTACTCAATCTCGTCTTAGTCACCAGTCGTCGTGGCTGTTACCATGGGTGTGGTGGCCATTTTGAATACTTGTCCTACTTTATCGGAACCTCTGTCATAATTGGCAAGTGTATGCACTGGAACTTTTGCTCCTAATTATGGACTGAAATCTCCAAGGAGGTTGTTGGTAGCCGACTGCAAACTCTTCTGGGGAATGAATATTCCTATTTATGCCGAAACATTTGTTCTGTTTTTCTCTCGGCTTAGATTCTTTAGCTATCGAGGTTCAAATCCTCACAGGGATATTGTGCAAAGGTATGAACCCAATGTTTGCAATTAACAGCGGTAAAAATTAAGAGAGAATTTTTTTGCGCCCTATCAGATGAAATATTTAAAAGGGTTTGATTGGCGGGTTAAAGTCGTGTAAATAGTGTTATTTAACGAAAAGAATTGATTTGAGAAGATTATTAAAAAGGAAGATGCCGTAACGAGGAACATAATACCAAGCAAATAAAAGTTAAAGTAGTTTGCTTGAAGCATTGTCTGGTGTGTATATAAAGGAAATTTAGATAAGGCAATACAATGCAGTGATGTAACGGATAAACACAAACTGAACCAAATTAAGATGTATTCCAAACTTCTGATGCAAGTAAGAACACAATGTAAATATAAAATATAAGAAAAAAATACACATATTTTGTATTGATGCTTATTCGAACCAAAAGTCACACATATTTGACGAAGAGAAATTGCCCCAAAATATACAATATGCAGATTCTAAAATAAAACACACACACACACACACACACGCACACACACACACATCTTCTATAATATAAATCTCACACTTGCCTGTTTAAATGTATGTATTGCCTGCAGTGTTACATGCTAGTATGGATATAGATTTCTCCCTTTTTCTCTATCATACTTAAATTATATTTATATATATATATATATATATATATATATATATATATATATATATATGGTTTAAAATAAAATAGTAGGCGGAAGTTTCTCGAGAGCTCTTTCGGCTATCATCTCTTCAGGAGTAAATCGATAGCAATCTAAATAGTATTGTGACGAAAATAAAGAGTTCTATTGGGGAACTTATTTAATGTGCCAACGTACACGGACATTAATTAAATTTATTTACGTTTAAAAAACGATTAAAAATGTTGGCACAACGAGGGAGATTGCTATCGATTTACTCCTGAAGAGATGATAGCCGAAAGAGCTCTCGAGAAACTTCCGCCTACTATTTTATTTAAAACCATATACAAATTCTGTACCTCTAAACATATATATATATATATATATATGAGTGAGAATATGTGTGTGAGGAGACTTCTCAACCTATATACTCAACAGATTTTTTACCTACAAACTTGAAATTTGGTATGTAGAGTATAGAAAACTTTTTAATCGGTTTTCATCTGGAAATAGGGCTGCTAATAAGTCAAAATTGGTATATAGGGGGATCATCTGATTCTGACAAATGGTGTGCACCATCCCTAGGTCGGAGACCATTCATCATGTCAGGTTTGGTCTCATGATCGACCCAGTGCTGTGGGCTGTACGAAAGTGTATATACCTTTAACCGTTACCTTGGAAAATGGTGTGCACCATCCCTAAGTAGGGGACCATCATCATGCCAGGTTTGGTCATGATCTATCCAGTGATGTGGACTGTAAGAGAGTTGTATACACACACACACATGAACGCTACTACTTTATATATATATATATATATATATATATATATAATATATTGGAAGGATGAATCAGAATTGGAAAAATCGGAACTTTTGTGGGTGTTGGAATTGGAAAAATTTGTACTTATTTTTTAATGGCAAAATTTTAATTGGCTTTTTATTTGATTTTGTTTAAAACAAAATCTTCTACTGCTGGTAGTAAGCAAAAAAAGAATAAATATCTATTGATTATGAACAACCAGTAAAACTAAAATCCATGTGTTTTTACGGTAATCGTGAAAAAATAGCAATCTTATAGTTCAATGTTTAGAGTTTCATAAAGAATCGGAATTGGTAATTTTATCAAAATCAGGAATTTAGTACAAAGTCTGTAATTATATTGAAATCGTCCGATCATTAATATATATATATAACTTCATTCAATCCAGCCTGATGAATTCTCTGGAGAATGAAATGCAGAATATTCTGTGTAGCTTAATTGCCATATATATTTTCATAACTTGTTATATATATATATATATATATATATATATATATATATATATATATAATACTGATATGGAATTCAGGGGATGGAGCTGAAGTTTCTCAATTTCCCACTTGTTTTTTAGAATCAAAAAATGATGACTAAAAACACCACATGACCGAATTTCAACTCCATAATGAAAATCTGCTAATTTTTTTACGTCCGTTGTCTGCATTTTTCCCCCGAGTCTGTTTATGACTATGGGATATTTTTTCCTCACTGCAGTTTCTCCTATTTAGTGAAAGTTAAAAAAAAAAAAAAGCAAGGCCGATAAAGTAAAGCATTAGAATACCCTTTTCATCGACTGAAGTCTACCTCCAGACACGCCCAGGAGCTTCCAGAACGGAAATCCTTCTGTTCATCCCCTCGGACCTTATTTCAATGTATAAGAAGGCTTAAAGGAAGGGGGTGTCATGCCCCTCCCTCTCTCTTTCTCCAAACAAAAAAGTGCATTGATTTATCGGCAAAACGAGAATCGGCTTGACACCATGTTGGGATCTTCTTTCTTCCTTCCGCTTGCATCCGATACCACCTCCACATGTAACACTGCCTTCCCATCCTTGCCATCACCGACATGTGTATTTGTAGTGCCAGGTTGTTTAGGGCGTGGTCCCAGTATGGTCAGCTTGTTGTACGCATGCAGTGAGTGCATGTTAGCAACGTGTGATGGATGTCAGTCGGAAGAGGTGGGTGGAAGTGGGACGGCTGCGGTGAGGGGGTACGGAAAAAAAGAAAAAGTAGGTGTGCTAGTATTAATTGTCTAACTAGTGGCCTGCCCTCCCCCTTTGACTACTGACTACTGTACGGAGAATAAAAAGAATGGCTGTGGCCTGCGCGACCGCACCAACAATCACCATTGCTTATTTGCCAGATGAAATGCTGCAAGTAATAAAATACACGCACACACACTCGCCAGCCAAGGCTGTTGTTTTGGTCCAATTGTTTTATTTTACATCATATCAACCGTTTTATATTTATACTAGCAGATGTACCTGACGTTGCTCGGCATTAAACGTTAAATTCCTTTAAAAAAAAAAAAAAAAGAAGTGAAGTGCAAAAACAGAAAAAAAAGCTTAGACATATGCATCCAGGTATTATTATTTTTCTAAAAAGTTCGCTTCTTGTAAGTAAAAAAGAAAAAAAAAAAAAATTTTTTTTTTTTTTAAATTTTTATTAAATACTCGAGCTAAGATCGAAACCAAGACCTAAAGACAGTGAGTCAAGTATGATAACCATTAAACCAGCTTGTCTTTAAAAAGTGCTTTCAAACCTACTTATTTTTGACATAAGGAAATTGTCATGTGAATGATTCACGCATACGCAGTCGTGAAATAGTTGACAAATAAATTTTAACACCCCCCCCCCCCCGTATCATTTTTTAAATTTTGACATCTTAGAAGCTAAGTGTGAAATGATTAGATTCTCACTAAGAAAAACAGCGATTCTTCCCCATTTGTCAGAAACATTGCTCATGGAATGTGAGGACCAAAGGAAGCAAGAGTCACAAGGTTGCCAAAAATAAACTCGAAGCGAAAGAGGGATAAATAAGGCTTGGCCACAAAATAGGTTAGTTTGCAAGTCAATTTTTAAAAGCCGTCTAATGCAAGCAGGCATATAAAATAGATTACGATAAGGACAATTTTTTTTTTTATGCCAAAAGCCTGCATCTGTTTTGTGTATAATTGGTTTGTTTAATTTGTTTTGTAAAAAAAAAAAAAAAAAAAAAAATGTCGATCAGCAGGATGTATTCAGTAAGCGTAGCCATAGAGTGTTCAACAGCAAACGTTGAAATATCATTGGAAGCCTAGTACAGCAGCTTATTATAATTTCTCCTAGAGTCCTAGTCCTTGTCTTTAAGGAGGGCAATAACAATATTTTTATATAGATGCTTATTATTATTACCTACAGACAACTGTTCCATGCTTTTGCAATATATATATAAAATTATTTACAATAATAATTATTAAATACCTTAGGACACTAATGTTTCATTCTTTCGGGAATCATCAGTGCTGGGTGTCATGATTAACACTAGTTGATAGATTCAAACCCGGCGACAGAAGCCATCCAGCAAGGATCTAATCCATTCGGCTACCGTTAACTCCGAGAAATGCTGTTGAATTTAAACATTTATTTTTTAAATGCTTTTTAATGTCAGTCAGAGTGATCTAATCATTATATGAGGATCTGCGCATGGCAGCTAAATTGACTGACTTTAATTCCACTCTAAATAACTCAACGATAAAGGGGCTGACATAATTATTTACTATAATGATTATTAAATACCTACAGATATTAGCGTTTCATTCTTTCGTGAATCATCAGTGCAGGGTGTCACGATTAACACCAGTCAATAGATTCGAAACCGAATATATATATATATATATATATATATATATATATATATATATTAATAACGTGTATATTTTTTTTATTAGTTAATTATTTTAATAATTTTACAGAATAATGGTCTTCACTTCTGGCAGGAACTGGCTGATGTAATCACCATATTTGCTTTAAGTCCAAGTGCTTCCAAATCCTTCTGGATTTATCATCAAGGATAGTTTAATCTAACTGGCTTTGAACATATATATATATATATATATATATATTAACCTTTATATTTATTTCATTGGTTAATTATTTCAATAATTTTACAGAATAACATTTTGTTAAAAATAAAATTAAAAAATAAACAATTATATAAATTGTTCAAAACCAGTTAGATTGATCTATCCCTGACGATGAATCCAGAAGGATTGGAAAGTACTCGAATTTGCATGTCGATTACATCAGCCAGTTCCTGCCAGAAGTGAAGACCGTTATTCTGTAAAGTTATTAAAATAATTAACCAACGAAATAGCTAAAGTAGCGAAATGCGTGTGTAAGCTATATAAGTATCACATTTCAAATTCTTTAAATCATATAACTAACAACAGTGATAATGAAATAATGTAAGCCATTTTGATCGAAATTAGAATAAGGATTCTAGAAATAAAGTTTAGTATCTATGTATCTTGATTTAATCTTTGTAAAGAGACATAAAATTGGTGCTAAAATGTCTTGGGACGTTTATTCTTTTCCTACTAAGAAATATATAAAATTCATGATGTTGACCATCTTATAATTTATTCCTTTAAATCTGTCGATGTGTACAATTCTTGACAGTATCTTTTTCATAGCGCAAAATCAGTCACTTAATTATATCAATTAGTGAATCTATTATGCCCTTAACTCGTCAGAAGAAATAACAACAATCAATCTGTCAAAAGGAATTTAAATGTCATTTGACATGGTGAAAATCTGAAAATTGGAAGAGAAGCTGCAGTTACCTTTATATTTTTCCATTACGCCATATTGAATTTTTATAAATAAATAAATTATAAGATGGTCAACATCATGAATTTTGGAATATAAATTTTTGTCATTTATTCTGTATATTGCTCTGTAATCACATTGAGCTTCTCATACAAGGTGACTAAAAAAAACGGGCCCCAACTCTAATTAGGCCCCGTTTCTTAGTGTTTTGTCCGAATGAAATGAAACTTTCGTCATAACTAGTTTATTATATTTAAAACATCACATGAAAACACTAGGGTCTTTGCCCTTTTTTTTCTCAGTTCTACAGCATATGTTCTAGATGGCCTCCATTTAGCTTTTGTTTTTTGTTTTTTTTTGGGGGGGGGTCACCCTGTATAAGGATTGATATATAATAAGAAAATATATTTCTACAGAAATAAATAAATATATATATATATATATATATATATATATATATATATATATATGTATGTGTTTTACAAAAGATGAGAAAAACATTGGTACCATTAGTTTCAAATCCCAAAACAAAAGGGAACACTATCTGGTCGCTTATGTCAATATGTTTATATCTGTCTCTTTGGAAATGGCTGACACAGATATAAACAGCGGCTAAAGGGAGTTCAACATAAGCAACCAGATATTGTTCTCCTTATAATTTGAAACCGATGGTACCAGTGTTCTCACTTTCTGTAACACCTATATGAATAAAAATTCTTATTTTTGTATTTTCTTTATAATCGAGCACTTTGCTCCTTACACACACACACATATATACTAGCAAGCTGATCATAAAATACACTTAAATATGATATCTTAAGTTATACAGATTTCATATTTATTATTATAGAAACAAAACTCTATTGATTATTCTATGGTACCCAATATTCAGTAGTGATTTTAAAAGTTAAAAAAAAATATGACTTGAGCATCATCAGCTACAATCAAAACCAAAACATTTAACACTCGAGCATTATTCATTACAATCTGAGCTAACGACAGATGGATATCAAAACTCTAAAAATTAACTGACTTAAACGTATAAATGTATATTTGCGCATACATAGAAATGACATGTGTAGTCGACTTACGTATGCTCGGCTCCAAATTTTTTTTCAGTTTTGACCCTTTAGCAACTATTTTTCCCAGCTAAAAACCAAATCGAATTTCTTCCGCAGGTCCAAATCCCCCAAGTTTCAAGTCTGTAGACCAAAAATTAACAGAGTAGATTGGTAAAGACTGTTCTGCAAGCAGACAAAGGTTACACACACACACACACACACACACACACATATATATATATATTTATATATATATATATATATATATATATAGTTTAAAAAAGCTTCAAATAAAAAAAATAAAAAAATAAAGAATGCAGTTTAGATTCATGGTAGAAAAAAAAAATTACTTTTAACCTATCGCAGACTAAGCACCTACATAATTCGATTTCTAAAAAGTTTCTAATGACCAAAGAGAATTCATTTATATATGGACGAAGAAAAAAAAAGCCTTAACTAAAATTGTTAAATAGAAATACACTTAGCACTTGCATAAGCCAATTTCGCAAAAGTCTTCAATTTTAAAACAGAATTTAACTACATAAGGATAAAAAGAGAAAACCTTAACTAAATGTTTGTAAATAGAAAACGGGGATCATCAGCTGCTTGCCATGTAGCTGTTTCGGAGATATATATATTCTGTTAGTGATAGATTCTATTTAATCCGATATAGTATTTGGACAGATTTATCACCTGTGTGAAAGTGGATCTAGGCTAGTAGCTAGTAAATAGAAACTCAACATTCTCTGATTGTTGTTTTGGTATTAAACCTTATTTTATTATGCGAGGTAATATTATAAAATTAGAGACCACTTGAAGCCGATGGGGATGAAATCGTCTCACGTTTAGCCTTTACATGTTAATGATCTAAGGGAGATAACTCGATTTTAAGCTTCTATTTTATAACAATATTTTCAACAATTATAAACGGTGAATTTTTGGTAAATTTTTATTATCACACCCATTGTAGTTTACTTCCTTGAATGAATCAAATTCTATCTTTTTGTGGCGATATCATGTAAACAGTCTGGAAGAAGGAATTTCGACTTTAGAGTGGGGGATCACTTTCTTATATAAATTTAATGTAAAATAAGTACCCACTTCCTGGCCAGTTGGTGGTAAATGGAGACGTGTATATATATATATATATATATATATATATAATTTCATGTATCCAGAAGATATGTTTATTTCAACAGTGCTCAACATCTGAGTAAAGTTAGTTTATAAATTATGAAAATATATATAGCAATTAAACTACGCAGAATTTTCTGCATTTCATTCTCCTCGTCAGGCTAATGCATTCTGTGTAGAAGCTACACCATATATGTATATATAATTATATAACAATAAATATATCATTATCATACATATACTTTTTATGTTAATGAAATCTTCATTGTAGTTATATATATATATGTTCGATAACTGTTGAATCTGGTCACATGATTTGAATCCTTCAAATCCAAGCACTCTTACCGATGATGGCAATTCCAACTGTTATACAACAAGTAGAAAAATAAACCCTATTTATATCAATTCAGGTAGACAACATAGCCATTGTAATAGTGTTCCACAAATCACATACATAATAATTTGCATTACGTGTGTGTTTGTGTGTGTGTATATATATATATATATATATATATATAATGTATCTTATGTCATAGTTCTGGAATATAGATAGCTTGGGGCAGAGTTAGATGGATAAAGTCCAGGGAGGGGTTTCTCATTGATTGATTGATTATAAATATAATCTAGTCTAAATAGTCAACGGTGACTTTGTGACTGGGTTCAAATCTCCTGACCGGCAGTAATTATCATTTCCAACACTGATGATTGCATAAGCATGAAACACTAGTGTCTGTAGTTTTATAAAAATAATTGTGAATATTTTTTATAAAAAATATTATCAATGTGTGTGTGTGTGTGGGTTAAAGTTTTTGCAAAAGTTATAACTAATGAACTTAACGAGGTTTAAGAGTGCTCAATAAAAGAAGAGCCAGATATATTTTTTATTAATATAAACAAATTTACATGGTTGCAACACTGGAAATGCTAATGTTTCAAACAAATGGTCGGTTAAAACCAGTTTAACTGACCATTTGTCTGAAACATTAGCATGTCCAGTGCGATGACCACGTAACTTTGTTCATATTAATAAAATACATCATATATATATATATATATATATATATATATATATATATATATAGATAGATAGATAGATATGACAAATCTTTTAGATGAAGAGCAGCTACTTTGAATGAGAAACAAAATATTGTAATTTGTATGTGTTTTTTTATTTTCTTTTTATCACATCTCATTAACTGAAAACGTTTAACATGAAATTCTCTTCTCAGATTTTAAAAGTCGGACCCAGATAGCAATCTGTCTTGATCTGAGCTGACATATTTTTCCTTTTTTTCCCCCCCACTATGTCACTGGCATGAATATAATTTATTTAGCTTAATTTTTTTCTAAAAATATTTATTCCCGTTAAAGATACTGTTAAAATGGAGACATGTAACTGAAAGCCTGAGCTTATGCTCTTAATAAAAATAAAATTTCAACATTTCTGTTAATTTGTTCATATGGATCAGATGATTTTATTGTTGGTATTCATGATATTTTTCTAGTTAGAATTTTTTCTAGAAAGACATCAGGTATTTCTATTTCTATAGATATTGTGGAATCAATAGGATTTGAACTTGGCACACGAAGGTTGTCAGTTCATGTTAGGCCCTGATCTGACTATTTCTGCTATCAAACAGTTTATTTCTTTTCCAAATAGTATAAATGAATGTAACTGATCTCATAGTCTGAATTGGCATCCATTTTCATCCCTTGTACCATCCTACGACAAAAAGAAGAAACAATATTTTAATGATTTGTTTTTTTTAATTTCACTTATCTTTTGGGTTTAATGACATTGACAACTGTCCTTAGATGACTCCACAGGCAGTAAATCCTGTCTTGATGATCATTCAGCTAATGTCTATGCTGAATTATGGTCAAGATAACGATGAACAGTTGTATGGTTTGAACTCAGTTTTATTGCCAATTCCTCAACTGATAAAGCAGGATTTTCTTCAAGAGCTGCTTCAATAAACTTATCATCAAACTCAACTGGACGTCTGGTTCGATCTTCATCTTTAAGAGTGAAATCTCCACTTTTGAATTTCGCAATTTCTTTCATTCACACATTCTTTTCCATAAACTGAGTTCTTTTTTCTTGAACTCATAAAGCATTATATGCCTCAAATGATTCTTAGATATTTCCATGTTAGTAGGGTAGTTATCTAGCAAACTTCGATTTTATCGTTTTGTAAAAAAAAAAAGAATGTAATCAGTTAAAATACATCTAAACATAAAAATGTAAAAAATTACACTATATTTTTTAAGTTTCGTAGAATTTAAAAACAAAAATAAAAATTTGGACAGAACTTATGGGATGAACTGACATATATATATATATGTATATATATATATATATATATATATATATATATATATATATATAGTAGCAGGGCTACTCAGAGTTGTCTGGGATCATAAAAAATATAAATATGAGATTGAAAAGTATCTCTAACATCTTTATATTAAAACTTGTATCACTCTAGCTTTATCAATCTGTCTTTCTATCTTTCTCTCTTTCTTCATTCTCCACATCCCCCTACCCCTCTTCCACCTCAACCCTGCCCATTCCCCTCTCTCTCTCTCTCTCTCTCTCTCTTTTAAATTAAAAATAATAATTATCTAAGTCATTCACCTATCCTTTATATAATAGAATAACATTACACATAGCTGAAAAACTGATTTCCCTCCCTTTGCCAAAACCTGGCTCAATTGATACCAAAGACTAGATATATTTTGTAAACCTTATTTATCTACGGCAGAACTCTATCAAGTATTATATTATACGCATTATATCATAGTAATTTCAAAAGTAAAAATTAGAAAAATATATGATGTGAGTGCCATCAGCTAGAATCGAAACCAAAACATCTAGCTTTAGTTTTTGCTATTTTGTTATCAGATGGATAAGAAATAGTTACAAATAAACCGACTTTAGCATATAAATTTATATTTGTGCATGCGTAGGAGAGCACTTTAAGTCGACTTACATCTAAGTTCCATTTGTTTTTCAATTTTTACATCTTAACACCTATTTTTACCAGCTAAAGACCAAATTGAAATTGTTTCACAGGTCGAAATTCCCTATATTGTTGTCTATTAAGTTTAACGCCTGTAAACTAAAAAATTGACAGGAGTTTGGTAGAGACTGTTCCTCATATAGACAGACAAGGTCGCACACACATACACACACACACACACACACACATATGTGTGTGTGTGTGACCTTATATATATATATATATATAATGTATAAAATGATAATATTTTTATAAATGAATATTGTACTCCAAAATTAAATGAAATGAAAGTAAATATCCAATAGAATCACATGTAGAATAATCCAGGAAGTAGTTTTCAAAGTTTGTAAATGATCTGAGGATACTCCAAAGTATAAATCTGATTCAGGGCTCTTGAATAAACACTCCTCATAAAGAAATCGTGTATCAACACTCCTTGTGCATAAAATGTATTTTCATACATATCAAAAGTACAGTATTTGTCAAAAAGTATAACAAGGGAAAAAAAAAGACTGTTCAATATAAAATTATAGAAAAACTCAAAATATGAGTTCATAAGATTTGGTTAAAAATCAGTCATCATAATAATAATAATAATAACTATTATTATTATTATTATTGGCTCACATGGAGCTTTCACATATGTCATCAAAGATCTGTTTGAAAAACCTGTGATGTTCCTTGGAAGCTGAGTGACAAGTCTCCCCAGACGTCCAGTACTCTGCGCCTCCTTAGATAGTATTTGCAAATAAATTTGCATTATCGCAACGGCCTCTCACCATTGATTTCTCGCTGGCAGCAGCCATTGGTCTATACTTGGATTTGAGTGGTACTAAGCCTCCCCAAGGTCCCAGTTCTCTTTACGCTTGTCCAGTGGAGGTCTGGTCAGTGCTCTTTCCTTGGTCTTTTCATCCTCCTTGACCCTTCTCGGCTATTTGGTATCACACTTTTTTGGGGAAGGGGCAGGAACAGTGATGGGACAATAGGAGGGGATGAATGATGGGGATGTAGAACTTGTTGATATGCAGCTTCAGTGTTCTTCATTATTATTATTATCATTATTATAATAAAACCGTCTGATATAGACCAGAAGAAAAAAAATGAATGAACACCAAGCTGTCTCAAACAATTGAGGCAAAATGCCATGACCTAAAGAGGTTTCTCCCTTATTGATTTGATAATGTAATAAAGTTCCTATCTAACTTTACTATATATACATATATAATTATTTACTATAATAATTATTCATTTATACCTATAGACACTAGTGTTTCATGCGTATGCAATCATCAGTGTAGGAGTGACAATACCTGCAGATCAGGAGATTCGAACCCAGCCATGAAGCCACATTTTAGCTCCATTTGCCAAGGGCCACCAAACAATTGCCATGACAATGGAGGGAATTAAGAAACTATTAAATGCCAAATTCAGGCAAATATATTTCGACAATCTAGAGTATTTGCACGAACGGAAGTCATAAACATTGCATAGATGCTAGTTGTCTGCTTAGTTATAATTCCACAGTGCCCATTCTTAAGTATTCTTAAAAAGGCTTGATAATTATAATTAAATAATGATTATTCTTTATATCGACAAACACTAGTATTTCATACTTATGCAATCATCAGTGTAGGAGTGACAATTTCTGCCAGTCGGAAGATTCAAACCCAGTCACAAAGCCACCTTTGACTCCATTTGCTAAGTCTTTACCTCCAAACCACCAAACAATTGGCACGAGAATGAAGAGAATTAATCTATATATAAAAGTGAACTTGTGTGTGTGTCTGTGTACATTTCCCTACGCAATAACTCTGTCAATTTTTAGTCTACAGACTCAAAATTTGATATACAGGGTACTGAGATTTGGGAAAATCTTTGTAATCCGTTTTTGGCCAGAAATTTGGCTGTTAATGGGTCAAAGTTCAACGATTTGACCTTTGAGAACTCTACCAAACTCCTCCGCCAATTTTGAGTCTAAACACTTGAAATTTTAGATATAGGCATCCTTATCATTCTCCTGAAGATGTCCTCTGAAAATGGGGATGAAACGTTGAGAATTTTTTAAAAAGGCCACAGGTTTTCTTTCCCCTTTTTCCATATACATACAATACAAGCAGGGAGACCCGACGTTGCCCGAGATTGAATGATGATCATACTCCCATATTTTTATTGTCATTAAAATTGGTGTAATCGCTCATTTTTCAATCAAATTGATTGATTGCCTGCTCTAGTTGGGGATCCATCGTGATGCACTGGAAGGAAGCTTCACATGCTTCCTTCCAGTGACTTAGTCCACAATACATTGTTGTCGGCATTGCACTGTAGAGAACCTACTGTTAATTTTATAAAATTGTTTTTCTGTTTTAGCTTGAATTAAAGTTGAAAAGTCGAAAGTCAAGTATCATGCTTCAATTATGCTCTAAACAGAAACATTTCGAATGCGCCCCTGTCATATAAAAGAACCTACTGTTGGTTTTATATGCCTGGCCTTACTGCTTGTGTGGTGATAATGACTTTGTTTAAAATGAAAAAGTCAAGTATCATGATGCAATTGTGCTTTAAACAGAAACATTCATTTTGAATGTACCCCTGTCATATTAAAGAACCTACTGCTGATTCTATATGTCAGGCCTTTCGGCTTTTGTGGTAATAAAACTTCTCAAATGTGCTTGATGTTAGGCTGTGTAAGGTGTTAACTTTGGTCAAAATCACCTGTTCCTTCTTTCATCGGATTATTTCGAAGACATTCCAATATAAAACCTATGTAAAAAAAAAAAAAAACTGCCAGGCAAATGAAGTACCTTTGTGTGAAATTTCATAAAAAAATCGGCCCAGTTGTTTTCAAGTCCATAAAGAACTCACACACACACACACACACACACACACACACACACACACAAAAACACACACACACACAAACACAAAAACACACACACACACAAAGACATACACACAAACAGACACACACACACAAAGACATACACACACACGCAAACAAAGACACACACAAACACACACACAAAGTTCCTTTTCTATAATAGTAGAGATATACATATATAATTTCTTTAAATTGAGAAATTAAAGCATGAAAGAAATATATGAAATCTTTGACTGAAAACTTATTTTAATTGGAAAAAGAAAATAATTTTTTATTTTTTTTTTTTTTTGTCTTTGTCTTTTGTTCCTCCCAAGTATGACATATTACCGTTGAAGTGTAAGGAGCTATTGTGATAGAGGCCAGATTTATAGGGAGGGAGAGCAACCTGCGTGGGAAATTGTACAAGATGTTTGTTACATTTAAATTTCTACATGTTGGCACGGTTGAAGGAAACAGGGATCCAGGAGGGAATTCCAATTCTGAAGAAAGAAGCTATTAGAGTAAAACATCTTCAGGAACCTCTGCAGTGAAGAGGTGGAATATTGCTATTATTCAGGTGGGTCGGGGGTATTTACATTGAGACGCATATCCTTTGTTAAATCCGTTTTATGGAAAGGCATTGTTCTTTTCATCCCATAAATGTCATGTGATCATTCTACTTTGCTTGTTGCCAAAAGTTATCATTTTTAATCAATTGTTGTCTGTCGGGATGTCTATCTACGTACATATATCTCTTTGGTAAAATTGCAGTGTAGTTAACAACCAAGAAAATAAAAATTACAACTGATAATTTTCACTAAATGCATCAAAATTTAATTTTTTACCGACCTGTATATTTAAAAAATTTGGGAACTCGTAAGATTTATTACTTCTGAATTTGTTATCATTAAGTTGAATTATCAAGACACGAAAAAAAAAAGAAAAAAAAAAAAGCAGTCAATTTTTAAGAGGCAACCGTTTAGCTTTGGATAACTTTAGGCAAGAAAGATAGTAAAAAGATATGACTTACCCTAGCACTAACGCCAAAACCCCAAGTTTGGGAAGGATTTGCTACTCAGAGTTTAGGTTAGTGCGAGAGTAAGTCATTTTTTTTTTCTTTCATACTATTTATAAGGAAATTACACAAACAAGATATTTGCTTTCCATCTGTCGAAAAAGATATATATTTCTTTTTTTTTTTTTCTCAGTTGTTAACTATACTGCAACTTTACCGTCTGTGTTGTATTTATGTGTTAGTTTTATATAAAATTGTTTTGTTTTTGTTTTTTCTGGGGAGTTTTTTTTTTTTTTTTTTTTTTTTTGTCAAATTTGCTTCATGTCTTAAATGTCATTCCACATTGCAAATTTTTCATGAACTAGTAATTGCTACTTTTTAATGATTTTTTTTTTCTTCAGCTTTAATTTGTGCATCTTATTTGCTTTTAAAATTTACATGTGGACTTTAGGTTATACTTTTAACTGATGGGTCACCACTTATAAAGGTCAAAAACCATTCAAGGACAAAGGTTAATTATTTAAATGGATTGTTAGTTGAACGATGAAAATAATAATAACTGAAATGAACACAGTTTGATTACTCAGGCTTGATTAATTAAGGACTTAAAAATTTGGGTAAAAAGAGGGATGAGGCTTCATCATGAAGCAGTTGTTATCGAAGCCATGTTGTAAGATTCAGGTTTCATGTTCGCGTCCACGTAACAACAGAGTTTTTCTTTTTGTTGCTTTTTTCCGATTTTTTAAAAAAGGTTTTAACAATTAAACAGGGTTATTATGCCATTCTTTTCGTTTACTTTTATTTTTCCATCACGTTCATGCCCACGTAATAGAATGTTTTCTATTTTTTGTTTTTTCCGATTTAAAAAAAAAGTTTTAATATTTAAACAGGGTTATTCGTGTGATTTGTTTTTCCGTTTGTTTTATCTCTTTTATTTTTCCATTGGGTGGCCATGCTCTTTTTTTATGCGTGGCCCTTGTTCAATATCCTTACTACATCACCTCTCCACATCCTGCTAGTTTAAAAAAAACTAGATATATATAATATATAAATTATAAAGGAACAGATGTCGATTCACTTGCACAATTGTTTTGAATTTTAAAAAGAATCTATAATGAAAAAAAACTTAGAGTGCAGACTTATTTTTTTTTTGTAAATTATAGAATAAAAATAGCCAATTTGAATAAAATAGCCAATTTGAAATCGTAAACAGACAACCATGTTTTTTTTTTTTTGTTTTTTGTTATAAAAATTTTTGAAGAGGAAATGGTTTTAATGATTTTTAACTAATAAAGAGCGATTATAAATGGAGGTAATTCATTTCTCATTAATTAATGTTTGGGATGGTGTTTTTTTTTTTTTTTGTGATATTGGATGTCGGGCAAGGAAATTAATATTTAGATAATAAAGACCATTCCCATGTTACTTCAGATGATGTAACCTCTGACCTCCACATGCATCTTGCCAAACTTGGTAACATAATAGTCAAACTTTGGATCCTGAAAAATTATAAGAAATTTCGAACTGAATCCTGGGTGAAAGTGAAACTTATTGAATAGTTTCACTTTCACCCTCTACACAATACATTTAGGAAGAGAATCTGTCTTCAAAGTTTTATGGTAGGTTCACAAAAACTTACTCTAAGTAGAAACTTAATGTGTGTGTGTGTGTGTGTGTGTGTGTGTGTGTTTTGTTTTTTAATTATGTGGAGAAGGGAGCATAAATATATTTTGTTTAGTCCCCATATCCTGGATTACCTCACTTAGTAAGATGGATGGTCTTGTTGGATCATCTAGGAAATGGGAACTAATGCAAAAGCTGCATTCTTAATAGTCTTTTATTTATCTTGCTTTGTTTGTTTACTGATGGTAGTAGGTATGGAAAAAGATTGTTCTTATTTTCTAATCTGATTTGGTGGAAGTGTTAATTTTGTTATTCTTATATATTATCGCCTGTAGTAATGATTGAACCTTCAACTTCTAGAAGATTATCCCTTTAAACTGATAATTAATCAGCACTTTTAGCCATTGTGGCATTTTTTATTAAATGGCAATGATAACATCAGTAGCATACTCTCCCCTGACAGCTTCTCTACATGACTGAGAACAAAATTTCCACCCAGAAGGAACTTGGGAATCTATATGGAATTTCAAATTGATAACCTTTTTTTTTTAACAGGTAGATTGTTCTCATTCGATTAGCTATGACTGAGTAGAAGTCTTAAGTAATTTTTAAATTTTATCCTTAGTTGATATCGTCTGTGGTAGGACTGAACTTTTAACCTCTAGAAGACTTACTTACTACTGATTTCCATAGCACTTTTATCCCTTACGCCGCATGTCCATGTGAATTATTGTTATTAGTTATGTGATTTGCAATGTGGAATTTATGTGCAAAAATTCATGTTTATTGAATGTTTTTTGATCAACGAAACCTTTTTTATTTTCTTGTTCTTATTGATTTTTATATATAACCATTGCTTCTTCTTTTGTCATGCCATTATGTATAATTCCAGAGCTTTTCAAATGCATCATTCACACCCTTCTCCTCTCTTTATATATCTATATATATGAAAATAGGAAAATAAAATTACAAATAAATAACACCAACCATTAATTTATTATATACTCTTAAAAAAATAATTGTGCAAATTAGACATAAAAATAGTTGTCTTGAGGTCTTTATACTCTACTATATTCACAGTATTTTATAAAACTATATTTTAGTATTTATTTGAACAACAGTGATCGGATGAGACTATATATATATATATATATATATATATATATATATATATATATATATACTTCCAGACATAAAGATTAGAACTTATTCCATGGAGTTTCGAAAATTAACACTTGGAATAAGGAATAACCTCTCTTGTGTTTCCTGTTTCTTTTGAATATTTGGTGATGTAGCAATGTAAATTCTTTATCCGTTACCAGTTAATTTCTCTCTCTCTCTCTCTCTCTCTCTATATATATATATATATATATATATATATATATATATATATATATATATATACATACATACTAGCAAAAGTACCCGTCATTGACTGGGTTCAAAAACAGCCTACTGAAAATGGACTCTGATTTATGAAAGTATGATAGGTTATGAAAAGGAAGGGTTGTAAAGAGATAGCTTCGAATTTGGGGGTATCAAAACCAAAGCAAAAATAAGATAGATAAACCCCATAATTTATTATACTATACCTGTTAACACAAATTGAAAAGATATCCAGAAAAATCAGTAAAAAGAATAACTGTGGTGTTCGATCAGATGTGCTTGAATATATATATATATATATATATATATATATATATATATATATATATATATATATATATATATATATATATATATAATGTGTTTAGTTTGCACATCTAGTGAACAGCAAGAGTTAAATAAATAAATCTCTTGAATGCTGGTTGATAGCCAGAAAAAAAAAAAAACACTGATTTATAAGGGTGACATGGAAAGTTTATGGTAGGATTGTTTAAAAATTGCCTCTTTTTATATTTAAACCTTTAACTCTTAATGGTTAACAGTGTATATACTTTCTTTTTTATATTTCAAGTGTTTCAATGTCTTTAACTTAGAATAAGATTTGTTATGGTTACTTGTGAGTTTGGCAATGATACGATGACACCATCTAATTAGACATAAACCTAGCTGGGATCACTTACATTTAACTTTATCTGGAAACATTGAGAAATAGTATAAAGGCAACACTCGTTGAATAGTTTCACTTTCCCCCTCTTCACAATACATTTTGGAAGGGAATCTATCTTCAAAGTTTTATGGTAGGTTCACAAAAAACTTATTCAAAGTAGAAACTTAATGTGTATTTAAAAAAAAAAAATTTTTTTTTAAACTATGTGGAGATAGATATATTCTGGTTTAGTCCCCATACTGGCATGCGTTCGACACTTTTTAGAAATTGGCTTCCAAACTAACCTATCTTTGACCAGGTTATTTATTTATAACTCTTTTTCCTGAAATTCATCCATTCTCTTATGTTTTCTATTGTTTTGCTCTGCTAACTGACCCTGCTACTTCAACTACTCTACATCTACTAACCAAAGAACTTGTTCATTTTTTTTAATGTGACCAAACCAACAAAGTCTCCTGTTCTGCACACATCTCCATATACTGTCCAGATTTAATTTTTCTCTAAGGTCATCAGATCAAAGCAAAGCTTTAAAACTAACATTCCACATCCATTGTGACATTCTCATATCATTTCTCTTCATGCAACACATGTCCTGACCCCTCGTTGGACAGGTTTCCCTTCCATACACCATCACACTGTGTAAACCTGCCTGATAGACTCTTTCCTTAGTCAACAGTGATAATAAAAATGTAACTTCACTTGCAGATTTTTATTGATGACATTTTTCGTGATGTGTTATCCCTGCTTCAAGTTTTGGACGGGTTTCCTCACTTTTGTTAATTTTTTTTTTTTTTTTTCAATGTTTAGTGTAAAGTTTTCAATTGTGAAAAAGAGAGGGTAAATTATAAAGATTGCAGCTTTGGAAAATGCGCAAAAAAATTGTTTGGGCATTAAAAGTAGTTTTCTGTTTTTGTTTTCATTATATATTACGAAATGAGAAATTATGTCCATTAAAAATTCAGTTTGTATTATGCATCTAAAATTGAGAAAAACACGCTTGAAAAGTGTCAACGTTATGTGAAAGAAGCAAAACAAGATGTCCGCCGAATTTGACCTGATATCGTGTTTATCTAATAAAATTTTAAAAAACTCTAATTTTAATTCAAAATGATTCCTCATTTTATAATATTTATTGATAATTATATGAAGCCATAAGTAATAATTTAATGCATAAACAGATTTTTTTTTTTTTCTTACGTTCTTCCAGGGCTACAATCTTTATAAATTACTAAACCGAGATAACTTTGCTCTTTTTTTGTTTATTTATTTATTTTTTATTATTTTATTTTTTTCATTTCTTAGCTTTTTAGTTTTTTTGGAATGGTTGAAATTCTTCCTTTTTTTTTTTTTTTTTTGAATATACTTTGAGAAAAACTTAAATACACGAAATGGGCATAAAACGCGATTAGTATCAAAATAGCAAAGACAATTACACAGGTGTATTAATAAATGGAAGTTCTCAAAACTTAGTATTTAATTCATTCAGTCTCTTTTATAAGTTAGTTTATTTCGATGCTTATGCATACATACATCTATAAAAGTGAAATTGTGTGTGTCTCGGTCTGTATATGTACGTTTCCCAAATTACCAAATTACTGTCAATTTTCAGTCTACAGACTCAAAATTTCAGAAAATCTTTTTAATTGGTTTTCAGCCAGAAATTTGGCTGTCAAGGGGTCAAAGTTCAATGATTTAACATTTGAAAACTCTACCAAACTCCTCCGCCACTTTTGGGTCTAAACACTTGAAATTTTAGCGGTAGATTACTTTGGCATGGATCAAACCTTTTAACTTGATTTGAGCCCAAAACAAATGTTAAAGGGTCAAAATTGGAATCAAAGTTTTAAAAAATTTGACCCCTCGGCCAATTTTTGGTCTAAACATTTGAAATTTTACATAAAGTGTGTTTAGACATAAGGCAAGTTTTTTAATCAGTTTTTGGCTGAAAATTTGGCTGCCAAGGGTCAAATTCAAAATATTTGACCTTTGCAGTCTCTAGCAAACTATTCAGTCAATTTTGGGTCTAAACATTTGAAATTTTATATAAAAGCTATTCAGACATGCAGCAAGCTTTTAAATCAGTTTTTGAGTGAAATTTTGGTTGCCAAGAGGTCCAAGTTAAAAGAGTTTACCTTTGTACTCTACCAAACTCCTCTGCCAATTTTGAGTCTAAACATTTAAAATTTTAGATGTAGTTTACCTGGACATGAGTTAAACTTATATATATATATATATATATATATATATATATATATACACACACACACATACATATACACATAAAGTTATGAACAGTAGGTAGGGATTGAGCGAAGTCAGACTGAACTGCTAGTATATATATATATATATTAAAAAGTTTAACTCATAATGAATAAATGACAAAAATCTATATTCCAAATTTTATGATGTTGATCATCTTACAATTTATTCCTTTAATTCAGTTGACATTTACACTTCTTGATAGTATTTGTTTTGTAGCATTAAATCATTCACTTAATTTGAAAATTAAATGAAATTTGGAATATAGATTGTTGTCATTTACTCATTGTATGCTCTGTAATTCCATTGAGCTTCTTAAATGAGGATTTGTATATATTAAAAGGAAATATAAGTGAATGAAGAATATTTCCACAGAAAAAAAAAAATCTTCTCTTGTTTTAATTTCTTATCACTTTGTTTTTCCTGGGGATGAGGGCCCTGTGGGTGGGGCATTAGAATACACCGACTGCCCCCCTGCAGAGGATAAAAGTCCCTCAATGGGGGTCCTAGATATAACCTTAAACTATATCCAGTGGTGAGGCTCCAGCTTGCGGGCTTTGGGGAGTGTGGAGCCACCCTTTAATTACCATTGCTCCCAGGTCCACTCTGACCCGGAGTGGTAGTACCTGTTAGGGTTCCAACTATGGGTTAAATAGAAACCGACTTGAAAACAACAAATATATTCTATTAAAAAATTTTTTCTTCAAAATCTTTGGATTCGGCATTAAATAACCCAAAAAGGGTTGATATGCTGTAAAACAAAAACAACCAACCAACCAACCAACCAACCTGGGGATGGGGCATACTACCGGATACCAAACATTCTCCCATTAGTTTAGTTACTCCAACCGAGAGATGTTTTTAAGATTCTAACCGTCCCTTTAAGTGCTATTATTTGTATTTCTTTTGCACTTGGTTCACCGGGTATATTCGCCATTTTCATTAGCCTGGTTACTCCTATAATGACTGATATGATTGATACCTTAAGATTCTAGTTTTTTTTTTATGCTGTACATAAGTCCTTGGTATTTTGTTATTTTCTCCCTCTGCTCTGTTAAGGCCAGCATCATTAGGGACATTTACTTCAACTAGGGTTGCTACTTTCTCCTTCTTGTCCTATATCCCTATGTCAGACTTAATAGCCCCATTTTCTATGTATGTAGCTGTAGGAATTTCGTGTGTGTGTGTGTGCCTTTTTCTATCTATCTTTGTCTTTTTATATCTACATATCAACAACTGTCGAGACTATTCATAACCATCTGTCTCTCCATATTTTCCAGACTGCTCGTCTCTGTATCTTCTCATATCCATTGATCTATCACATTCTCTTCTACTCCTCTTTTCCTCCCTTTTTAATCTCTCTTTCCTCCCTTTTTAATCTCTCTTTCCTCCCTTTTTAATCTCTCTTTCCTCCCTTTTTAATCTCTCTTTCTCCCTCTCTATTTTCCCTTCTCCTCCTCTTTCTACATCTCTCCCTCTCTTGTCCCTTTCTCCTTCCACCTCTTTCTCTTCCTTCTTCTCCATCTCACCCTTCTATTCTCTTTCCTCTTCTCTCTCTCTCTCTCTCTCTCTCTTTTTCTCTCTCTCCTTTACTCCCCCATCTCTCTCTCCCTCTTTCTCTCCTCTCTGTCTCTTGCTTTTTTTCTCTCGTTTCCTCTCCCTCTCCTTTTATTCATCCTTCTTTTACTCTCCATTTCTATCTTTCCTCCTCTCAATCTTTTCTCTTCCTTCTATCTCTCTTTCTCCCTTCTATCTTTCTCTCCCCTCTCTCACTTTTTCTCTCCCTTTCTTTCTCTCTCTTTCTCTTCCTCTCGCTCTCCCTTTATCTTTCCCTCCTTTCTCTCCTCCCCTCCCAACGTATTGTGTGTCTCTATTCATTACTTAGCCTTTTGTTTGGCCACTTACGTTCAGAATAGAACACAACAGAAACTCTTCTTCTTCTTCTTCAAAATAATGTCAATTATTTTTATGTCACTCGTCGCCGCCTTGCCACTTCAAGATTGGAAGCCAGCCAAATGCAAAACTCTGCATTACAAGAGGGAAACGCTTCTTTGAGATTTCCAGACTGTTAACCCTCACCATGACCATAGCCCATTACCATTGTCAACATCACCGTTTTCCGAGTGTGGCCATCATCCGCATCTTTTTTTGTGCCGACAAGCACTTAAGAAAAATCTTCCGACTCTCTTTCTCATAGATTTCAGCTGCGCGTTTCTGTCTCCCCTTCAAACTATTTAACACAAATTTCATTCTGCATTGGAATCCGAATTCAAATTCTGTTTGCTAATATGAAAACGTGGTTTGTATATCGGAATGACAAAAACCATCTGATCATCCTAGGGATATACTGACAGTTTGTTTAAAATGAAGCTGGTTTGCGCAGAACCACCCTGCTCTTTCGTCCCAACCAGTCTGATCCAGCGACAGGACAGGATTGAGACAGCTGAGGGTCAGGTGAGACGCACGAGCCGCCAGAAGTATTGACATACAGCGCCTAGTCACCCATCTGGTACTGGCCAGGTTGCTTTCTAATGAAAACCGGTGTGTTAATGTGATTTTGCTAATGTATAAACTATACAGCACCGCAAACATCGTTCAGAAATCCACTTCCCAGAGATGAATATAGCATGAAACTGCAGTGAAGTGTTCAAATAAGCCAAATGCATTATTATCTACTAGTGTACATGGAAAAAATAACCAAACAAAAAAAATCATTTTTTTTAATTGAAATTCGTTATTGAGATGAATATTATTTATTTATTGCGGACTATTATCCTCATCTTTCTTTCACAATATTTCGGCCAACTATTCCTCTGACCTTCATCAGGTGGTAACCGCGACGGGATAGGAACTCCGAATCTCTTAACTGCATTCTTAGCAATTATTGCCATCCATAGTTGTTGTCGTCTCACCATGTTTTGGCCAAGCCAGCCAGAGGCGAAAGCGAAGGCAACTTCTCTGCCTTTCGTGCCGGAACGTCCAGAAAGCCTATCAGCTTTGATCAATGTTGGGGAAACCCCTCATATCAGACAATTGCTATTCATTTGGATACTTCTTTTTTATGGAGAGCTGGTTTTCCCCAACATTGTGGGGAAACAAATAAATGAAATGGTGGAAAGCTGAACTGACCTCCGTTCGTTTCTGCAAGTCAACTTTTTGATTGACATCGCTAAATTTAAACGCTTTTCACTTATGTTTTCCTAGCATAGCAGTAAAATGCCACGTTTTCTTCCATTTTCTTTTCCGCTTTTGAGATCGTCATGGGTTCCAGGTATCCCCGCTAGTATATATATGGGAGAAAATATGCTTATTCAATTATATTTCACCTTATATTTATACTAATCCTTTAATTTATGAAGCTCAATGTAACTACAGAGCATATGCAAATAAATGACAAAATATCTATATTCTAAATTTGAAGATGTTGTCGATATTACCATTTATTTCTTTCAGCATGTTAAAATGTTCAGTTCATAACGGCATCTGTTTCGTAGCGCAGAATCTTATATAATTATGTCAACTTTGTAATTTATTTCACCCTTACTCATCAGAAGAATAGGAACTCATCAACTTTAAAAGAAAATAAAGGAACACGGTCATGATTACAAAAGCGGAAAGAGAAGTTGCAGATATGTAGTTACACCATCTATGAATTTTAATGTAGAGTTATCAATGCATAAATTGCGGTTACATTGTTATAATTAACATAAAAATATCTTATTTAATATTTTATTAATTTACTATTTATAATTAGTTTATATTTATTTTCTTAGATAATATGTATAATGGTCAAATCCAGAATGTGTGTATTTAGGTTTATTTTATACGTAATACATTTGTTTGCCTGCTTTCCAGTCTGATTGTCTTCAAGTCCAATGTAAACAAGTTCTTAATGAACCGTTCCCCTAAGTAATCCAATTTTAAAAAATTTTGACTACTTAGGTTTACTACACTATAATCACATTGACTAATGTATACCCATTAACCCTTATCCTCGAGTGGTCTCCAGGCCTTGATAAGTGGTGATTCTTGAATAAAAGAAAAAACAAATGAGTAAATTGTATACTGAATTGTCTCTCTTACATAATCTAATTTTATTCCTTAGATTTTATGAGTTTAACTGTACCTATTTACTATGCCTCCCCACGGGACAGAGTTAGACACCAGGGTCGTTTTTTAACGTGGAGAAAAGGTACAAAAATAAAAATTGTCTCAGTCGTGAAGGATTTCTCCTCCACCGAAAGAGAACAAGAAATAAAAGTGCAGCATCTGAAGAACAGATACTACACTTTGATCTTGTCCCGAACTGTAGTTAAATGTTATCATTTTCTAATTTAGCAGTTTTATTTTATTTATTTTTATTTAATTAATAAATTGAATTTTTTATCATTTATTGATTATTTATTTAAACCTTAATATTTTAAAACAATAAACTAATCCATATTTATATACAATTTTTATATATTTCTAGTATAAACTTAAGTATTATACTCACTTCAATGATTACCTGATATGTCTATTAGATTTATTAAATAGGTATATAAAAAATTAAGAAGTAAAAATTAAGTTTATAAGCCAAAAGCTTCTGTAAATTTGAAGCAAATTTATTATTTATATAGTAATCCAATGCCAAATAAAAATGTGTGCAACTGAATTAACACAAAACATATTAGAGATTTCCCATACAAACACTTATAAAAACACAAAGTTTAAGGAGAGCAATGGTTTTATATATATATATATATTGTTTTATTGTAAATTTCGTTATCCTTCAAGTAACAAAAAGTATTTCTTTTCATCAAATTTTTTAATATTGTGTATTTTTGATAGTTTTTTTTTTTAGTTAAAATTCTTTGTTCAATGTTATCCTAATTTAGTGAATGCTTTGTTCTTAAAAAAAAAAGTCTTTATATTGGGGTCTAAGGTACTTAATTCTCTTTATACTCTATATAGAATTTCAAAACCATATCCTGACCATATTTTCAGTTATATTGAAGCGATTATTTTTCAAAATAGCTGCCAAATTTTTAGCAGTTAGTTTTGTCTAATTTTACCAGCTGTGACAGGTCAAATTAATCCAGTATATTAACTTGACAGGTTTTTATGGATGCGTTTTTCATTTTGAAAATATTAATTTGTTTGTTTGTTTGCAGATATTTTTTTTTCATTCTTCATTTTTGTTTTGCAAATATTAATTTGTCTAATATTATTTTCTGGATTAATTCAATATGTAAATTATCCATAATATAAAAGACAATTTCTTCAATATTCTTTATCAAATACTAGCCTGGGTGCCCAGCGTTGCCCAAGTGTTTGGAGATGTGTGTTGAGCAAAAAAAAAAAAAAAAGTGGTAGTAGACAAACAGACTTGAACCCATACCGTGAAGGATGAAAAGAATGTCAAAAAAAAAAACGTGACGTCTTTGCTGTTGCACCTATCGCCAAACTGGAAGTGACGTAGGTTTAAATTAAGGCTAGTCAATCGAAAAGAAGGGATGACTTTAAATATCAGCGAAAAAAGCGACCCCTCTATGTAGAAAAGTGCCCAGTTGAGGGTAAAGGAATTAATGTTTTTGATCAATTTTTCGATATTTGGCATCCGAAGGGTCAAGCTTCAAAATGATACCGATCTTGTGAAAATCTGTCGCCTCTGTCGAAAGTTTTAGGCAGATATGCAAACATACATACATACATACATTTAAGCAGATTTTTCCCTTTATATTATAGATGGCATCGTTATGATTAATTTGTAATAGATTTAAATTTCATTAAAATAAAAAAATAAAAAAAACACTGCTTTTATTATTTGTTTCTTATAAAACAAAATATGTTCTTAACCTTATCATTAATCATAAGTCCTAGTTGCAACATCCTTCTCTGCCAAAAAAAAAAAAAAAGATCCTCTGAATGAACCAATAAAAAAGCAGTGTAGTTGTCACCTGGACTTAGGATTAGTAGTAGGTAAAAGGGATGAAACATTAATCTTTAATTGGTCCACCGACAAAAGCGAGATTGGACCTAGTAACTCACTCCTGTTTGTCTGTTCACACTTTTCTCAATAACCACACCTTAGATTTTGTTAAAAATTTGCACAAACATTAGTCATGGTGAAAGTAAATTTTTGCCAGAGCAGATTTTCTGGCATAACTCTGCCCCCCCCCCTCCCCGGGGGGGGGGCATTATAAGGTAAAATTGCCCCCAAAATCGTTCGCCTGTTTGTTTGTTCGCACTTTTCTCAAGAACATTGGATGTTTTTTTTCATTTTGCACAAACATTAGTCACGGTGAAAGTAAATTTTTCACTTGTGAAGGGAAACCCCGAATGCTTGGCTTGTTATAATTCAAGATATTTGCAAAGTAAAAAAAAATGAAACCCATAAAAATCAGAAAACAAATTAATATTTGCAAAATAAAAATGAAAAAAGAAACCCATAAAAATTAAAAATCAAATTAATATTTGCAAAATAATCCTCAAGAATTAGACGACAAGTTAATATGTTGGATTACTTCGTTCTGTCATCATTTAGAAATTACAACAGAAAAAAAGTAGTTGCTCAAATTTGGCCACCATTTTGGAAGCTGAGCGTTTCAATATAATCGTGTGTTTGATAAAATGCAATTTTTTATAAAAATGAAAACCAAAAATGTCTACTCGGATTGAAACAAATTACAAAAACAAATTCGGATTTTTATTTTTAAAAATGCTTCGAATGCAAACAGGATAAATTTTTTATATTCATTTAGTAAAAGTACAGTATAGTTAGCAGTTGAGAACTCATCCCCCCCCCCAAGAAAAAATACATAATTTATATTAAATGTGTTGAACGGAATTCCCTCTATTTTAAAAAACAAAAATAAAGAAAAATCTGTATGATGTACATACCTGTGACCAAACGAAAATATCATATTCCAAAAATCACCTAAATTGATCAAGTAGTTTTATTTTTAGAGAATCAAATTCTATGAGTAACTGAGGAGCAACAGTCTTAAAAATGATTTTCTTAAGAAAATTATTTTAAGCGATTAATTGAAACTTGTAGATATTACAACAAAAAATGTTTGCAAGTTTGAATTATGTTGAGTTATCTACCTTTGCCTCTTGATTATTTAAAATTTATTTAAAATTAAACTACTTGATCAATTTATATGATTTTTGGAATGCGGTATTTTCATTTTGTGACAGGTATGTACAGCAGGCAGATTTTTATTCATTTTAATATAATGAGCATTCTGGACAATAACCTTTAATTCTCTAACGAACCTGCTTTTGTAAGATTTTTTAAAAGTTGTACAGAATAGTTAACATTTCAGAGACTTGTAAAGAAAAAAAGCTGAATCTGCCATATTATAATATGTGAAAATGATTTATAAGATTCTTTAAATTGTTAAACACATTTTTACAAATCATTTCCACACGTTAAAACCTGGTAGGTTTGATAGAGAATTTCATTCTAATAAATTTTGTGTTGTTTTTGATTTATGAATTTTCTAGTGTTAACTAATCTGGATATTTACCATTAAATTGCATGATTTTTATAGTTTTCTTACTTTTTTTTTAACGATATTTTATTTTCTATATTGATTATCATAAATAAATCTATATTAATAAACTGTGTATGCAACTGCGTGTGTATGTTTCTGCAATTAATGATTACACCTTGAATTATTTCTTTGATAACTATTAATATTTCATAGAAATTAATAAAACATGATTTAAAAAATCCTATTAAAGATGACTTAATTATGAATTTAAATCCACCAGGTCGATTACTAATTTAATGGGTCAATTTTGGTTAATTGATAATTTAATGGGTCAATTTTGGTTAATTGATAATTTAATGGGTCAATTTTGGTTAATTGATAATTTAATGGGTCGATTTTGATCAATAAATTGATAATTTAATGGGTCGATTTTGATCAATAATTTAATGAATCAATTTTTGGCAATTAATTTAATGGGGAAATTTTGGTCAATTAATAATTTAATAAGCAAATTATAACATAATAATAAAATTTTCTTGAAAAATTTTTTATTTTTCTAAATAAAAAAAATAATTTGGCAAAAAAAAAAATGCATAATTTATTTTTAACTTTTATTCACCATAAATAAAGGGCATCATGGGCCAGATTTCAAGTGGTTATTCTAAGTAGTGAGTTGTACAACCATTTTCTTAATAATTAAAATAATTTAATTTAAGGATTGATGAAATACATTTTAATTTTTTTTTTTAAATAAAGTCGTCTGCTAGGTGCAAGTGTCAGATCGATTTTTTTTTTTTTGTGATGAGGAGGAGTAGAGAGCCCATAAAATCTCCTGAGAACCCATAAAAATAAAATCCGTGGGTCCCAAGACTGATTAAATTAAAAATCTATCAGCATCGTATATATATATATATATTTTTTGTTTGTTTGTTTTATCTTACTTCAGTCGAAGTTCCCAGAAATCAAGGGGCTCACTACCTGGGGCAAACACTTGAACTCTATATGAGATACATAGGTATTCAAATGTTCCATTAAAGTTCTTTATCTCTCAAACACAGAGTTAGTAAAGAAATTGAGAACATAATTTTACTCTCCCCACTTAACCATTTATATATATATATGTAATATATATATATATATATATATACTCGGGTTTTTTTTTATATTCAAAAGTAATGGACTAATGAATTCAACGAGGTTGTTAGATAGTGCTCAATAAAAAGAGCTGATAATACTTGTTTATTGTTAAATAAACATGCTCACATCCCGCTGCTACAAATAGCCACTTGTTTCAATCAAACAACAGATATCATCAGGCAGCGACTTGACTATTCAAAAGTTCAATGAATAATGGATTTTTATTTTAGGTAGGAACTCTTTAGAAGTTGGAGTTAAAAAACTTAAAACACAGGACTTTAATTAAATAAAGAAGTAAAAAGGGAGAGGCAATTTAAATAAAGTTAAAAAATTACAATGGGGAGAGAGTGATTGAGAAGAGAAAAAAAGGAATAGAGACAGAAATAGAGAAAGAAAATATAGAGAAAACAAAATAGAGAGAAAAAGAAGAGAGAAAATATATATATATATATATATATATATATACATATACATATATACATATATATATATACTTACTTTTAGAGAAAGAGATAAATTATTAAATAAGAAGCACGAAAATTCAATTAATTGCAAACATTATAAAACCCATCTTTTAAGTAATTTAATTTAGATATAAAATTTAAATAAATTAAAAATTGTCACTGATTTCTATAATTTATTAATATTCTATTAATATACTTTCTCCTCTCCTGATTTCATTCTTTACTTCTCCTATCTTATATACCTGTGTGTCTATGTGTATATGTATGTGTCTATGTATTTATTTTATGACCGTGTGTACTTAGATCTATATATTTCTATATTATTTGGTATACCCTCCCATGTTTATTCAATCCATTTGTATGTTTCTTTGTGTGTATGCATCTATCTGTACCCTTGCCAAATTATTTGTATTCTTATGTATTTCTATATATATAATTTATGTAAATTATACATATTTATGTGTGTGTATATATGTGTGTGTGCGTTGTTGTTTATTAGTATATGATTGTGTGCATATATTTGTGTATTTTTTTGTATGTATGTGTATACATAAGATTATGTATATATATGTATGTGTATGTGTGTATATATATATATATATATATATATATATATATATATGTGTATATGTATATATATGTGTATATATGTATATATATATATGTATATATGTGCTTATTAGTATGTCGGTTGGTTCTCTGTGAGTATATACATATGTATCTTATTTTTAATTTGGGTACTATCTACCTGTGCGTCGCTATTTTTGAGTATTTCGTTGATTTAATTACTTCTTTTGCCTGAATATATTTATAGGTAAGTGTACTTGTATCTGTGTTATTAGTAATCTGGTATTGAATGTATTATTTTGTGATTTAATATGACTTTATAGCTATACTTAAATAGCTTAAACTTCCAACTTAATAGTATAGTTACACCTTTACTTATGTGCATGTATATGTATATATATATATATATATGTATATATATATGTGTGTGTATATTTGGGTATATATATATGTGTGTGTGTGTGTATATATATATATTTGTATTGTATTCTTTTTTTATATACATAAATATTAGTAGTTTTTTTATTTATAATTATTAGACCTATTTAATTTATTTAATCCCCTCTTATGGCTAAATATGTTATATTAAAAAGATAATAAATATTAACTTTATTCTGTTTTTATTATTATAATTATTATTATTATTATTATTATTATTATTATTATCACTATTATGTTTATTGTTATTAATAATAATTTTAATATTGTTTTATCATTATTTTCTTCTTTTATTCATATATTTATCTAATAAAAACGCGAAAACTTTAAACTTATATCATTTAGCATAAAGGGCCTAATTAATGGTAGACGTATGTTTGAATTGCGTTGATTTTACTCGTGGACGTATGTAAGAGGATAAATATGCTAGCCGAATACATTCACTGCCTTTTTTGACACGTTCATTTCTGACGCTTGGATTGTATCTTCTGTTTGTATTTGTAATAATATGTTTCATTACTGAATTGTATAATTGTTCATAAATTGGTTGACACGCAGGTTTTTTTCTTTTTCTTTTTCTATATACTGTCAAATTCTTACTTTCTCTCTTTCCCTATTTAACTAGATCTCATTATTCTTTCCTTTTCCTTCTAGTTCTTATTCTCTTTATTATAACCATTTATTTCTTTTTTCTCTTCTTTTTTTCTTCTCCATATCATGTATATATGTGTATATGTATGTATGTGTATGTGTGTATATATATATATATATATATATATATATATATATATATGTATATATGTATATGTATATATATATATATATATATATATATTTTCTCTCTTCTTTTTCTCTCTATTTTGTTTTCTCTATATTTTCTTTCTCTATTTCTGTCTCTATTCCTTTTTTTCTCTTCTCAATCACTCTCTCCCCATTGTAATTTTTTAACTTTATTTAAATTGCCTCTCCCTTTTTACTTCTTTATTTAATTAAAGTCCTGTGTTTTAAGTTTTTTAACTCCAACTTCTAAAGAGTTCCTACCTAAAATAAAAATCCATTATTCATTGAACTTTTGAATAGTCAAGTCGCTGCCTGATGATATCTGTTGTTTGATTGAAACAAGTGGCTATTTGTAGCAGCGGGATGTGAGCATGTTTATTTAACAATAAACAAGTATATATATATATATATATATATATGTATGTGTGTGTCAGTCCAAATCCTTTTTTGTTTCTGTTGTAACATAGGCCGCACTTCATTGTGTCCTTGTCTGTTTAGTGTTCCTTTCTTTCTTTCTTTTTTTTTCTTTTTCCATTTTAGTTATTGTTTTCTTCATCCCATTTTTATATTTGATATTTACAAATTATTTTAAGTATTATAATTAATTATAATTGTTGCATATTGTTATGAATTAACTGTCAATTTAATGCAAAAAAACTTTTCTGAATAGATTTTGTCTGAATGTTACTAAGTTAAACGCCCATATAATGTTTTAACTAATTATTTATTATTAATCATAATATAATAATAATGATATAATTATTATTAATTATAATGGTATGATTATTAATAACAGTATTGATAATTGATATAATTATTAATAAACATGATATTAATAATAATTATAGTATAATAATTATTATTAATAGTGAATTGAAAGTATTTTCAAAGAACATCAAATATTATTTTTTATTATTATTATTCATGTTTTTTTTTTATTTATCATTTGTTGTTACGTACATGATTATTGCTGTGAATATCAGATAAATGTTCATCATTGCTTCTTAAGATGGCAATCCTAAGTAACTGCAGCAAAATCGATTATAATTGATGATTGACACTTGGACAAGGGAAAAGTGATCTAAAAATGACTAAAATAAAACTGGTATTGCAGATGTTTTTTTGTGTAGAAAAATCATGTTTCAAGTTTAAAACAAATATTTTCTTTTCAAATTATTTTCTTATTTAAAAAGAATTAAAAAAAAAACATGTTAGATGGCTACAAATTTAACTACAGTAAATCCAATGTTAATTTATGCAGACTTATGTAAAAAAAAAAAAGTCATGTTTCAAGTTTCAGCAACAACAAAGAAGTACTTTGTTTTTCATTATGATTTTCTTGTCAAATAGAATCTGGTATTCATCCAGTTTAGATACTCAACATGATTTAGTCAAAACGAGTTATCTTTCCTTGTTATTTGTAACTTAAATTTCGCTGTGGACATTCAAAATGATTGTGATTTACAAAGTCTTTTTTCTTAAAAAAAAAAAAAGAAGAAGAAAATGAGAAAATTTGAAAATATTTTTTAAAAATTCTTTTTGATTACTGATTTATTTTTATTGAAACATGAAATATTTCTTTTTTACGGAATGACAATTATCCATTGCAAAATTACAATTGGATTTTGTGTACTTAAAAATGGTAGACATTTACAAAGTCTTAAACTACTGACTTAGTTCCACTGAAACTTGACATGTTACTTTTCTGTGTTGTAACAAATCGCCATGACTTAACATTAGAATTGAATTTTCCGATGGTAGCCATTTTCAAAAAATGAGAAAACATGTTGCAAGTTCAGAAGTCAACCTAATTAATTTGAAAAAAAAAAACAAAAAAAAACACAGAAAAATCTTTATGCTGTACATGCCAATCAAGGAACAAAAATGTAAAATTTCTAAAAATCATGCAAATTGATTAAGTAGTGGGTTTTTTTGTTTCTTTTTTATAGAAAATCATTTTTTAAGTTTTTAGTGATTTTAATAGTAAATCAGTCATTATAAAGCTAATTTTGATCTCCGTAGTTCAAATTGAATTGCCTTCCTTTATTAAATACTAGGCAGAGTGCCCGGTATTGCCCGGGTGTTTGGAGGTGTGTGTTGAGCAAAAGAAAAAAAAAAGGGGTAGCAGGTAGGCAGGCTTCAGCCCATGATGCGAAGGCGGGAAAGAAAGTGAAAAAAAAAACTGACTCCTACTTCATGACGCAACCAGAAGTTTGGAATGTTGAAATTAGTAAAGTCATCCCAATCGATATGATGACTTGCAAAAATGGCGATGCATAAAAAACGACCCTCCTTGTAGAAAACTGCCCAGTTGAGGGTGAAGGATTAATGTTTTCAGCCAATTTTTCGATATTTGTCGTCCGAAGGGTCAAGCTTTGTAACGATACCAATCTCGTGGCTGTTGCCTCTGTCGAAAGTTTTAGGCAGACGTACAAACATACATACATTTAAACAGACAGGTGAGATTTATATAATAGACGAGAGTGACTGGCATTGCCCAGATGTTTGTAGGTGTAGAAGGAAAAAAAAAAAGGTTTTGTAGGGAGGTAAGCTCGAACCCGAAGCCTTGAGGTGAAGTCGGAAAAGGAAGCCTGATAACTTACCACGACGCTACGAGGGCAGAGAAGTGAGAAGGGTGAAATTAAACGTTTAAAAAAGCAGGTGGTTAAACGAACATGAACGTGTGGTTTTCTAGGTCAAACATCACGTCATGATAGTAGAGAAAATGAAATCACAGTGCGAATTTTGTAACATAATAAAAGTTGCTGAAATAAAAGATATAGATGACCTCGTTCTGTAAATCGTAGATATTATAATCTAGGGAGTATATAAAAAGTTCTAAGAAAGAGTGACCCCACCGAGTGACCCCCCCTCCCCACTCCCCAAAGCTTTTGGCGGATATACGAAAAAAATGCATTTTCGCTTTGATATCATAGATGGCGAATTAAGACACAATGGTCTCACTTTAAATTTGATTTTCTTCGCTAAAAATAAAACTACTTGACCAGTTTATCTGATTTTTAGAATATGACATTTTTATTCTGTGATGGGTATGTACACCATATTAATTCCTCTTTATTTTTGTTTTTTAATTAGGTTGAACTCTGGACTTGTGCCAAAAGTTTTTAAATCTTAGATTAAAAAAAGTTGGGGTTTTTTTTTTCAAATACTTGTTTATTTTTGCTAAAATTTGAAATATTGCTTTTCTACATAGAAACAGAAACTTATGTAACATAAAATTAAAATGATTACATTTACTGCAGTTACTGAGGATTATCACAATAAGGAAAAAATTTGTTTTCTCTAATCTCATTTGAAAAATTTATCAAAGATGAGAATTGTCATAAACATATATCGGCTATTCACTGCAATATGTAAGTCTTGTATGTAAAAACAGTTAATTAGTCTAGAATTATTATATAATAGCAACTATGTTGTTATAAACCATAAATAGGAACTTACCTGGGCTATTTTTGGGCTCTGTAACTATTAGTACTACTACTACTATTTCTACTACTACTACGTTGTCTCCTCCATCCGTCGTGGACTTGGACTGAACGTGCTCCCCTCTTCCTGTTACAGTGGCTACCTGGCACGTTTACGACGTCTACAGCAGGGGTGCACGAGCTGAAGCAGTAAGCACGCTAAGATGTGCACCAGCTGGCCACACACGCGCAGATACGGCAAGATGGAGACAGGAACTTCTACTACTTAATTCTACAACTACCAACCTGGAAGCAGCACCAACCAATAAGACTGACCGACTGACCGACCATTGACTGACCGATATGTATGAATAGCCATCTGTCAAAGAGAACTATACACTCAACTGCACCTTAACAATAAATAGTGGGCCGGACATCAAACACATACACACACATGCACATATGCATACACATATACATATATATATATATATATATATATAAGTTAGATTCCAGTAACCATATCTTTATACACCTTTCAAAAATAATAATAAAAAGTAAAACAAAAACACAGGTACTTTACAGAATGTTTCGTTGACAAAAGGAACAAATATAATATAGAGTTATATATCCTGTATTTTCAATAAGTGTGACTCTTCAGAAAAAAAGCCCCCCCCCCCAAAAAAAAAAGAACTGTCTCTAAGAAATGTCAGAAAAAAAAAAAAAATAGAATAATGGTAACACTTATATTGTAAAAGCAGGTTCAAACCAGCAAGATGAGATCAACATTGTGAATGCCATAGTTATATTATGTGAATGTTGTTCGTTTTGGTTTTCTTTTCCGATGGTTTATAGACACGACTTTTTTTTACTTTTTTTTTTTTTTTTTTTTGGAAACTCTAGGATATATAACTCTATATTATTGTTGTTCGTTTATCAATGAAACAGCCGATAAAGCTTTTTTTTTTGTTGTTGTTTTTTTTTTTGAAAGATGAATAAAGTCTTGGTCATTGAAATCTAACTTCATATTGTTTATTTATACATGCTCTGGTGTTAAAAAAAATTAACATCCATTGAGCTTAAAACTTGAAAGATATCTGATTATTATTAATAATATATATATGTGTATATATATATATATATATATATATATATATATATATATATATATATATATATATATATATAAACTCACACGCATACACTAAAACGTTTGAGTAAAATCCAAACAAAATGTCAAGATGAATGAAAAAAAGTGGATCGACCAAACAAAACGATCATATCAACTGATGGTGAGGTTTTTATTTTATATTTCGTCTTTATTGTCATAAAGCTTCATCAGAAATGAGTAAAGGAATTTTATTGTCAAATCTTAACTCAAAATGGCAGACATGAGGGGGAGGAGGGGCAGGATAAATGGAAAGAGAGAAGGAGAGAGAGAAAATAGATCCAATGAACGGGGCTTATGCTATTCGCAAAACAGCATGAACGTTTTAGAAAAGAAGGGGAAGAAGAAAAAAAAAATTTTAAGTGTTGCCTTTTCCTCTCTCTGTAAACATCTTTTTCATTCTCACCAGCATATTAGATCTCCCCATATGTTTTTTTTTTTCTAAAATATCCATGTCAATTTGTAAATTAAAAAATAACATGAGATTCCTTTCCTCTTTTTTTATTTTCCTATCTCTTTCTTTATCTTTGTTCTGACTCCTCCCTCTGTTTTCTTGTCTCATGTTTGTAAAAATTAAAAAAATAGCATTCCTTCACTCATTTCTAATGCAGTCTTTTTGATAGTAGAGATTAAATGCATGAGAAAATATCTCACCAAAATGAATTTATTTGATTGTATAAGTTGGTCTGTCTGCTTTTTCTATTTACCTCTACATTTATGTGTGTATGTATATTTGCTCACTTTTTTTTTTTTTTTTTTTCAAAAAAAAATAAACGATACTGAGGTGCTGGGGAACGGAAATAACTTTCCCAGAAAAAAAAAAAATTAATAACAAAAAAAGAATTTATTAAAAAAAAAAATAACAACAAAAAAGATACTGACAGGTGAAATAATAAATAGAAAAAAAGGAAGAAAGGAATTTTTTTTTAATATTTGAAAAAAAAATAGAAAAAAGAAAATGGTAACTTTGGCAGGATGTTGGTCAACAAACAATGGAAAAGGAAAAAAAAAAAATCTTTATTTTTAATCTTAACAAGAAAGAAAGAAAAAGAGCAAGAAAGAAACTTTACCTCACCCTCCCCACCTTCATATATATATGTATGTATAATAAATTGGAAATTCATGTAACAAAAATGCAAATAAATAAAAAAAAAAAGAAGAAAATCCAGAAAAAGTCAAAGTAGTATCAATATTTCACCTTCACATTTCGAAGGCTTCATCAAGAGTGAGACAAGGAAAGAAAAGTTGAAATGTAGCAAAATTAAGAAATTCTATCTTTCTAGATTTTGCTACATCTTTTGCTTTTTCTTTTCTTATCTCTTATCTCGATATATGAAGTTGAAATATTGATACTACTTCTGGTTCTCCTTTTTTCATTTCTTTATGCATATATTTATAAATTTCAGGTATATTTGAACAGTAAGCCTTCTCTTGCACACATTTCAAAGAGCTAGGATTTCATTAGGTGCCATGCAATAATTTTTTGTCTCTCTTTCTCTCTATCTGATGGCTTTTGGCTAAAACTATAATCATTGTCAAGGATTTCTTGATGTTTTTTAGCCAAAAAAACCCAAAGATTTACCAGTGCTTCTCTTTGCTAGGATCGTTTTGTTGTACTTCATAATGAATTATAAATGGAGAAAAGATCGAATTACTCAATGTTTCGACCATTCGTTTGTAAGCTTTTTACAAGAGCAAAGAAAATCAGTAAAAATGGTAATTCTTCATAATCTTATTTATAATCTGGCATCATTACGACAATAATTTTCAAATCAGGAAGTCATGCACGACTTGCTAATTAAATTAATGACCCCTTAATGATGGCTTACGTGTTAGCCGTAAGCTATGAGAGAGAGAAGAAATCATTAGCCAGTTCTTGCAGGCCATACTCCTAACAAAAGCCTGGCTCCTTGAAATGTAAGACTCATGTAGCAACACTACTTGATCACTGTCCATCTTTAAGCAAATATGTATAAAAGAAGGTTTGTTGCCAAAATGTACTTTTACATTTATATATATATATATATAGTAGTATGAAAATATATTTATGGTCAGCTATACTGAAAAGTCGGTTTTATTCTTAGAGGTGGGATGGGGGGAGGGGGTCATTAGTCTAATATGTTTTATCCCAGGAATGAAACCTGAATGTTTCTGTGTAGCTTACTTACCATAAATATATTTTTATACTACTACTAAGCTCTACCAACATATTGAGCACTGTTGAAGCAAATACTAAACACATATATATATATATATATATATATATATATATATATATATATATATATATAAACTTTTTGTTAAAGAGTATGCAATTTTGTATTAACTTGGTCTTTTGTGGATCTGCTCAAATTTTATAGTTGGAATTGTTTAAAGATGGTGCCATTAATCGCACTTATTGAACAAATAATTTCTGTGTCTCCAGAGATTCTCCTACCGGGAAGAGTGTGGTGCTGCTATAGTGATTTTATTATATGCATGCATGCAGCAGCTCTGCTGTTTTAAACAGCGTCGGCGACCACAGCTCTCCAAATTGTAGAGTCATGATAATCTCGGAAGACAAGTAAACACGGTAGTTTCCCGTTGCTTTCTGTCTTGGTTTGGGGGTGCATCTCTAACCCCCCCCCCCCCACAATGAGTTAAGCGCACCCTAGATACCAACCGGGAAATTTCTACGACTCTACACGATAAATCATACAGAGCTTGACCTTCCCAAATGGTCACCCATCTGGTACTGGCCAGGCTCACCGTTGCTTAACTTTAGTGATCTGACAAGAACCAATGTCTCAATGTGATTGTGCTGTATATATTTATAATATAGCTTTACTTTAAAATTACTAAAGAATTCTGTCTTTACAATTTTCCCCTCCTCATTTTCTCTCTCTCTCTCTCTCTCTCTCTCTCTGTGAAGATGGTTTCTGGTCTGGAGAGACATTCTGGCACCTTTCTTAATCTTTTCCAATCTCATGCTAGGAAAAATCTTTTTCTGCAACTCTGGACAGATCTATAAGAGATTGAGTCAACACAAGCTGGCTGTACTCTTTAACAAAAATAGTATAAATTAAAAAAAAAATGTTTAATCAAACACATACATATATATATATTAATTAAACACGCTAACATCTACATATATATTAATTAAACACACACACACACACACATATATATATATATATAAGTATTTTGATAGTTTACTTATTTCTTGTAATGCCTGCTGAATGACACCCTGAAAATGCAGACAATAACCCACACAAAAAAAAAAAAATGAAAAAAGAAAACATACCATTTTTAAAGTGGGATGGTGTCCTCTCATCTAGCACCACCATCATAACTACCATCATAACATTCTACTGCTATTATAACATACAACCATTCTGCTGCTGTTACTGCTACTACTACTACTACTACTACTACTACTACTGCCATTATACTGCTACTACTCTTACCCTAACCCCCCACCCCCCACAGTCTTCTAATGAGTTTCATCTCCCTATCACCAGACGGCAGCGGTGGGACTCCCAATTTACTCCAGTAACACAGAAAAGCGAGAGCTGTCAATCCCTTCGGAGTTGTATGGGCACCCTGCACTGTGCACCCCTCAACTGGACTGTTGGTATCAAGAGCTGCAAGACGGCAATGGATCTCCTCTTCTTCTACCCTGGCTGCAAACTGGAAATTTAGACGGACTCAGTAAGTAACCAAAGAAACACAACTTGTTGAGGTTTTTTGTTTGTTTGTTTTCATTGCTTTCTGCTTCTTCCTTTTGTTCCCTCGTCACTTTCTTCTTTTCTTCTTTCTTTTACTCGTGATGGGACAATTTTGACATTTTTCACCGATTCCGATACAATTACCAATTCTTGTATTATTCATCGGACGACTGTTCTCATCTTGAGTGTGATTTTCACAACGTTTTCGGTCGATGTAACCTCCGACCTTCTTCGGGTGTATCTTGTTGAACTCGGGACTGTTTCTGTCGAACTCTGGAATTTGAACAAAATTTTGAGCGAAACCCTTTAAAAATCACACTCAATATGAGAACAGTAGTCCGATGAATAATAATACAAATAACCAATCCTCATCTCAAAAATTCAGAAACGAAAATACTGTTCTACGCTTCTGATTCTGATATGATTACTGATTTTGTTCTAATTTCTGATCGAGAGGCGTTACTTAAAATCATATCAAATTTCAAATTTATTTTACAAAAAAAAAAAAAAAATAGCAAAGTGAAACAACCCTTACAAAGAAACAGGTGGAAGACATATCCACATACAGTCTGAATGTTTATTCAAGACCACTTTAAACTTGGATATGCTAGTCATCGTTACAATCTTCCATGCTAGGTTGTTCCACGGAGCCAAACCATCGACAGAGAATGCTGAACTGAAAGTGACAGTGATAGATTTTTATAAATTGCTGTGAAGACCATAACTTTGAAATACTCTGCAAAGGATATACTTATGCTCCTCTTGATGATGTTGTATGCCAGAATCCAGTCTCCTTGCATCTTCCATTGTCCAAATGAGAAATACGGTAGAACCCCAGTGGTCCTAGGATACGTTTTTTTCAGGTTACGATGTGAAATGTGATGTTTTTCCAGCCTTTGGCTTTGGTATTTGCCCTGCTTTATGATGTTATTTGATTATATACATGTGTATTATATAGTGTACTGTATTTTGTGTGGGATATTGTACTGTATTTTGGGGTGGAGAGGGCTCCCGTAAGCCGTGGTGAAGGCAGCCTTTCTAGGAGAAGCAAATCTCTGATTTAAAAAACCATAAAGCGGGAAACCTGTACCCGCATTAAGCTGGTCTGCAGTTTAACTTGTTGCTGGCTACCTTGCTCTTGCTTGTTGCTGGATCTCAACATTTTGGACCGAGAGAGAGACTTAGCTGTCGTACAACGCTAAGACTCTGTAACATCATCTGTGTATAGATACTCCCTCAGACATTTGTCTATTAAAATAGTCCTGTGGCGATGGAAGTCATTTTTGTGCTCCTGGATTTTAAGTCTCTGAGGGAGTGGCACTTGTCTGACAAGACGTTGCAATCATCACTGTATTTTGTTACTAATTTTTGATTCTGTATCCTGGAATTTAGTCTTTGGAGTCACTTTTTTGTACGAAAAGTGTGGAAAATCCTGTCATTATCCTGGTCACCAACTGTTGAACACACTTCATGTTTTAAAAGAGCAAGGGAAGTTATATTCACATACAGTCTGAATGTTTCTTTGAGTCTGCTGTAAATATTAATATGTTGTCAGAATCCGAAATTCTTCTGCAACACAAAAAATGCTGCCTTTCTCATTTTTTTTTATATGTTATTCACCTCAAACAAGGCAGATTGCCATTTGGATGTAAAAGGTTACTATTTGGCACCAAATCAACAGAGATACTATGTAGGAAGTTGAGCAACAAGATGTCTGTTCACATTACAATTGAACTTCTGCATGTCAGTACAGTCAGGGAAGCAGGAGACCCGGGAAGAATTCCAAAGTCTCACGGTTTTAATGAGCTGAAAGCAACAATGGTACATCTTTTGCAGGTGCCATTGCGCTGCGTAAAAAAACTCCTCAAAAGGTTTCAATTGCTGTCGATGATGGTGTTGTATGCCAGAATCAAGTCTCTTCGCATCATCCGTGACTCAAGTTATAATACATTTAGTTTTTGGAGCCACTCTTTGTAGATAAGCATGGAGAATCCTGTCAATATCCTAGTTACCTACGTTGAGAATGTTGCTTTTCTTTTTTTTTCTGATCCCCCGACAAAAGGAGGGCGGACCTGTAAATTCACCTTTGTCTGTTTATCCATTCGCACTTTTCTTAATAACTACGCCTTGGAATTTTTTAATTTTGTTCAAACATTAAACGTGATATGAGTAAAAAAGTAACAGAATGGATTTTCTGAGAAAACACCGGTTGCTCCCCTAGGGGCACCTTTCGAGTTGACACTTTTGTGCTTATTAAAAAAAAAATTGATGCCTTGGAATTTTATAAAACTTTCTGAAAAGTTGTAACTAACTGATTTCTATATAATTTTGTTTGTCTATACTTTGCGATAACTCTTGCTGTTCCCTGGGGGGGGGGGGGGCTGTTTTAGGGCTAATAAAAACACTCCATTTTTGGGACTATTTTACCATATTTGTCCAAAATTTTCTATGTATTTCTATTTATCAGTTTTGCATGGTGCTGAACTCAAATTCAAATACTTTAAGGCCTTGGGCACTTTTTGGGCTAAGGGGGGGGGCAGTGCTAAGTTTAGTCATTTTTTTTTATGCTTCGTTCACTGCGCATTCACGGGGGACCATGCATGCTTAACTTGTTTTACTGTGTTATTCACCAAACAAAACAAAGAATTCAGTCTCCGAAATAAATAATTTGAAGATAAGGATTAATAAGATAAATAGCTTGACAGTCGAATGTTAATCAAATTTATTTGGCAAAAAAAAAAAAAGCATAGTGCAACAAGCCATGCAAAGAAACAGATGGAAGACATTTATCTCCACATATAAGCCAGTCTTAATGTTTGCCTAAGGCTGCTTTGACTTCATGGAGCAAAAAATGCTGCTAATTTTTTTTTTTTTTTTTTGATTGAGACGAAAACGACAGTGGTATATATTTCACATAGAAGACTATGACTTGGTGAAAAACTCTTGAAGAAATAGATTTAAATTTCTGTTGATGATGCTGTATGCCAGAATCAAGTCTCCTTACATTTTCCACTGTTCAATGTGAAGAGATTTAGTGTTTGGAGACGCTCTTTGTACGTAATTGCAAAAAGTCTCTTCACCATTCCTTGATGAAGGAATGGTCTGCAGAGACCCAAACTTGATGAATCATCACTTATCAAGGCCAAATCACTTGAGGATGATGGTTAATAGGATGGATAGACTGACAGTTGAATGATGATCATATCCAATCTATTTGATAAAAAAATAATGTAAATAAATATGTGGAAGGCATTTATATCCGCGTACAAGTCTAAAGGTTTGTCTAAGTTCACTTTAAACCTGGATTTGCTAGTCCCTTTCATGATCCCCTCTGGACGATTGTTCCACAGAGCAGAATGCTGCTTTCCTAAAAGCAACGATGGTGCATATTTTACAGGTGTTTGTGGAGAAATTATCACCAGAAGAAAAATATATAATTTTTTTTTTTATCTCCCCCCCCCCCCTAAAAAAAAAAAAAATGGTGACACTGCCAAACAAACTACTGCAGACTTGACATAATTTTCTAAGGTGTGCATTGTATTAGTGTTTCTTGCAAATGTTGTTCTTTAAAACAAGTTCCTTCGTGCACGTTAGACATTTTTTGGCTGCAATATAGAACAGGCCTTTCTCTACTGTCATCTCTGCAAATCTAGATTTGGATTATTGAGTCGGATTCACAAATGAACTTTATGATTTATGAGTTGGTGTGTTTTATTTGCGTCAGAACAATGTTGTCATAATTTTTTTTTTTTTTTTTTGGTACCCCTGACAAAGGAGGGATTGGACCTCATTCCTCTTCGTTCATTCGTTTGTTCACACTTTTCTCAATAACCACGCATTGGAATTTAAAAAAAAAATTTGCACAAGCAATAGTCATGGTGAAAGTAAATTTCTGGCAGAATAGTTTTTCAGGGATAACTCTAGTTGCCCCCTAGAGAGCATTATATGGGTAAAATTACCCCCAAAGCGTTCATCCGTTCATTTGTTTGCACTTTTCTCAATAACCACGCCTTGGATGTTTTTGAAATTTTGCACAAACATTAGTCATGGTGAAAGTAAATTTTTCACTTGTGGAGAAGGACCTTATCTTCTCGGCTTGTTTTGATAAGAATATTTTGAAGCATTCAAGTTAAACACAGAACTTTCAAAGTCTTCTGTCCAAAGGCGAATTGCAGCAAATACGAGGACCCCCCCCCCCCTCTAAAAAAATTCCAAATATCATTAAAATAATGTTAGGTTTGGTTTGGTTTGGTTTGGTGAGTCAAAATTATTAATCAAAGCAAAGTTGAACCACAAAAGGAAACAAGACTGGTACTTGATGCGTTTATGCTAATGAGTCACCATTTCTAAAGCCAAAAGCCGTTCGAGAATAAGGGTAAATGAGATTCTCAGTTGGATGTTAATATGGTAACAGGACTAAGAAGATAAAATGTGAAATGAGAATTTTGAGTAATTAAGAGGACGGTTTGACAAGTATTTGTTGTCTGCAGGGAAGCAGTCCCATGGTACTGGGTTCCACAGATGGGAAGTTCTTTTAAATAAACGCTGTTCATGGAAATTGGGTATCACATGAACCCTATTCAGATTTCCTTTTTTTATTTGTAAGAGTCCAGCTTTTTGTTTTTTATTTGTAAGAGTCCAGCTTTTTGTTTTTTTATTTGTAAGAGTCCAGCTTTTTGTTTTTTTATTTGTAAGAGTCCAGCTTTTTGTTTTTTTATTTGTAAGAGTCCAGCTTTTTGTTTTTTTATTTGTAAGAGTCCAGCTTTTTGTTTTTTTATTTGTAAGAGTCCAGCTTTTTGTTTTTTTATTTGTAAGAGTCCAGCTTTTTGTTTTTTTATTTGTAAGAGTCCAGCTTTTTGTTTTTTTATTTGTAAGAGTCCAGCTTTTTGTTTTTTTTATTTGTAAGAGTCCAGCTTTTTGTTTTTTTTATTTGTAAGAGTCCAGCTTTTTGTTTTTTTTATTTGTAAGAGTCCAGCTTTTTGTTTTTTTTATTTGTAAGAGTCCAGCTTTTTGTTTTTTTTATTTGTAAGAGTCCAGCTTTTTGTTTTTTATTTGTAAGAGTCCAGCTTTTTGTTTTTTTTATTTGTAAGAGTCCAGCTTTTTGTTTTTTTATTTGTAAGAGTCCAGCTTTTTGTTTTTTTATTTGTAAGAGTCCAGCTTTTTGTTTTTTTTTATTTGTAAGAGTCCAGCTTTTTGTTTTTTTTATTTGTAAGAGTCCAGCTTTTTGTTTTTTTTATTTGTAAGAGTCCAGCTTTTTGTTTTTTTTATTTGTAAGAGTCCAGCTTTTTGTTTTTTTTATTTGTAAGAGTCCAGCTTTTTGTTTTTTTATTTGTAAGAGTCCAGCTTTTTGTTTTTTTTATTTGTAAGAGTCCAGCTTTTTGTTTTTTTATTTGTAAGAGTCCAGCTTTTTGTTTTTTTATTTGTAAGAGTCCAGCTTTTTGTTTTTTTTATTTGTAAGAGTCCAGCTTTTTGTTTTTTTTATTTGTAAGAGTCCAGCTTTTTGTTTTTTTTATTTGTAAGAGTCCAGCTTTTTGTTTTTTTTATTTGTAAGAGTCCAGCTTTTTGTTTTTTTTATTTGTAAGAGTCCAGCTTTTTGTTTTTTTTATTTGTAAGAGTCCAGCTTTTTGTTTTTTTTTATTTGTAAGAGTCCAGCTTTTTGTTTTTTTTTATTTGTAAGAGTCCAGCTTTTTGTTTTTTTTTATTTGTAAGAGTCCAGCTTTTTGTTTTTTTTTATTTGTAAGAGTCCAGCTTTTTTTTTTATTCCAACTTTCTTTATTCACACAGTTCCCTTTTCAGTTTTGATTTCCAAATCTCATCTAACTTGTTTAGCACCTTCGATGGCAACCTGATTTGAATGAACATCTCCTTTTTATATATCTACAATCCACAAACCAAGATATCTAAGATCATGCACCTGTTTCACTATGTCACACACTCTGTGTTTTTAAATGTCTCATCCTCAATGAACATGCAAAATGGTCAGATGGTTCCTACACGCAAATGTTCAGAGCAGTCATAGGTGTCCGTTTGAGATATAGAATAGCAAACAGTGCTCTAAAAGTAGAATTGAGCAAAATAACAAAAAGGTTAACATTTATCGTATGTAGAGAAAGAATCAAAAGTTGGTATACCAACTTTCGATATGTCTGAGTGTATCCTTGCACAGGCCGTGATCGTCCTGTAAAATAAGAAAAAACAACTTTCTAATCTTCATTAGTATGACTTGTAATATGTAAATGGGTTAGTATTGTGAAGAATTCCTGTGTAAAGATGTTGATGAAAGATTAGACAGACCTGTTTATGGATGTGTGTTAAAGTTAGGAGCATGTGTCCATATATATACGCATACATACATACATACACACACACATTGGACAAGGTATGTAGAAAAAGTCGACATGGACAGCCCCCTTCATAGGATCTTCGTTTACGAAGTCAAGCTAAGAAGAAAAAAATATATATATACGCATACATACACACACACATTGGATAAGGTATGTAGAAAAAGTCGACATGGACAGCCCCCTTCATAGGATCTTCGTTTACGAAGTCAAGCTAAGAAGAAAAAAATATATATATACGCATACATACACACACACATTGGATAAGGTATGTAGAAAAAGTTGACATTGACAGCCCCCTTCATAGGATCTCCGTTTGCGAAGTCAAGCTAAGAAGAAAAAATATATATATATACACACACACACACACACACACACACACATTGGACAAGGTATGTAGAAAAAGTCGACATGGATAGCCCCCTTCATAGGATCTTCGTTTGCGAAGTCAAGCTAAGAAGAAAAAATATATATATACACATACATACACACACATTGGACAAGGTATGTAGAAAAAGTTGACATGGACAGCTCCCTTCATAGGATCTCCGTTTGCGAAGTCAAGCTAAGAAGAAAAAAATATATATATACACATACATACACACACATTGGACAAGGTATGTAGTAAAAGTCGACATGGACAGCCCCCTTCATAGGATCTCCGTTTGCGAAGTCAAGCTAAGAAGAAAAAAATATATATATATATACATACATACACACACATTGGACAAGGTATGTAGTAAAAGTCGACATGGACAGCCCCCTTCATAGGATCTCCGTTTGCGAAGTCAAGCTAAGAAGAAAAAAATATATATATACACATACATACACACACACATTGGACAAGGTATGTAGTAAAAGGAATACCATAGATACTTATAAAAAATAATTGAATGTTATCGATTTTAGATTAGAAAGTCTGGTGCGAGAAGGAGAATTCATGTATGTGCAGTTGAAGTTATCATTTGGATTTTTTATCTTCTTGTCTTCGTTGAACTCTGGGCCCAAAGGCCCGGGTGGGTTGTGTGGCATCCCTAAAGAGTAGTCAGGGATTAGTCCATGCCGCGTGGAGATGTCTTCAGTCCGAGAGTCGAGAAGCAAAAGAGAGAATTGCTGTGTGTTTAATTTTTTATAAACTCCGTCACATGGTCAACTCACTTGAGTGATAGTCTTTGATTGGACAAGCCAGAAAGGAAGTTGCCCGCTATAACCAATCAGCAATGATGTTAAAACAAACATATTCAAAATTTTAAACCACGAGCATATGCTGTTGTCACAGTCCCATCGTTGTGTCGGTCCAAAATTGTTGCTCAATTCAGTCGATGTGGGAACAAAGGGAATTCTCTTTCCAAACAAAAATCATAACTCCAGTCCTTTAACGTTGCTAGAAGATGTGGCACAAGGTCAGAAAAGTGAGGCCAGTGCTCCTAAAGAAGGAACACTCTGGTTAGTAGTAGTAGTAGTAGTAGTAGTAATACAACTTATAGATCCAAGCAAAAAAATGACAACTGATTTCTTTCAAGTTAATTTAATTAGAAAAATTTTAAATGAGAAAATTTTTAGTCAACATTTGTAGATGATGTGTAAACCCAGAGACAGAATGTGAGAATATTCATTTGTCATTGAATGCTAGCTCCTCATTCTGTTAATCTATCATTTTGCAGTTCTGTTATTATTTTTTTTTTTTTTTCTAGATTACTTCAAGTTAAGTCTCTATATTTGGTGGGCTAGTGATTTATTTTTTATGTGAAAAAAAAAAATTTTTTTTACGTTTTTAAAATTCAGTGTGCACCATATGTCATCCCGGCTGTGCTATTAAAAAAATGCTCTGCCGAGGTTGCTCCAGTTCTGTCCAAACTTTACAATAAATGCCTTAACGAATCTTGTTTTCCCGACTGCTGGAAAACCGCCTCTGTGGTACCAGTCTTCAAGAATTCTGGTGAAAGAACTGACCCACTAAATTATCGCCCTATTAGCCTCCTCCCGCTTTTCGCCAAAATATTTGAGTCCTTAGTTAATAAAGCCCTAGTCCAGCACCTAACAGCTGCTAAACTCTTGACTGACAAACAATATGGATTCAGGCAAGCCCGTTCAACAGCAGATATCTTAACTGTAGTTTCTGAACGTATATACCGTTCATTGGATAAAACAGGGGAGGGTAGAGCGGTGGCCCTTGATATATCTAAGGCTTTTGACAGGGTATGGCACGATGGTCTTCTAAGGAAAATTAGATCATATGGAATCACTGGAAGAATTCATAACGTAATTAAATCCTTTTTAAGTAATAGAAAAATCAAAGTTGTCCTCGACGGACGTACATTCAAACAATATGACATAAATGCGGGAGTGCCTCAGGGGTCTATCCTTGGACCTCTATTGTTCCTGATATTCATAAACGACCTCCCTGATAATATTGTTTCGGAGATGGGTATATTTGCCGATGACACCACTCTCTATAACAGATATGAGGGGAAAACAAATGAACACATATCCAAGAAAATAGCAGAAACACTAGAGGATGACCTCCAATCCGTAGTGGAATGGGGACAAAAATGGTTGGTCTCATTCAATGCTGCTAAGACTAAGCTTGTTTCCTTCAATAACTACAAGAAACCTTCTCTACCACCAATAGCAATGGCCAAGAACACATTGCCTGCAAGTACTTCTTTTAAACTCCTCGGCCTAACGTTTACAGGGAATATGAACTGGAATAGATACATTGAGAGCATTGCCAAGGCTGCTGCAAGGAAGGTTGGCTCCCTCTACCGTGCTAGAAAACTACTTACGCCTGCCAGTATCCTATACCTCTATAAGGCAACCATTCGCCCATGTATGGAGTACTGTTGTCACATCTGGGCTGGTGCATCTGCTGCTTGTCTCTCGCTCCTGGACAGGGTTCAAAAAAGAGTCGCAAACCTGATAGGTCCTGAACTGTCATCTGGGCTTCAACCTCTGTCCCATCGACGAGATGTTGCATCCCTCTGCCTGTTCTACAAATACTTTAATGGTGAATGCTCTGACGAACTGCAAACACTTGTACCTCCCCGACGTAACTACCCCCGACAAACCCGACAAGCTACTAAGTCTCATCCCTTTACAGTGGAGATCCCTAGGTGCAAGAAAGCCTTTTACTCCAATAGTTTCTTCCCCAGAACTGCGGGTCTTTGGAACTCCCTTCCGGGATTCTGCTTTCCCAACTGCAATGATATGCAGAAGTTCAAGTGTAATGTTAACAAACATCTTTCTACTCTTCTCCCTTCATAATGACCCCGCTAATTAATTCCCTAATAGTAGCCCCCTGCTTCAAAGTGGCACTGTGCCTTGTTTGGGGTGAAAATTGAATAAAAAAAAAAAAAAAAAAAAAATATGTCTAGGCATATAACAATAGCACTGTCTTAAACAAAAAAGGCCACTTATCAATATGGTGGCCTTAACACCAAAATTTTATGTGAACTAATTCTTTTCTCAAATTTTTTACTATCTACCTTATTTTACAAGTTGCAAGTTTGCATGGCCGCACCCCCGAAATTGTAATGTTTACAAAAACAAAAAAAAAGTGCCCATGTTACTCGCCAGATTTACAAGTAATGTCTTCATGTTACTGTATTATTATTTAGAAATTCATAATGATCTGTTCATTAGTTTAGGCAATACGCAGATACCGTACTTTGGGGTAACTAAACTAAAAAAAAGGTCTCTTTATATGAGGGGTTGCCAAAAGAGCACTTTTAGCTAATTGGCGCAATTACCCCGGATTACAGTATATATATACTTTTTTCTCTTCTCTATAAAGTTAAGTGTGCATAGATATATGCATATATAACTTTATAAAGAAGAATATATATATATATATATATATATATATATATATATATATATATATATATATATGGACACACACCTAACTTTTTAAATATAGAGAAGAGTATACCTATATATCTATAAAAGTAAAATTGTCCGTCTGTGTGTGTACATTTCCCTACTAAACTACTCTGTCAATTTTCAGTCTACAGGCTCAAGATTTGACATAAGGGGTATTGAGATTTGGGAAAGCAGCCATAAATTTGGTTGTCAAAGTTCAACGATTTGACCTTTGAAAACTCTACCAAACTCCTCTGTCAATTTTAAGTCTAAACATTTGAAATTTTAGATGTAGGTTACTTGAACATGGATCAAACTTTTTAATTTGATTTGAGCCCAAAACAATAAATGTTAAGGGGTCAAAAGTGGGGTCAAATTTTAAAATTGCTTTTTCGTCAGCTGGGACCCTAAAGTTGCAAGTAGTGAAAGGCCGGCAAACATCATGGAAGTACATTTCAATGCTTGAAAATGCTTCTATCAAGACTGACGGTCCACGTCTGTATGGAAGAAATTGGATTTTCCAGCAAGACAATGCTGTGATACACACTTCTCGACAAGCACGAGAATACTTTTCTTCAAATAATAAAGAATTGTTAGATCATCCAGCATGTTCTCCGGACCTCAATCCCATTGAAAATCTTTGGGGATGGATGGCAAAAGAAGTGTTCACGGATGGAACCCAGTATGATTCGATAAAGGAACTTTCTGATTCAGTTTTCAGTACATGGGATAAAATTCCTTCACAACTGATAAAAAACTTAGTCGCAAGCATGCCGAAGAGAATTTTTGAAGTAATTCGTAATAATGGAGGCTATACTAAATACTGAGACCCTTTTTTAGTAATTTATAATTGCCTTTGTTAGATAAATTATCAATCGTCTTACCATTTTGACCAGATGAAAATATTTGTTTTTTTAAAAAATAATTATTAGATCAGGATTAAGGTTTCAAATGAAGCAGATTTAATTTTTTTTTCCATCATATTTTCCATTTTGGCGATGGTTTCAACCATTTGTTTGATTAAAAAATTGATAATATGCATAAACGCTTACTTTCTTAAGTGGTCTTATGATTTTGACCAGGACTGTGTGTGTGTGTGTGTGTGTGTGTGTATATATATATATATATATATATATATATATATATATATATATATATATATATATATATATATATAGTAAGTTATAAAATATATATGGCGATTAAGCTACACTGAATATCCCGCATTTCATCCACTCTAGTACTCTTCAGGCTTATGCGCATAAGCCTGAAGAGTCCTAGAGTGGATGAAACGCAGAATATTCAGTGTAGCTTAATCGCCATATATATTTTATAACTTACTAACTAGCTCTACCTACATATTGAGCACTTTTGAAGTAAATACTTAAAGTTTACGCATAAATTTATACTTTCGTATATTAATTTTCTTTAAATAAAGGAAGTAGTTATATATTCAGCTTTGATCTCACTACCATATATTAAGTTCAATATAATAATCGATAGAGAATTGTCTTTATAATAATAATAATAATAATAATAATAAATACGTAATCTGCATGAATTAAAATATAGTTGTGTATTTTATGTCTGGGCAACATCGGGCAGTCTGTTAGTATATATATATATATATATATATATAAACTTTTAGTAAAATATCTTGTCACACCATGACTGTTAATTTTCATGGTTGATGTACTCCATATTACTGGCTTTTATCAAAGCTAAGCTAAAATTTACTTAATAAATACCTCTTCACTGATTAGGATAAGTCATATCCTAATTAGTGAAGAGGTATTTAGTCATAACTTTCGTCATTTTTTTTTTTTTTACCTGAAAGTGTGTGATGGAAAAAGAAGCGTTCAATGTTTTTCTTTTGTAAATCACCCTTTCTCTAGCTGAAATCTTTCAATATTCGATCCCATCTTCTGCAGTATCTTCTATCTTCTCCTCACCCCATCCTCTTTCCTATCGATAACCTGACTGGCATTGGCTAACGGTTAAAGTTATTATTCCTGGCCTTTCACGGCGGCGTCCTTCACTCCGACCAACTAGCCCACCCCACATCCTGTGCAGTCACACTGCTCAGATTTCTCACACCCGAACTCTGTGCGGCCGGCAATGCCAACAATCAGTAGACTGCATCTGCGGTAATGGCTGCTCAGTACCACCACACCATCCCTTCGCCAGTGCAGCTGCAACTAGCCCAATCACCAACGCTGTCACCACTGCTGTTAAGAATGTGCGCTCGCGTGTTAGCTGCAGGCGAATAAAAAGAATGGGGAAAACGATAATGGAGAGTGTGTGGCGGTAGAAATGAAAGACATTGGCTTTTGACATTACATTGGATTTATCTCGCAGCTCCATAACAGATTGCGTCCTTTGGTTGGTACATCACGCTTCAGCTTCAAATCGTAGTTTTATCGATGAACACACAGACTAAAAGGACATATAGCATTTTTAGATGCTTCCAAAAATCTTTAGAAAATTCCGGTTTATTTGCCTACCCACAAAGGCATGTGGTGCTACCAGATTATGTTGTTTCAAAATATCAGCTTTTTGACTTTGATGCACCAAATATAGATGTTCTTTTTTTCCTTTGCCTTTGAAAAACACAATCATGTTCTGCAAAGCCAAAAACAAAAATAATTTTCCTCTACAAAATAAGCAAACTAAATACCATGTATAAATATGTGAAGACATAGAATACTTGAAACATAGAAGCTTTTTCCAAAATTGCTGGATTCGGCATTGAACAGCCCAGAAAGGGTTGATATTCCATGAAAACAAAACAAACTAAACCACAAGGGCAGAGTTAGACACAGTTTTTTTTTTTTTTTTTTTTTTTTTTTTTTTTTTTTTTTTATGTGAGAGAAATCCAACTCTCCAAAAAGGAGCACTCTGGATTGAAACAAAAATGAAAATTTCCTCAGGCTAGCAGGATTTCTCCTTTACTAATGAAAATAGCAAGTATTCGAACAGATGCTGCACTTTGCTCCTAACCAAAAACAGAAAGTCTCTATCTGCCTGTTACATTTAAGTTTATGATGTCCTGTCTTTCGGTCTGTCACGCTTAATTATAAATTTGAAATAGTCTGCCATGCTTTTGTCCAAAATATCAATTTTTTTTGTTTGTCATACAGTGAAATAGCATTTCATTGGTCTGTCACGTTTTTAAATAGCCTTTTGTAGGTCTATCACGTTTTCAAATAGCATTTTGTTGGACAATCACGCTTATTAAATAGCATCTTCATTGGTCTATCAAACTTAGAAATAGCATTTTGGGGGTTTGTCATACTTAAAAATAGCACCCTGTTGGTCTGTCACACTTTTACATTACATTTTGTTGGTCAGTCAACTATTGAAATAGCATTTTGTTGGTCTGCCACGCTTATAAATGTCATTTTCATTGGTCTGTCACACTTAGAAATAGCATTTCGTTGGCCTGTCACACTTAGAAACAGCATTTCGTTAGTCTGTCACACTTAGAAACAGCATTCTGTTGGTCTGTCACACTTATAAACGGCATTCTGTTGGTCTATCACACTTATAAACGGCATTTCGTTGGTCTGCCACACTTATAAACGGCATTCTGTTGGTCTGTCACACGTAGAAACGGCATTCTGTTGGTCTGTCACACTTAGAAACGGCATTCTGTTGGTCTGTCACACTTAGAAACGGCATTTCGTTGATCTGTCACACTTAGAAACGGCATTTCGTTGGTCTGTCACACTTAGAAACGGCATTTCGTTGGTCTGTCACACTTAGAAACAGCATTTCGTTGGTCTGTCACACTTAGAAACGGCATTTCGTTGGTCTGTCACACTTAGAAACGGCATTTCGTTGGTCTGTCACACTTAGAAACGGCATTTCGTTGGTCTGTCACACTTAGAAACGGCATTTCGTTGGTCTGTCACACTTAGAAACGGCATTTCGTTGGTCTGTCACACTTAGAAACGGCATTTCGTTGGTCTGTCACACTTAGAAACAGCATTTCGTTGGTCTGTCACTTATTGAAATAACATTTCGTTGATCTGTCACACTTCGAAATAGAATTTAAAAAAAACATGGAAATTATATTTCGCTTGCAGGAAGACCTGATATGTGTAAAAATTGAATGATGATCACTATTACGTACTTTTTTATTACATACTTTTTTATCATGCTCATAACACTGTGTAACGAACCGGTGCACTCTTATTGTAGCAGACTGCATGTGAGAAAATCATCAGCAGCCTATGAAAGCTGACTAGCGAAAATATTAGTAGCAGCAGCTATTTTAGCACATATGTAAATTAAGCAAGTGTGCACGCGCTGATGTCACCGGAATGAGGACAAAAAAAAAGGCAGAAAAAAGGACAGCATGTGTTCAAGCAAAGCAAGCAATCAAACATGTTTTGACTTGTAAGAGAAAATGCGCTGCATGGTCGAAAAAAAAAAAGAAAGGTTGGCAACAATAAAGACACATGCATGAAAGGGCATCTAGAAAGACATGTTCGACGCATGAATGATATTTTGAAACGCAGTGAAATGCGTTGTCGGAAATTACTAGAATAAATGCTGTTGTGTTCACTAAAAAATGTTGAGTTTGTATGTTTTCCTTTCCATCCATCTAACGCGGCCGCAGCCGAGATTGAACTCACTATATGAGTTTGTAGTGTAATTGAAATCTTGTCCGTAGCTGAATACTTGATGCTCCGCCAGGGCTATCAAGGGTATTTTTTATCCTGATGCCATCTCTAGATGGGGTACTTACAATTGCTTAAGAGAGTTCCATCTACCCTCAAGAGAGGGATAGACCACGCCAGTTTCTCAACCTGATATTTTACCTCACGGTACATACAGCGCCTTGCCTTCCCAAATGGTTACTCATCTAGTACTGGCCAGACTCAATGTTGCTTAACTTCGGTGATCTGACGAGAACTGGTGTGTCAATATGAATGTGTCATAATCACGTTTTCCTTTACAGAGTGGTGTAGTAACTGAAAAAAAATAAGAAACCTAAGAAAAGCATTTCATAAATATTTTTTAAACTAAGTGGCCATTTTTTTTTTTCTTGGTTATATGCAAAAAAAAAAAAAAATAAAAAATAAAAAATAAAACCAGGACTAAAGGATATTGTGCATTTGTTCAAATCCAATTATTTTTGCTAAAAAACAATTTCCAATGTATTTTTGTTTTAACCAATAGCAACAATACATAAAAACATCATTTGGATTATTCCAAATATTGATCTCATCTTAAGTGTTATTCTCACAACCTTTGGCTAATGTAACCTCTGACCTTCTTCAGGTGTATCTTCTCAAACTTGGTAAAAAAATTTTGAATGAGACCCTTAATTTAATGTACGGAGGTAACATGTTCAAAATATTATTGGTGGACAAAAAAGGGAGCTGAGTATATTTTAGCCCATTATGTTCTTTGGTAGAAATACCATTTGCTCACACATAAATTTGAAATGGTAATTTCAGTGCAAAACAAACAGATTGAATGCAATTTATTATATTCTTTTAAGAATATTGTATTACTTGAATTATTCAGACTACTATTCACAAGTGCTTGCACAATGAATGGATGATCCTGGATATGACCTTAAACTATATCCAATGGTGAGGCCCCAGCTTGCGGGCTTTGGGGAGTGTGGAGCCACCCTTTAATTGCCATTGCTTCCATGTTCACTCTGACCCGTAGTGGTAGTACCTGTTAGGGTCCTAACTATGGGTTAAATAGAAACCGACTTGAAAAAAAAAACAAATATACTCTATTAAAAAATTGTTCTTCAAAATCACTGGATTTGGCATTAAATAACCTGAAAAGGGTTGATATGCCGTAAACCAACCAACATATTGTGCACAATGGATATAAGCGCTAAGTAATAATTGGTTCGGAATGACGGTCTTTTGGAGGTTGAAGATTCAATCTTCAGTACAGGTGTTGTGAGGAATGAAGTATTAAACTAATCAAGATTTCTACCCATTTGTAACTGATGGAATAAGAGCCAGTTTCACCCGTAGATTAAATAAACGGTTCCGTTAAAAATTCCATACTGATTTCCAGAGTTTGACATGACACGCCTGAAGAAGTGTGCATCAACTGAAACATTGTGAAACTAGCATTTCAGGAATGAAAGCAGTCTGAATGATACCAATTATCCACATCTGGGTTGGTGCATCGAGCACCAGTCTTTCACTCTTAGGCAGGGTCCAAAAAAAGAGTCTCAAATCTAATTCATCCCGTGCCATCCATCAAGCTTCAACCTCTGTCCCATCACCAAAATGTTGCATTCATGTGCTTGTGTGTACGAGTATTTTAATGGAACGTGCACTGATGAACTTGTGGTACTTGTGTTCCCCCCCCCCTCCAGCTCCGCAACATTATTATTATTATTATTATTATTATTTTTACATAGGATTCACCACTATCAAGGCCTAGAGGCCACTCGAGGATAAGGGCTAATGGGTGTACAGTATCAGAATCATAGTAATCGTCAGTAGTGGGGATTCGGTAAATTTGTTAACTTAAGTGGAACTGCTCATCAAGAACTTGTTTGCATTGGACTTGAAGACGGCCACCTTGTAGTCAGCTGGAAAGCAGGCAAACGGAAGACAGTTCCACAGGCGTGCCGTTCTAAGAAAGAAACTTTGTCCATGGAAATCTACATTTAGGTTTAGGCACACATGCTCCCAATTAACTCATGCGCTTTAGTGCTGTTTTTTTTTGCATATTATCAAGAAAAAAAAAATGGCCACTTAGTTTAAAAAATATTCATTAAATGTTTTTCTTAGGTTTCTTTTTTTTTTTCAGTAACTTCACCTGTAAAGAAAAACATACAAAACTCAATGCTATGAGACTAACGCTGAATAATGTGAAAATGCACTCAAATAAAATATACACGTTTTATTTACATATTGATGAACTAAATGGAACATGTGCTTATGTTTTATCAGATGCAAAAATATACTTATGGAGGGTGATCTATAGATTTTAGTTTCGTTAACAATTTAAAATCAATAACTGTTTATCAGTTTTATCATTAATATCAGGAAATTAAGTTTTAAACAAGGCCATGAAACCGTAATATAGAGTAGTTTTCTCCCATGCATTATCTTCTCCTTAAAAAAAATACAATAAAAGATCTTAACCTTCTACACTACAAATCTAAAGCTAACGAGTGATAGGATGATTCCAAAATTTTACCAATTCTGATACAATTACTGATTCCGTTGTAAATACCTGATTCTGATACCAATTCCGATTCCTTTATAATCTCTAAATATTTAACTTAAGTGTTTTTACTACTGCAAAAGTCCATGGAATATATACATATATTTTATCAGACACAAAAATATACTTAGGGAGAGTGATCTACTGTTTATCATTTTATCATTAATATCAGCAATCGGAAATTAAGTTTTAAACAAGGACAAAAATAATCATGAAAGAATCGTTTTTGGCATTGGAAAATAAGCACACATTTTTCTGATTCTGATTAATCGTCCCAACAATATTCCATCCATCCAGCACGGCCGCAGCCAAGATTGAACTCACTAAACGAGTTTGTAGTGTAATTCAAATATTGTCGGTAGCTGAATACTTGATGCTTCACCAGGGCTATCAAGGGTATATTTTATCGTGACGTCATCACTAGATGGGGTGCCTACTACGGTTTAAGAGAGTCCCATCTATCCTCGAGAGAAGGATAGGCCGCGCCAGTTTCTCAACCTGGTATTTTACCTCAACACCACATAAGCGAACATACAAAAAAGACTCGTTACTTGCTATTCATGGTGGTCTCTCCCTTAACTGGTAGATCACAAATCTAAGACAGAATTCCTTTATATTCAACCATGTGAAATCCTGTCCAAGATCTTTCTTACCAGTACTTGTATCAACCAGCAACAAAATCCTACCCCTTCACTATTGATGTTGGAATAGTTTTTTCTCTCGAACTGTTGGCCTTTGGAATTCCCTCCTCATTTCCTGGTTTCTTGATTGTACGAATCTACAAAAATTTAAATATAATGTAAACAGATATCACACTGCTAAACTTCCCATGATCCTCTGTTGGACACAATCCCAAATAATAGTTCTTTTACACCCAGGTGGCAATATGCGTTGTTTGGGGTGAAAAGGAGTCCAAAAAAAAAAAAAAAAAAAAAATCAATTCTTATCTCAAAAATGTTGGAATTGTTTAAAAATTTTTTGGCACTTCTGCATGACAGTGCCATGAGGCAACTGAGACGAGTTATCGACCCCTGTTCTTTGTATGAGAAATGCCCTCTACCAACCGTTCTGTGAACCTCAAATATAAACAAGTGTCTCCGAGAAGGCAAAAATATGATAATGAAATAACACAAAAATATAGGAAAAGCGAAACATTTGTTGTATAAAAAATATATTTTTAATGTTTTAATATTTCTTTTAAATGAGTGATTTATAAGTGAAAATAAATATTAAAAACATGAAACATTTATAGATTGTTTTTGAATTTATTTGGGGGGGGGGGTCCTGTAAGATTGTATAAAATGTAACAGCATATAATTTTTTTTTTTTTTTTTCACAATAAAATTGTATAAAAATATATCAAAATATAATTTTTTTTTTTTTCACAATAAAATTGTATAAAAAAATATAATTTTAAAAACATGAAACATTTATAGAGGTTTAAGAATATTTTTTTTACACAAAGATAGTTTTTTTGGGGTTTTTTTCACAGTAAGATTATATAAACATATATCAAAATATAAATTTTAGTTTGTCAATATTGCAAAATATAATTTTAATATAGAAGTTTTTATATATTTATTTTATAAAAATTTATAGAAATTTTCAATTCTTTTTTTTTTTTTTTTCAATGAGCGATACGATTTATCGACACCTGTTCGAATGACACGCCTTCTATCGGCCGTTCTTGAAACTAAAATACATACATTCGTCTCATGGCACTGTCATGCAGAAGTACTTTTTTGTGTTTAAATGCATAATCATTTTTTTTTTTTTTTTTTTTTTAAATGAAAATTTAATTTTTAATTCGATTTCTTCTTCAGATCAAGCTGCCTTTCCAGCTATGAGCGCCGCCTGCAGTACGAGTTCGGCTTCTCCAGTTGTGTACGTCACACATGCGCTAACTTCCGGTGGCCAACATCATCACCACCACCAGCATCACCATTACCCGCCACCTTCGTTCTCTCCACCCCCTCTTTCGGCCAACAACAACATGAACAACACTAACCCTAACATCACCTAGCCCCCGCCGTCACCTTTAATCCAGCAAAAAAAAAACAAAAAAAAGTTCCATTATCGCCTGTGCTGCTATGACGACAACTATTATTACTACTAATTACCATGACCTATACTATTACTACTACTGCTGCTGTAGATATACTACTACTACAATTTTGGACATTTTTATTTTCGAAGGGGGTGGGGGCGCCTTTTTTTTTTTTTTTTTTAAACAACTTTAAGGCAGCAATGATGAATTCTTTCGTTCTTTGGTATGACAGGGTCACATCCAAGATTTATGTTTTCCTTTGGCTCCAGGTCGCTAAAAGGTTTCCTTATGATTAAACAGTCAAAGTTAAAATCTTAGTCTGGTAGAATCAAGTTGTTATCATTCTCAACAGTTTCTGTATAAATCTTAGAAAACCGTGGCATTCCGTTCACATGGTAAGATACATTGAAAATTATCATTGTCGCATATTAAGAGTTCGAAAGAAAGACGCAACGCGATAATCCGTGGAAACAAAATATCATGACTATAAAAGCAAATAAAAAATGCGGGGCATATGTCAGTCCGCTACCATATGTGCATGACTTGCCCATAACCACTGAGACATATTCTCCCATCTTTATAGTAAGTGAAAGAATTCATTGTTATCTGTAAGGGGGGAGCACTACAACAAAATCTCAAAAAAAATAAAATATTTTCGTTAAAACTTTACATATTGGAAAACAAAAAAAAAATGTTTGCATAACAGAAACATAGGATCGTATTTACAAATTTTAGCCGATTTTAGCCTGGGTCATGCTGCCTCATGTTGTCGACGTATTATTTGTGTCCCAAATGTTGTTTCCACCGATTCCTCAACCGAAAATCTCTGCCATTCAGCTTGTTGCAACAACATCTTTGATGGTTCAATCCCGCAGCAGAGGAGGAACTAATTTACAACATAATTCTTTCTAGTATGGCATCGATTATTGTTATATTACCAAAGTTAAGCAACATGGAGCTTGGCCAGTACCAGATGGGTGACCATTTGGGGAATGCTAGATGCAGTATATCATCTTCCCTTTACCAGAATCAAGGCCCTGAGGATAAGGGTCAATGGGTGTACGTTAGTCAATGGGACAATATCGTAGTAATTGTTAGTAGTGGAAATTGGTAAATTGGATTACTTAAAGGAACGGCTCATTGAGAACTTGTTGGACTTGAAGACAACCATATCGTAATCAGTTGGAAAGCAGGCAAATGGAAGAGAGTTCCACAAGCGTGCAGTTCTAAGAAAGAATCTTTGTTCATGAAATCCACATTTAGGTTTAGGCACAGATAAAGAGTTGGGGAAATTATGGATAGTGGTTTCAGTTAGACGAGTGTTTTGTTTTTTGTTTTGTTTTTTGTAAAAGTTTGATATTGGTATTACCAGTTAGCTAATTCTTTCTGCTTAGGTGGCGCTAGTATTTGTGTGAGCAATTAAAGACATGGGTGACGCTTATCAAGGGGTAATTAGCTGAGCTCAGGTGTATACGTGGTTGATCTTTGACAGTAAAATTTCATGCAACTTTGCTCCTGCCTTCTGTGAGTTGGCCGCCATGATTTGATATTTAGTGTACGCTACAGAAGACTTCGACTCAACCCAATGAGGTTTTGTAACGGAGCACATCTGAGCGCATATGAAAATATCAGCAACAGGCGAAGGATGGATGGCAAGCAATTGTATTAGCAGCAGGAGCAGCATTTGAGTGCATATGTAAATTGGCAAGTGTGCTCAGGCTTGCGTCTGAAGAAAAAGTAAAAAAAGGACATCACATGGTCAGGAAGAAAAAAGTCGGTACGGAAGGAGATGGACATGTAAAGGCAAGAATGGCCCAATTGTGACCAGCATGCAGTCGGAAGAAAGAGAAACGCTTTCCAAGTTAGATGAACATGTGGCAACAAGAGACTCTTTAAGTGGTGTCAAGACGGGAGAGTAACGGTAACAAATGCTTTTGTTAAAAAAGAAAAAAATGCTAAAGCGATGATGGGGGGGGGGCACAGGAGCAACCAATAATAGATTTATTATTGTTTGCTCCTGCAACATTAAAGATGAACACCGTTGCAACAATAATAACTGTGCCCCCCCCCTCTTTCAAACTCCTCAGCTTATCATTCAAAGGCAGGATGAATGGGAACAAATATATTGAGGACATTGCCAAGGCTGCAGCAAAAAAGGCGGGCTCCCTCTACCATGCTAGAAAATTACTTACACCACAGAGAATCCTGTATCTTCACGAAGCCACAATTCACCCATGCATAGAGTATTGTTCCCACGTCTGGGTTGGTTCATCTACCACTGGTCTCTCACTCTTAGACAGAATCCATAAAAATGTCTCAAATCTAATTTGTCCCACATTACCGGCCAAGCTCCAACCTCTGTCCCATCACTGTAGCGTTTTCATCCCTGTGTCTGTTTTACAAGTACTTTAATGGAATGTGCTCTGATGAACTCATAGCAATTGTGCCCCTCAATGTACATACTCCTGATTAACCTAACAAGCAGCAAAATTCCACCCTTTCACTGTTGAGGCTCCTTGATGCCAGAGAGCCTTCCATTCTAATAATTTCTTCCCTTGGACTACTAGACTAGAATTCCTTCCTTTAATATTCTTCAAGGAAAGCAAGAAATTGCTTTCCTTGTGGAAGATTTAATGTAATGTGAACAGATATCTTGCTGCTCAACTCCCCACAGTCCCTTGTTAGATACGATCCCAAATAGTAACCCTTCACATTCCGAATAACAATATAGCTTACTTGCAGTGAAAATAAGTAAAAAAAAAAAAAAACTAAAAAAAATGAAATCAACCAGAAAAGACATTTTCTTTACTTTCATTATATCATGATCTATTTTTGAACTGATAAATTTATAGTTACAAAAATGGCTGACTTGTGTTATGATCACACATTTTGAAATTCGAAAATAATTCTGAAACCTTTCAACTGTCGATTTAGAAAATGTTGTTATATGTTATTTTTTATTGGAATCCTTTGAGATGAGTAACTGGTATGCTTATTTTTATTTGTCGACTGTGATGCTCAGTTTACCTACTTTAAAGATGAGCGATGCCACTATGAAAATGATCCTAACAGTTTGCAAATAAATAAAATAGAAAATCTGGGTTTCAATTTTTAAAGGCAAAAGTCAAAAAATTAGTTCTTTCATGGTAGTGCTCCTAGTAGAAGCAAAATCCCACCCCTACATTGTAAAAGTCCCCAGATGCCAGAAAGCTTTCTCCTCTAATAGCTTCTTTCTTCAAACTTAGAAATTCTTTCCCTGCTCCCCGAATATACCAACATGCAGAAATTCAAATGTAATGTAAACAAACATCTTGCTGTACACCTCTCCACATAGGATGCCCCCATTAATTTGTCCCCTAATTCTCTGTAATCCCTTACATCTCGATGGCAATGTGCCTTGTTTGAGGTGAATATAAAAAAAAAACAAAAATGAAGAAGTGGGAACGGCCATAGTTGAAGCCTCTTTTTTCATTGGCTATTGCACCAAGATGTAGGGGAGGGCGTCACTGCTTTCTCTAGATTACTCCACTTACCCTTGATCCACAACTTATGCTCAGCATTTAGCGAGGAGGCATCAAGAACCATTTTTTGAGTGTTTGGTATAACTCGACCCAGAATTGAACCCTGGTCTTTAACTCATTAGATAACACTGAAACTATTATGCCACTAAAAGTTTCTAATTTATAGTTAAAAAAAAAATGGCTGACTTGTGTTAAGCCATAGGAAAACATGAATTTCGAAACGTGCTCTGTCAGCCGAAACATTTTCAGTTCAGTTGATCGAGAGAGTGTCTAAGTAGCCACCCGTTATTAACACAAGAAGAAGGCATTGACTGCATGGTTACTTCTGACTCACCCTGTATATAAAATATATGCATTTATATTTAAGAGACCGGATATTCTGAATGAACTATTCATTTCATCATGTTCAGTCTTCCAAATTGATTCATAGAATCTAAACAGGTTGGATACTCGCTCTGCACTCAGCTACATTAGAATGCTGAGAGCCTCTCCATTTATATTCTATGCATCTATTTGCAGGACCAGATATGAAACGAATGGTTCAGTTATAATATCTAGTCTCTATGTAAATATATTTGACTTTTACTATGGTAATTAAGCACTCTGATCAATTTTTCTTTAAAAAAAAAAAAAAAATCCGGCATACATTTTACACACACACACACACACACACACACACACACACACACACACACACACACACAAAACAAAAGGATAAATAATTAGACACAGGAAGAAATCATCAAAACCAGACATTGACCAGTTTCATTCAGATCAATGAACATCTTCAGAGGACATCTTTTTTTCCAAACAAAACAAGCAACTTGTTTTGATGAGTTCTTCCTGTTTTTGATTAGTTGTCCTTCTAACTTTTTCATACCTCCTGTCTCCACAACATTTAATTTTATGATATATCATGTATTTTATACATACATATATATATATATATATATATATATATATATATATGTATGTATATGACAATACGAAAAGCAATTAGATACAGGAAGAAATCGTCAAAACCAGAGATTGACCGGTTTCATTTAGATCAACAAACATTTTCAGAAAATATCATTTTTTGCTGAAGACATTTGTTGATCCAAACAAAATGGGTAAAATTTAGTGATTTCTTTTTGCGGATAGTTTTTTTCCTTTTGTCTATTTCATACATCCTGTCTTCACGGCATTTCAATTTATGATATATCATGTATTTTACCCTCATATATATATATATATATATATATATATATATATATATATATATATATATATGAGTTTTACAAAGTTGTCTTACTATAATGAAATTACTATGATAATAATAATGTTGCTTTTGCTTTTATGTTAATTTCAAAGAAAAAAAAAGGGGTGTTGCTCTTATGATTTAAAAAACAAAAAAAAACAAAACATCCCTGACTTGATCAATGTCATGTGACTATTTTTTTTATTATTTTGTTGTAATTAAAAAAAAAACACACACACACACAAAATTATTTTTGAACATTTTCTTTTTAATATACTTAATTTTTTCTAAAGTAAAATATATTTGTTTCATTTACAAAAATTAGAAATAAGGAACTTTCTTTTAAAATAAAAAAAATATATAAAAAAAATACTTTAACAGAAATGTTGGTGTTGCTTATATGCATGTAAACGTTTGTTTAGCAACGGATTTGAAAATCCATGCGGATTCACTCTTCGGATGAATCTTTTGATTTCAAAGTAATAAACCACGGTAACTACGGCAGCAATGATTATAATTTTATGTTGTTTTTGTTTATTCTTTTACTAGTGAGGAGTTTCCACTTAACAAGGCTTAAAAGCTACTTAAGGATAAGAGTTAATAAAATTGTCCAATGCTGATGAACAATAGAAATGATGATTGAAATTGTTTGGGTATAGTCAGCTAACGTATTTCCTAATTTTCTGTGGAGTGCTACCGGAAGTGGTGACAAGACAAATCAGTTCCTTCATTTTTATTGTTCTTCAGTATTTCTGTTGTGACACGATTTATGGAAATAAAATATTTTAAGAAATGAACATTATTAAAAATCCTACAATAAAAATTAACAAAAGTATAAAAGATAAAAAATAACACAATTACTCTTTATTTGCACTTTTAATAACAAAATTAAAAAATAAGTTTTTTTTATTTTAAATTTTATAAAAAATGCATTTATGAAATTATAAAAATATTTTTTTTTTTTAATTTCAAAAGTTAAAGTTTTTTATTTGAATTTATATAATAAATATATCTTTATGAAAATATAAAAATAAAATTATTGAAATCAAAATAACAAAATTTTAAACATCATAAAAAAACGTATCCAATACATAATATTCCCAAAAATAGTTTTCAAAAGATTTTTTAAACGGTTTTCAATAATTCTTTTAAAAAAAAAAAACAAAAAAAAAAAATGACCGCAAAAAGTGTTTTCAGTAGTTCTTAATTAAAATAAAACCAAAAAAACTTTTCAGTGATTATTAAAAAAAAAAAATAAATAAAATAAAAAGAATAAAAAAATGTAATAAAAAAGAGTACATGCACAAGGGGAGATATAGGTATAAGAGAAAAAAAAGCGAAGGAACTGATTGTCCTCATCATCGCATCTAGTATAGCACTACGCCAATAGTTGGGAAGTACGTTAGCTGACTATAACCAATTGTTCTGCCAATATTAATATTGACTGAGTTGTATCCAACCAAGAATTTTAATATAGTTTTAAAATAATTTGAAGAAAATGAATTTGTTGATGTTAGTTTTAATATATTATTTTATTTTATCGAATTAAATCCATTAAATGCTTCAACAAAATAACTCATAAAATAACAGAAATTTAATTTCAAATAATTACCTCAGCATAAATTAAGAATTATCTCCCTTTCTTTTTCAATAATATATGTAAATATATAAATCAGAATACACTATTGGCATGAATTTGTTATCCAGGGTTTCAGAAGTCCATGAAAATTTCCTCTTCACACGAATTTGTTAATGTCAATTCAAGTGTACTTTGATAAATAAATATTTTCTCTTTTAATTGAGTTCGTGTTCTTCCTGTTCATACTCAGAAAACTAACCTAATTAAGACACAAGCACACACACACACACACACACACACACACATATATATACTAGCAAGGAGACCCGATGTTGCCCGTTGATTATGATTGCTGATCAACGAATGTTTCACTTCCCCATATTTTTATTGTCCTCAGAATCGGTGACATCGCCCATTTTTCAATCAAATCAATTGATTGCTGTCCTAGTTAGAGACCCATTGCAGTGTACCCAGAGGAAGCTTCACATACCTCCCTGCAGTGGCTTAGTCCACAATATATTTTAGTCTACATTGCACTGTAGAGAACCTACTGTTGATTTAAAAAAAATTTTTTATATAGAATGGCTTGAATTAAAGTTTTAAATGCAAAGATCAAGTATCATGGTTCAATTGTGCTTTAAATGGAAACATTCATTTTGAACACACCCCTGTCATATCAAAGAACCTACTATTGATTTTATATGTCAGGCCTTTCAGCTTGTGTGGTAATAAGACTTCTCAAATGCCCTTGTGATGTTAGGCTGTGTAAGGTGTTAACTTTGGTCAAAATCGTCTGTTCCTTTTTCGATCGGATTTTTTCAATTATCAATTATCAATACTTATTAAAGACATTTCAATAAAAAAACCTATTTAAGAACACTAACAGCCACATAAAGTAACTTTCTGTGAAATTTCGTAAAGTTCGTCCATAGGGAACGAACTCACGCACAGACAAAGGTCCTTTTTAAATAATAGTGTACACATATATATATATATATATATATATATATATATATATATATATATATATATACACACACATACACTTATGTTGGCCGGATTTTTACAGTTGGACCTAAATAACATTTAAGCTGACAAATCAAATTTTGTTATTGTTGTACTATGTTATTGGCAATAGATTAATGTACTTTTTTTTAAATACTATATCTGATTTAGCTGTTTGTTAATATGGAGACATTTTTAAATAAGCACCTAAAAAGAAAACCCGTCTAAGAGAAATAACTTGCATTAGAGAATTAGCATTCCTTATGGGGTCTTTCAGTTTAGACAGAAAGCCCCCCCCCCCTCAAAAAAAAAAATGCATGGTTATAGAATGTATGAATATTTACAAGAAAATTTTAATATAATGGATCCCAGACAACGCCAGATCTGAACAGTTAATATATATATATATATTAGTGGCCTGGCAAGACCACAGGGGAGACAACCGAAGCAGCAAAACTGAAGCTGGCTTGCTGGACACTATATATACAAGTGTAGGCAAATTTGGGCATATTTTATTGGTTTGAAAATATAGTTTCTTTTTTACCAATTGTCATAAAATTGTAACCATAGAATAGTATTGTAATCTCCACGACTCCTGCAAATTTTCATGTAGTTTTGTCCTATAGAACCAAAGATATGAGAATTTCAATATTCAATTTGGCTACAAGTATAGATATTATATATCACCTTTGTTGGTGATTTAATAAGTTCCAAATCTCAGCAGCTATTGACCAGAATTTAATAAATGAAGGCTTATTGGAAAGGTAATGGCCTGAATTGTATAGTGGACTATGTGACATTTGCTCTTAAGGTCGCACATTAAGGGGATCATCTATCATCCAGAGCCTATTTTTGGCACTTTTTTACAGTCATAAAATGTTTCACTCCTAGTCATTTGTTTTCCTAGTTTTGCATAGGAATTACAAAATATCTTATAAAACTTCCTGCTATGGTTTCAAATGATCTGAAAGGGGAGACTTGATTCCAAATATTTCTCATATGTGATATCTCGCCTCTTTGGTTTTCATACATAAAGTGAATTTTACAGTGTATAAGGATTATTTGATACTGGAGATATTCATAATCGTACCCTATTTTTAAAAGAGGAGAGATATAACATATGAAAAATATTTGGAATCAAGTCTCCCCTTGCTGTTATTTCAGATCATTTGAAACCATAGCAGCAAATTTTAGTCTCCCCTCCATCAAGGCCAGAGGTTTTGGGGAAATATATGGAATGGAAATGGCACTAACCCTATGCAGGTTTTTACTAGCTTCCTCCAAAGGAGGAAGTTCCATGGGAGTATGAAATTCACAAGCAATCCCCAGTCACATGTATACCCCTGTTATGGGAGATGACGATGTTAAATTTTTGCAACTCTTGCAGGGGGGTATCACTGTTCTCTTACATACAGAGCCTGGAATTCAAAAATTGGTCACCCATCTCGTATGGACCAAGCTCAATGTTGCTTAACTTAGGTGATCTAACAAGAACTGGTGTGTCAACATGATTATGCCATTCATCAGGTACAACTCATCAGTGTGGCTAGACGTAGCGAATTTATCGATACCAAAATTAAAATCACGATCAGCAGTCAAGCACCATATTTTGTTACACTAACACTGTAAAATATATAAGAATTAGTAAGTAGAAGAAACTATAATGCTATATATATATATATATATATATATATACATATAATAGTAGCGGTATGGAAACACTGCTTTTGTGTTCAAATCCACTTCCTAAGTGGTGAGATGTTTTTCCCTTGCCTCTTTTACATCAACCCTTTTGATGGTTGACATGATTCAATTTTATTGTCCATTTTTATAATTTCTACAAAACATGGATAACTTTTATGTACATAAAAATATTTATTTATATATATATATATATATATATATATATATTGTCATTTATTCACTATATATATATATATATATATATATATATATATATATATATATATATATATATATAGTGAATAAATGACAAAAAAAACTATATTCCAAAATTCATGATGTTGATCATCTTATAATTTATTCCTTTCAGTTGACATTTACAATTTTTGACACAGTGTCTGTTTTGTAGCGCAAAATCAATCACTTAATTGTAAATGTCAACTGAATTAAAGGAATAAATTATAAGATGGTCAACATCATGAATTTTGGAATATAGTTTTTTGTCATTTATTTACTATATTGCTCTGTAATTGCATTGAGCTTCTTAAATAAGGGTTGGTATATATTATAAGAATATATATTTCTACAGAAATATATAAGTGTGTGTGTGTATTTTCTTTCTTTACATATAATAATTTTATAATACAACTAGTTACCAAGAAAAATCTATTCTTTGAAGAAGAGTATTACTTTATACAAAGTAGGAACCGTTATTTTCTCTTTCCTCCTCTTTCCATCTCTCTCCCTCTCTTTCTTCATATGTTGACTCTCATTAAAAATATTTGAAAGTTTTATGAGTTATGTCTAGTTATGTCTTATAGAAGTTATCTCCCTTGAACCTATTGTCAACCAAGCTGAACGTCTCGTTGTGATGACAGGAACATGATACTAAATTAACTTTCGTTTGGATTCTTCGGACAACTGTTCTCATGTTCAGTGTTATTTACACAAAAATTCAGTCAATGTAGCGTCTAACCTTCTTCAGGTGTGTCTTGTTGAACTTGGGAATCTTTTTGTTCAACTCAAAAATCTGCACAGAATTTCAAAAATATTTGCCGCACTGACGATTGAACTGGGTGACACTCAAAATACAATTGCAAATTGCTTAGGACTTCTACTCAGTCGAGGCTGATGGAACGAGAACATACTACCTCCATGAATTGAATAATAGGTTCTGTTTGAAATTCGATGCAAATTCCCAAGTTTAACAAGATATATACACCTGAAGAAGATCGGAGGTTGCATCGGCTGAAACGCTGTGAAAATAACACTCAAGATGAGAAGAGTAATCGAAAGAGTATAAATAATTAATCCTTATCTCCAAAATTCATAAACGTTACATTTTTTTTTAGGGGGGGGGGTTCTGTTAACTCATCACGAAACAACCTTAGTACTTGACCTTTGCGTTTAAACATTATTTTTTTTTATTGGCAGGCTAAAGATTTCGAAATTGTTTTTGCATTTCGATTGACCACGCTCCATTTTGCAACCTATAAATACATTGTTAAAAAAATGTTTTTGTAGGCACATATTTCCAAATTAATTTTGAGACTTTATACTGCGGCGTTGAAAGGGAAAAAAAATATGATCCTTTTTTTTTTTTTTCCTTTTTTTTTTTTCTGTTGTATTTTTAAGATGACTGTCATATAAAAAAAATTTAGATGGATTTAAAACTCAATTCAGCAGTATTTAAAGACTTTGAATTAATTTCGAATTTCAAAGCATCACAATACAGTAAACAAGCCAGATATTTTAATAGATTACAAAATAGCTGACATGACTTTACCGTTCAGTTGAGTGTATTTGGCAAAAATAAAACAATCGTGTTTCGATTGCCAAATATTATTTCCTTTATTCTCATCATATATGTGTGTGTGTGTGTGTGCATATATGTGTGTGTGTGTGTGCATATATGTGTGTGTGTGTGTGTGCATATATGTGTGTGTGTGTGTGTGTGTGTGTGTGTGTGCATATATACATGCATGAGTGTATATATGATGATTACTACTTCTTGCCATTTCTTAAGTGTTATGCAGCTGTGTGCACGTATGTGACTTTTTAATCCAGCTTTAGTCCTACATGAATGTGCACATATGTGACATAAAAACTTTCCTTCTTGTAAAGGTGATCGCATGATAATATTGTCAATCTTTGAATGTTGTGTCAGGCCACTTTTAGATTTGCAGATTAGGCCACAAATATGACAACTTGGCATTGCCAGATGTGCTGTAAAACCTCATAAGACTGTCGTGTGTGTATATATATATATATATAATCCAAGAATCCAAAAAATAAATATCAAAATAGAATAAAAGCACCCCTACCCTTACTTCAGAAGAGCCAGTCCCCCCTCCCCACACATACACATTAGTAACGACCTTGGACCACAGCCGCCTTCCTAAGGAAGCAAATAACCCCAAAATACTATAAAACAATATACACATTCCCAAACCAATAAAAGCAAACACACACATAAACACACATGCACGCACACACACACACACACATACACACACCCTACCCCACCCTAAAGGAAAAGAAAAACACATTAGCAGAAAGAGATAGCGACTGACTACAGCGAGGTCAAAATCTCCCTGGACAAACCAAATAAAAAAGCAATAAAAATTCAGCATACCAATGTATAATAAACACTTACAATCCTCCACCCCTTGGAAAAACTTCAAACTAACTACGAAAATCGAAAATCGCAATTTTTACACATTTGAAAATAATTTCTGACGAGGACGCATCACAGACCGTCTGAAACACGCGTAAACGATTTCAATGACTTAAAAACATTATTACAATGATCCAAACATAATTCTCAATGAAAAACCAAGACACGGAATAATAAAATAATGTTAAAAAATACACATTGTTGGTGACTACTCCCTTATTTAAATATATATATATATATATATATATATATATATATACATGCACACATCTTAATCTTAGTTTCAGAATGGTCAAAATTTAATGGAAAAGCATATTTTTCTGACACAACAAGCTGTTTTTGTAAATTCAGGATAGATTGAAACGTGGATATTCTTAACAGACGCATGTAGAATATTTAAATAAAAGGTGGCCAAAATTTAATAATAAGAAGATGATACAATAACCAAGCACTTGTTCAAATTTTGCCTTGAATTGTTGCATTGTTGGTGCATTTATTACTTCACTTGTAAGTCTATTCCGAGGTCCAAGGATCCTGATTGAGAAAGTATCCCTTCTCCGGTTCAAATTTTGAATGAGAGGAAAAGCCGGTTCCCCAAAAAGTGGCACTCTGCAATTGAACAAAATTTAAGTTGCCTCAGTCTAGAAGGATTTCTCCCTTCCAAGAGGTCCTGGATATGACCTAAAACTATATCCGATGGTGAGGCCCCACCTTGCGGGCTTTGGGGAGTGTGGAGCCACCCTTTAATTGGCGTTGCTCCCAGGTCCAGTCTTACCCGGAGTGGTAGTAACTGTTAGGGTCCCAACTATGGGTTAAATAGAATCTGACTTAAAAAAACAAATATACTCCATTAAAAATCATTCCTCAAAATAACTAGATTCGGCATTAAATAACCTGAAAAAGGTTGATATGCCGTAAAACAAAAACAACCAACCAACCTAGTCAAAAAAAAAAAATAAATAAATAAAAAATAAGGAACTTTGAGGCTGAAATGCATCCAATGTTCCCTGTATCAACTAAAGCTTTCTCCTGTATTCTATATTGTGCTAAGTCTAACTAAAAAAAAAACAAAAAGATATGCACACACACACACACACATATATATATATATATATATATATGTATATCTGTTGTAGACCCATGCTAGGGATTACAAATGAAAGAAACCACAGGTACTGTAAAGTGTATAAAATATAATATGCATTTATCATAAAGAATACAGGAGCCACTAAAGTGATATGAGAGGAACGTGTTCGTAGCATGCGGTTAAACATGGCATGAATGTCTCCATTTAGTCTCTGAAACCAGATTCAGTAATGGTGAAGGCAACAAAAACTTATTTACATCAGACTTGAAAATGACCAGCCGGGCAGTTGTAGGAAAGAAACTTTGCTCATGGAATCTTTATTTTGTTTTTACAGATAGAGAGTGAGGGAAATTGTTGATAGTGGTTGTAGTTAAACGAGTGTTTTTGTTTTGTTTTGTTTTTTTTGTTTTTTTTTAAACAAATAAATAACATTAAAAGAATTTTGTATAACTTTAAAAAAAAATTCAATTAAAAAAAAAATTTTTAACAAATAAATAAATAAAAAACATTAAAAGAATTTTGTATAACTTTTAAAAAAATGAAATAAAAAAAAAAATTTTTTTTATTTTTAATTTTTAATTAAATTTTGGTAATGTTTATCGTGTGTGTTTTTTTGTCTAATGATATTGTTATTGTCAGAGATGTTTACAAATATAATGATACTGCTGTCTTGCTCACACCCTGGAGGAAATACCAAGTTTCTCCTTGCTTTTTAAATAACTAAAAAAAAAAAAAAAAAAAAAATGCATTAAAACTCAAATAAAAAAAAAATAAAATAAAGGCAACAACAAAGACGTTTCTTTTAGTTGTTATCTTCTTCAGGGAAATCAACTTGTGCTAACAATGTCCATAATATGAAGTCCTCCACCTATGACATATCAATTTTTTTTTCTCTCATTATCCTTTCAGGTTTTTGCATATAATGTTGTCTAACGGGTTCTATTTCTATGAGGACGAGTTCTCTGGATGCTTCATCTTTACTGGAGGGAAGTTATCAGCTTACATCTCTCTGAATCTTTTCTTGATTAATGCAAGAAGATATATCATTTATATTGCACTGAAATAACATTTCTGTCTTCATTGTTTCAAAGAGGGGATAAAGAAAAAAGTAAAACTGCTAGCGGGCGCATCTTTTTATACCTCAGCAAACACAATTATGACAATTATTATTATTGTCTTAAGTGTGTTTGATTGTCATCTTCACCACTTGTCCTTGTCCACTGGACTATCCCTGTGTGTGTGTGAGTGTGTATATAGAGAGAGAGGGAGATGAAAAAGAAATAAACCAAGGTATATGTTCATCTGCATTTCGTCTTTATTTCAAGACTTCCTCAGGATGGTTAAATTAATTTTTTTTTTTTTTTCAATTTAATCATCTCAAGGAAGTCTTGAAATAAAGAGGAAACGTTGATGAACATATAACGTGGTTTGTTTCTATTTCATCTTTTCATCTTGTCGGAATATGATTTCCTATATATATAATATATATATATATATATAGAACAAGATGGAGAGATAGGAACAAACCAAGTTATATGGTCATCAACGTTTCATTTTTATTTCAAGACTTCCTTGTGGTGATTAAATATATATATATATATATATATATATATTATTAGGTTGGTGCAAAAATAATGTTGTCTTTTGACATGAACTTGGATGTAAAAAAAAAGACATTGTTTTGCACCGTCTTAACATATACAACAATTTTACTAAATTCCAAAGTCCAAGATTTTATTCATATTCCAAACTGTAAATGTGGTGGAGTTTTTGTTTTGAAAAAAAAAAAAATGATTGGTAAGATGAATAAAATCTTGGACTTTGGAATATAGTAAATTTGTTATTTTGCTCTGTTGTTACATCTTAACAAATATCAAGCTTCTGATTAAAAAAAAAAAGATTGGTATACATAAAGGATAGAAAATATTCTCAAAAGCGTACATTTTCACAAAACATATGCATACATATATATATATATGTATGTATGTATGTATGTAAGGAGGATGATAAATAGTATAATGGATTTGTCCAAACTCTATAAAATACAGCAATGTTGTAAATATGAAGCATTTTTTTCTGGGACAAAAACGAACGCCACAAATAAGGAAAACCTATTTTATAACAAAATAGGTTAGCGATAAAATTAATTTAAAGTAAAAAAAAAAAAAGATCTGATATTGTTCTTACTTTTTAAGGGAAGTGGTTTCTGATCAACACTGCTGGGGAGCCATGAGGTAAAACACAGCTTTGTTTTTAAATCCCTGAAACAACTTGGACTGATGATCGCTATGATAATGTAAGAATTAGCCTAAATTATTGGAAGTAAACTAGTACAGTGATTGCAAGAGATTGATAGCTTTAAAAATAAAGGAGTTTCCCAGCAAAGGACTGCAGACTTTTTCCCATATAGTTTTATAGGTTGAAAAACTTCCAAGACATATATTTGTGTGTGTGTGTGTGTGTGTGTGTGTGTGATGACAGTAGAAGCCAATAATCTTTTTCCATGTAATCTCATTGCGTTTGTTAAATACTGAGCTAACTTCTCAAATGAGTGAATCCATGACATTAAGGCCTCATACAACATAAATGATAGTGTTTCTGTAACCAAAAATATGGTATTAGGGCTATGAAAGTTTATCAAAATACTGTCTCCCAGCAAATGGAGATTTCTAACAAACTGTAGAATCCCTCTTAACTTGACTCTTTCTATCTCATGTCATTTGTGTAACCATACCAGATGAGCACAAAAAGGTATTTAATAGCAGAGAAAAACAAACAAAAACTCAGCAGGTACCACTTTTTACTAAACGTACATATAATAATAATGATAATAATGATAATGATAATAATGATGATAATGATAATAATAATAATAATAATGATGATAATAATGATAATAATAATAATAATAATGATAATAATAATAATGATAATAATAATAATAATAATAATGATAATGATGATAATAATAATAATAATAATGATAATAATGATAATAATGATAATAATAATAATAATATATAGGTTTTCCAGGGAGATAGACATAAACAGAGACTGAAGAGATTCCAATGAAGGAGACTTTGTTTAGATTTTAAACTGACGGTACCAAATTTGTTCTGATCTTCTGTAATATATATATATATATATAAAATAAAATATCAATACGAAAAATATATAAATATTTATATCTTTTCTGTACTTATTTCCTATGTGTTGACGTGTAGGAATACAAAACGTCTTTTGAAAAAAAAAAATGAAAATGTTTCTTTCAAAACCACAGTTTTCGACCGATACTTTAGACTTCCTCAGTATGAATATATATATATATATATATATTACTGTGTGAATGAATATGTATCTATTACATTCTTCATAAGCAAACACTCTGTGGGAGTTTTCTCGAACTAACCTTATATATATATATATATATATATATATATATATATATATATATATATATATCTCCCAGGTTAGTAATAATTCAAAAGAAAAAAAATCCATTGAATTTCAATGTGGTTGTTGACAGTGTTCAATTAAGAGTAGGATATTATTATATTCAATTTTAGTAAACAAAATTAATATAAGTCGCTACAATAGAGGTATATTGTTGCCTAACAATGTCTTTTAAGACTGAAATAGTAGATTTATTGTAGCGACTTATGGTAATTTTGTTTATCTAAATTGAATAAACTAATGTTTCCATACAGTCTTGAAAGGCAATGGCTACCCCCCCCCTCATCAGTATAGGGTGTCAGTTGTGGAGCAAGTGTTGCACAATCCCATATATATATATATATATATATATATATATATATATGATAACCCTAATCTCAGAGTGATCAACATTTAATGGGATCAACGAATCTTTCTGGCAAAACAAGTCAGATGTTCTAAATCCAGGATAGATCGAAACCTGGGTACTCTCAACAGGCAGGGTATTTAAATAAAATAATATTCGCTCTCGTAGAATCTATAGTTGAGCACTTTGATAGTTTTCAAATAATTTATAAAATATATATAAAACTTCCATTCAGTCTGAAGAAATAATCAATACCTCCTGTAAAGGTAACCTGTGCAGGAAATATATAGTGAAGCAAGGGTTGAGTTATACTGAACTGGCATTGTTTGCAACTAGTGGCAAGGAGAAGTTGAGAATGACAAATTTCTTGTAATTATATTTTTATACATACATATATATATATATATATATAGAGAGAGAGAGAGGGCTAGACGTGGGTAAATATATGTTTTTTTCATGCATTTTCTATTTTTTAAATAGACCAAATTTATTCAGGTAAAACCTCGATGATTGCTAAGATATAACAGAGCATATATAAGTAAACAATATTAGGGTACATTCCAATGGTGAACAGTTTATTCATTTTACTGCTCATTTTTGCAAAACAAAATCTACGATACAATTTTATGAATCATTTTGTTCCTAGAAGAACATCTGATATTTGTATGTCAATCTATGGACTCCTCAGAAACCAGAACAAAAAAAAATACATAGTGAGGCAGCAAACAAACATTACAAAAAACAAAAAACTCACATTGATCGCGTTTTCATGTGAGAGAGAGAGAAAAAAAAAAAAAAAAAAAAAGCATAAAATTGCTACCCAGAAAGAACAGCCATCTTGTTTTATTAACGCATTAATGGCAGATGTTTGTCTGTGAACAAAATGGTCTGTAAAAATGTACCAAAGTCTGTCTTTTTTTTTTTTTTTTTTTTTTATTAGTAGAATGAATAAAATCTTGATCACTGGAATATGACCATATATATACTCTGTTGTTATGCATCAACCATCATTGAGCTTTTACTTTGAAAAGGTTGATCTATGAGAAAAATAGAACGCATATGCACAAACATATTTTTTCCCAACGTCTCTCTCTCTCTCTCTCTCTCTCTCTCTCTCTCTCTCTCTCTCTCTCTCTCTCTCTCTCTCTGTATATATATATATATAATCAGGGCTTTACAGAAAGGAGTGTTCCCTTTTTTTGTTATGACCAAGGAATGGAGGGCTCATTTGTTATCAAGCAGTAGGGAGGCAAATAAATATAGATTTATTTGGAAGTTAAAATGTTGAATTTTTCAACAGGTTATTTTAAGGTGCAAATGAATCAGACAAAGGAGTGGTTCTTATTATTTTGTTTTTGGACTAGCGGAGTGGGTAAAATACTTATATATATATATATATATATATATATATATATATATATATAAATAAAATCTTTTCTATATGAAATAATTATGAGAAATGTATTTTTTCTTGTGTTGCCTCTAAATACTCTGGTAATTATTTTTTTTTTTTATAAGGGGTGGATTCTAATGTTGCTTCTTTTTCCCAAACAATATTAATGCCTGTCCCTTCAAACATCTGTCCCTATAACTCAAGCAAGGATCTGTTCCTACAATTTCAAAGATTTGTCCTTATAACTCAATCAAATGAAAACATACAATTTTATTTTAAAAGAAGAAAAAAAAAAAAAACAGATTTTGAAGAAAAAAAAAAATGAAGTTTCAATTTTAACCCAACAAAACAAGAAGTGGGTGAAAAATTATGACTCAAAATTGACAGAAAAATTAGAAATTAATTGACGACATTTTTTTTTTATTTTTTATTTTCAGTTTGATTGTTTTTTTTTTACATTTTTTTTTGTTTTCATTTCACATAAAAAATAAAAAAATAAACAAAACTGTAAACAAAACAAGTTTCAAAAAAATATACTAAAAAAAAATTTCAAAAGAAAAACTGTAAAATATATAAAAATTACAAAAAAAAAAAAAAAAGAAAAGAAAAAAGTTGAACATATTGTGATTTAAATTCTTGGACTTTGTCTTGAAAACCAGCGGCCTGTCCTGATGTCTGCTGCTATCCTTCGCTATAGGACGGCCTATTTTTCTATAAGGGTAGGATTTTTTTTAATCATTTCTGTTTTTATCGTGCTAGCCTAGATCGAAACTATCAGAATAGCCTGAAGAAAAGAAGAGTGTGTTGATTATCAGTAGAACAATACTGATGATGATGATGATAATAAAAAGGTTTATGACAGACTGTGTTTGCGTTGTTTCTATTTATTTGTTCGGACCTGACGATTACTGGTTTCAGAAACCAACATTCATTTATGCAGCTCATATCATCTCTCCTTTTTTCAACTGATTTCTTCAACTTAAATAATTTCTTTCTCTCATTTCATATCCAACTTTCTCAATTTTTAATTTATCCTCAGTGTGTAAAAAAAAAAAAAAAAAAAAAAAAAAAAAAAATTGGTCATCCATAGTTTTATTAATAAACATGAATTCATGCAAATATATTATATAAAGGAAACTTCTATTTCCCACGTGTTATATATATTTTATTTGTGATAAAAAATATTAAGAATTTTATTAAAAAGAAAATTTTCACCTGTCAATTCAATTTTTTAATCCAAAATCCAATAAATCAAAATTTTCACTGGTCAATTCAATTTTTTAATCCAAAATCCAATAAATCAAAATTTTTTCAAATAATAAACTAAACACCATGAAAAAAAACCCCACATCATTCTGATCAAATTAAAGGTGATTCATAGGAATGAAAAAAAGGCTTGAAAAACAATAAGAAGTATTTCAAGATTTCTAGAACTTTCATCCTCTACTGTTAAAATTTTTTTTAAAAAACATGAAAAACATTGCATTATCATTCACTTTGGTGGAAATGGAATGCCAAAAAATCTGATAAATAATAATTTAAATTTTTTAAATAAGGTAATCTCTGATTAATCTCCATCATGTAGAAAATTCTTTCATTTATGGCTGATTTGGGGTCAGTTTTATTTTTTAATGTTTTATTGACAATTTTCAATGTTATTATTTCCCACAAGTTCTCGATGGGATTTCAATCCGGTGACAGTTTTCTATGATTATGGAATTTTCTCTAAAATAAACCAATTTTCTAGTGGGTTTGGGGGTCATTGTCTTGAACTAAAATGTACTCAGAACCAATATATCAAATTTTTTTACAGAATAAAACAAGGAAGAATTTGACATGTTGCATCCATTTTTAACATCAATGAAAACTGATTCTCAGATGCTATCATATCAAAAACACCTTGAAACCATAACAGACTCTCCTCCAAAGTAAACATTTTCGCAAACATTTTTTTGGATTTATACACACACATACAAAATGGCGTGTTTTTTTTTTTTTTTTTTTTTTTTTTTTTTTTTTTTCAGTTAAACAACAACCCTCAATCAGTTTACTCATTTGAAAACGCCCTATTGTGGTTAAATAAATTTATAATGAGATTTGGCTAATTTTTTTTTCTTTTAACTTATATACATCTATAAAGTTGTTTTTATCGCTCTGATATTAAAAGTATATTTTTTCTACTTAAAAAATTATTAAAATGAACTTCTTAATATACTCAGTCATTAATGTGCGAGCGACTTCATGATGGTTAATTTGCATATTCTTTTAAAACCGAGCATTAATTAATTACTCATTCATTGTTTATGGTTTCTTATAAGATGATTGGTTTCATTTAACTTTTATGATTGCTTCTATTTATGCATAGTTTCTACATTCTGCATAATTGTGTAGAATTTAAGATGAAATCATTCTAGAACACAGAAATATCTATATATATATATATAAGTGAACTTGTTGGTGTGTATGCAAAAAGTTTCTACAAATTCCTCTCTAAATATTTGGTCTACAGAATTGAAATTTGATATATACAGTATTTGGCCTTGTAGCACACTTTTGATTTGGTTTTTTACCTGAAAACAAAACATCAAAAATTCCATGCACAGGTACCCTTATCGTGAGTATCCATAATCTGTCAAGACTGGAGGAAGCTACCACATATATATATATATATATATATATATATATATTATACATACATGTTGTTTAGCTCTTATCCATTTTTAAATCTTTTCTTTTCATTAACTCACTCCTGCTGTTACTTTTGCGCATGTGCAAAATGAAACATTTATAGTTCAAAGTTGCTTAATTTATAACTTTCTGTGTCCATCTGTTAGTAGCTCAGACAATAATGATGTTGAAGAGATACGAGGGGCGCGCAATAAATAGTGCTCCTGACCCACTACCCATAGCAGTAGAGCAACGAAACTTGGCACAGTTATTAGTCTTTCTCTACATAGAAACCACTCAGAGTTATGCATTTCTCCCATCGTTTGATGCAGCTCTGGAGACTGTTTTTGTAGAACACTCCAGGTTGGTCCTCCAACCACAACGTGACTTCAGAAATCAAGGCTGCATCATCTGGGAAACGCTTTCCTTTCATAAACAACTTCATGGCTGGGAAAGGGTGAAAGTCAGAGGGTGCAAAATCAGGAGAGTAGAGAGGATGGGAGAATTTCATAACCACACGCCCGTGCTTCTGATCTGGCAACATGCGGGTTGTGGACCGGAGCATTGTCTTGCAGGAGGAGGGTACCTTTGCTGATCTTTCCCCGCCTCTTGATTTTGACAGCTTCCCTTAATTTCCTCAAAAGTGAAGCATAATAGGTTCTTGTAATCATGTAATCATGGTACCCTTTGCCAGGAAATCTGTCATCACTACTTCGTCCTGATCCCATAAGACTGTGAGCATGACCTTGCCAGCGGAGGGCTGCACCTTGCCGTCTTTGGAGGTGGTGAGTTCAAGTGCTTCCACTGCATTGACTGGGCTTTGGTCTCTGGATCATAGTGATGGACCCAGGTTTCATCCTGTGTAATCAGTCTTTTGAAAAACTTTTATTCGTCTTCTTGGCACATCTCCAAATTCATCCTCGAGCACTCGACGCGTTCTCGCTTCTGGAATGGTGAGCAACCTGGAAATCCATCTGGCAGACACTTTATGCATATGCAAATGGTCATGAATGATAGTTTCCACAGACCCTGTACTAATCTTGACATCTTGGGCTATTTGGCGAATAGTAATGCGCTGATCTTCCAAAATGGCAGCCTCAACTTGACGGACAGATGCCTCATTAATGGCAGAAGGGGGGGGGGGCGACCAGGTCTGGGAGCTGTTTCCAGACTTCCGGCCATGTTGGAATTCACGATGCCAGTGTTTTACAAGGTCATATGATGAGGCATTATTACCATAAGTTTCTTTGATTTCATCAAAAGTCTCCTGTGGTGTGCGTCCTTTCAAATACAAAAACCGGATCACTGCTCGACATTCAAAAGGCTCCATTTCACACCTGACTCAGTTCAAACACCTGTAAAACAGAAACCACAATTAGTTCAGAGCTGTAATTTTCCACATAACCCGTAGAGATATAAATCATTGCACATGCAAAATTTCAACTAGATCAGACAACTGGAAGTAGGCCAGGGCCATTACTTATTGCACACCACCTCGTAATAACACTGAAAAACAGACCTAGTTGACCCTGTTGACCTGATGTTACTTGAGATTGAATGAGGATTACTACCATACATTTATTTTTACAATAATTTCTTTATTTTTTATGCCCCCCCCCCCTTCTTGTTTTGCACCCGGTATAGTCGAAAGAAGCTGAAATGTTGGAGAATTATCCGAATTAGTTATAGATATAGTTTGTATTTCAAATTATGAATTTGAACTTATAAGAGTATTCTGTCCCCCCATCAATCATTTCAAGTAGGGGAAACATAGATATGCAGCATATAGATATTCTGTGCCACTTCCATTGTCTTCCCTAGAGAATTCATACTTGAAATGTAAACTTCATCAAAAATAGGATATATTTGCAGTTTTAAAGAGGTCCAACGCCCTCTCCCTAGGCTATGGGGGCGCTAGGAGATTCAAGACCATTCACATTGTCTTTCCCAGAAAATGTTATTCATACAATTGAAATTTTGTATTTTAAGTTGGGGGTTATGCCCTCATAGTCTCTTTAGGGGTATATTTAGAGATTCAAAAATATTGCCATTGTCTTCCCCAACAAAATTGTACATAAGAATACGCTTTTAGATTTTATGTTGATTCTCTAACCTTTCTTTCTATAGGGAACACATGTACAGATATTGAGTTTTATATAGAGAGATTTCTACCTCCCTCTCCCTCTCTCTCTCTCTCTCTCTTTCTCTCTATATCTAAAGTTATCTTGCGAGATTTCAAAATAGCATTTAAGCTGACATATCCAACTTTGATTTATCAATAATACAATAATAATTCACACATGAAACTCTAGTCCCCTTCGAAGTAATCTCCTCTGGCTGCAATGCACTTGTACCATTCCAACAACTTGTGGAAGGGTCAACAGGAGTCTTCTTGTGTGAGCGTGTCAATGACCCTCATCACAGCCTCTTTCATCTTCTCAATTGTCTCATAACGACAACCTCTAAGAAACAACCAAAAATCACAGGGAGCAAGTTCAGGGAGGGTGAAGAACTGTCTTAATGTCCATCTTGGTTAAATAGTCTATTCTTCTCTGAGCATACTTTGGGCAAACCAGGAAAGACAATGGAACTTCATACAAAATCTTCCGCATCTTCAGTTCCTTGTGTGTACAGTTCCCACACTGACATCAAACTGTGCACTTATTGTCTCTATAGACACACAACAGTTTCTATCCATGAAATTCTTTATTTGGTCAATCAAGTCTGTTCTAACTTCCTTACTCCTCCCACACACCTCATCATCCCTCATAGACTTCCTGCCTTTCATTGAATCTCTTATGCCACTTAAAAACTGATGCTTGATTCATGCAAGATGGTCCAAAAGCAGTCTGAAGCATTCCATACATTCTTGTGGCATTTTTTTTCCAAGTTTAAAACAGAATTTTATTGCATATCGTTCTTCTAATGTGTCCTTATGTCCAGATCGCATTTTTTAAAATTCGCCAGCTGTGATGACAATCAGGCTGCTTTAGTAGGGTGTATACCAATCCCTGTCCATTCCTCCCTGGACATACACACACTGGCAACTCTCTGTTATTTGAACCTGAAATCATAAAAATCGGTCAGTCATCTCATAAGATGTATAGCAATAACATACCGAATTTTAAAGAGTCTATGACAATTTTAATTGACTATACAAAAAAGTTTGGAAGCCTCGAATATCCTCATTCCCAAATCTTACCAGTACATTTAGAGATTCGGAAAAACTTCCATTGTCTTCCCTGGTAAAATTTACATGAGAATACACTTTTAGATTTTATGTAGATTTTCTAACATTTTATTCTTTTTACCGGTGTGTCACCACTTATCAAGGCCTGAAGGACATTCAAGGATAAGGGTTAATGAATGTAAGGTGGTAGTGTAGTAATCATTAATGGTGTACATTCGGTAGAATTCAGATTATTTATGGGGACAGCTCAACAAGAACTTGTTTACATTGGACTTGAAGGCTTCCATATTGTTTTCAATAGAGAATGTTGCAATGTTGTTAGTATGACCACAAAGATTTGGATGATTCTATTCATAACCAGCGATGAACAAACCAATCAGATACCCGAATCGCTTTATAAGATATACTGAATCTCTTTGAATTCTCCAGTGATAGTTTTTTGTCTTGGCACAAAAAGACGACTATGCTACTGCTGATCCAGACTGGATTCTTGCTTTACCTGAAAAAAAAAAAAAAAAAAAAAAAAAAAAGCTTTTCTGTCTAAACTTATGCTACCATTTTTTTTTTTTTTTTTTTTTTTTTTTTTTTGGGGACAACTACATTTTTCTATTTTAAGAATAGCTCTACACACACACACACACACACACACACACACACACACACATTGAGTTGCACATTTTATATATATATATATATATATATATATATTATACAGAAATTTTTGATTGCATATGTGCATGCATGTTTTAGTGGAATCTAAATTTAAAGAGACCCACCTCATCCGACCGAAATAAAGGAACAGCAATGAAATGAAAATGATCCACTTCCCATAACAGTAGAGCAACGAAACTTGGCACAGTTATTAGTCTTTCTCTAAATAGAAACCACTCAGAGTTATGCATTTCTCCCATTGTTTGATGCAGCTCTGGAGACTGTTTTTGTAGAACACTCCAGGTTGGTCCTCCAACCACAACGTGACTTCAGAAATCAAGGCTGCATCATCTGGGAAACGCTTTCCTTTCATAAACAACTTCATGGCTGGGAAAGGGTGAAAGTCAGAGGGTGCAAAATCAGGAGAGTAGAGAGGATGGGGAAGGAAACTGTAAAAATAATAGAATTTTAGATATTATTCATCCACTGATTGAGAATATATCAACTTTGTCGGTGTTTGTTTTGCAATTTTTGACTTTTAGTGTGACATATAAACACACATCAACCTTATTATAGAAGATCGTGTCCCCAATGATGCTGGTTAAACAGAACTGAGAGGGAAAAGATAACGAAATACCAAGGTCTTATGTATAAGACATGAAAAGAAACTGGAATCTTGGGAAGATCTCCATCATTCCAGTAATTATAGGAGCAACTGGACCTATGAAAATGAATTTCAAAAACTACCTGCCAAATATATCCAGTGAACCAAGTGCAAAAGAGATACAAAGAATTGCATTTAAAGGGACGGTCAGAATCTTAAAAAGATCTCTCAGTTGAAATATCTGAAATAGCGGGTGAACGTCTGGCATCCTCAGCTTGAACAAACTAGAATGTGTTCTGATGAACTCGTTGCACTTGTGCCCCTTCGACGTAAATATCCCTGATAGACCTGCTTAACAACAAGATTAAACCCTAAGGTCCCTAAATGCCAGAAAACTTTCTACTCTAATAATTTCTTCCCTCGAACAGCTTTGGAATTCCCTTCCTGCTACTTGCTTCCCTGACTGTACTGATATGCAGAAATTTAAATGTAATGTAAACCAACATCTTGTGTTTCCTAGGCATGGTTCCAAATAGTAGGCCCTTACGTTAGGGGTGAACGTGAGTTAAAAAAACAAGACACTGCCCATTGTATATAAAAGTAAGAATGCGTGTGTGTGATGGCAACTATACATACATATGTAGGGTATACAGACATGTGGAAAAATTTTTAGTTTAATTGGTTTTCATCGGAACAAAGGGCTGCTAAGGAGTCAAAAATGAAAAAATTGGTATGTAGGTTCATCGGATTTTCATCTGTTTGGCAACTGTTTCACGAATGTGCATGTGTGAATTGTTCTTATTACAGATTCATTTTATTAAGAATAAGTCGGTTTGAAAACATCTTTTAAAGACTATGTAAAGCTAGTGATGATGCCTGTCTTTAGGTTTTGATTTCGATCTCATCTCATACATTTTTTTTTTTTTACTTACAAGAAGTGAATTGTTTAGAAAAAAAAACCATAATACTCGCATGTATATGTTTTTTTATTACTTCATTATTTTTACATGAATTTAACGTTTGATACCTACGGCATTTTTGTTTATAATAAATAGGAAATCTGCATTTATGAAAATATAATATTTATTTATTTATTTTATTTTATTTTTTTTTTTTACATGGGTGTCACCACTTATCAAGGCCCAGAGGCCACTCAAGGATAAGGGTTAATAGGTATACATTAGTCATTGTGATTTTAGCATAGTAAACAGTGGGAATTTTGTAACTTGGATTACTTAGGGGGACGATTCAATTAGAACTTGTTCACATTGGACTTTTTCTTTTTTTTTTTTTTTTTCCATAGGTATCAACACATTATCAAGGCCAAGAGGCCACTCAAGGATAAGGGTTAAAGAGTGTACAGTAGAAATTGGACAATATAATAATCATTAGTAATGAAAATTTGTTAAATTTGATAACTTATATGGAACGGCTCATCAAGAACTTATTTACTTTAGACTTGAACACAACCATATTGTAGTCAGCCGGAAAGCAGGAAAACGGAAGACAATTCCACAGGCGTGCAGTTCTAATAAAAAAGCTTTGTTCATGGAATCTACGTTTAGGTTTAGGCACAGATAAAGAGTGGGGGGAATTATTGATAGTGTTTACAGCTAGACGAGTGTTTCTTGTGAAAGTTTTGCGAGGGGGGACCATAGATTTGAAGCTCAGTCGAACACTTTCCATGAAAATAACAATACATCAGAGACAAACTCGCAACATCTCTTCTGTGAGATAGAGGTTGCATGACCGGGTAACGCCGGGCGGTCTGCTAGTTAGAATATAAGATTGTTCAGCTCCCATACATGTATTTAGAAAATCTCATGGGTCATTAAAGTTTTCTTTAGTTCCGACGGGAAGGTATTAACCGAGTTACTCTCAGAGGGTCACTTGACATTTCACCTTAAAGAACAGAAAGGAACCTTGAAATTAGACATTTTTGCTTTTAAAGCTAGATACTAACTATTGATGAATCTTAGAAGTGTTTCTTAAAGAAGTCAAGGAGCTCTGAGGGCCTCCAACATCTTGAACAAGTTAAAGGTTTCATATGATATAGTAATTGATAAGTGGGTCAGGGAGATTATACCATTTTCTTTTCTTTTTACGTTTAATTCCAATTTACATAAGAATACACTTTTAGATTTTATGTAGATTTTCTAACTTTCTATTCTTTTTACCAGTGTGTCACCACTTATCAAGGCCTGAAGGACATTCGAGGAAGGCAGAGTTAGACATAAAGTCGTTTTTTTAATGTGGAAGTTCCCCAAAACGAGGCAGTCTCAATTGGAACAAAAAACTAAAATTGCTTCAGTCTGCAAGGATTTCTCTTTTCACTGATTGAAGATTGAAAAGATGAAGTGTAACATCAGAACAGATACTACACTTTCGTTTGCATGAACTAAGCTCTATTATTCTAGGTGTTAGATAACGTATTTCCCCTTTACTTGCACATGTTTTACTTTTATTTAATTTATTTTTTCGAATTCTTAAACTAAAACATCAAAGAACTACAAAAACGGGAGTGGTACCATTAAAACGAGCGACCTTTTGTATCCCAGAATTTATTTTACTACATAGTCACCGCCATTCTCAATGCACTTTTGCCAGGAATTCATCGGCATATCTCTGCTTCTAATGCATTTCCATGACAGGGCTTGCTTTCTTAGAGTCTCACACCGTCAATATCTGCAACAGAGAGATGAAACTTTCAAGTCATGAATGCAGAAGTTCAGATATTATAACAATGCAATTTGCAATCCCCCTTTGATCTATTTGGGCGGAATAAAAAATAGGAGGCATTACTTTTGGAACCTTCCCTGTTAGTTTGCTTGATTCTGAAAAAAAATTTTTTCAGTGGAAGATTCTCACTGTGACCGGACAAAGAAAAAAAAAACAAAACCCTTTTTAAATCAGTAAATATGCTAGTATTATCTGCTTAATTCCAAGATAGCCGACATGTTTCCTTGGACAGATAATCACTAAAAATGTGAATCTGAACTACAGGGAAATTATTTAGTGACTTTTATAAAAATATGTTATTCAAAACATGAATATATTTGTATTATTTTGATTAATCAAACAATTATTCTCATCTTGGGCGTTATTGGCACAACGTTTCAGTCGGTCTATCCTGCGACCTTCTTTGAGTGGAATACAGGTTTCCTTTTCTTCTACTAAGGAAAAGAGGGGTCAGCTCTGGATTGTAAGAATTTGATCATAAAGAAAGTTCAATCTTCAGGGGTCACTAAGACATTTTTTTTTAGGGTTTTTCTACGACTCGATTTTTCAGGATATGTGGTAATTGTTAATACTAGTGAAAAAAATATTTTACAAAACAGAAGACAAACGTAACACCTTTGTTGTTGCGCCCATCGCCAAACCAGAATTTTCATTAAAAAAAAAAAAATTGTGTATTTTCATTTAAAAAAAGAAACACAATGCAATGCAGAGCTAACCCCTCTTTTCTTTAGTAGAGGAAAAGGAAACATGTATTCAACACCCGAAGATGGTCGTGAGGTGCACCCAAGATGAGAATAATTGTTCGATTAATTAAAATGATACAAACATTCACATCTCATTTCAAAAATTTAGAATTGCATGAATATACTTGTTTAAAAACTTAATGCTTATGTTTAATCCCTCATCGTCAAACTAAGTTCTTCAGTTATAAAATTGTAAAATAAATCATTTTATATTGTTGGTTTCCTTAGAATCGTTTTCATCCATTTTATTTCTTCATATTTGTGCCTTACCACTTACACAAACAACATCACAACAGACGCCAAAAAAAAAAAAAAAAAAAGAAAAGAAACATTCAATTAACATTATTGGCTCAGTGACAGACGATTAAACCCTCATTTCATGATAATTCTCACAGTTGTAAAGTATTAATAGATCATTTTATATTGTTGATCCCCATAGAATCGTTTTCATCCATTTATTTCTGCATGTTTGCGTCTCACCATTAACAACACCTCATCCGATGCTTGTTTCAGTCATGCAGTAACAACCACTCTTCTTCCATGTCCGACTGTCATAGACAGTTTACTTCAATTCCAAACAACGAACTACAGTAAAACCCCAGGATATAGCATTAATCAGTTCCAGGGTTGGGATCGTAAGGTGAAATTACTGTATAGCAGGGTCTAAGCAAAAATTTATACAGTACATATTAAAAATTAGTAACAAAATACAGTACAGTATATAATGCACATTAAATAATCAAATCAAATGTTATAAATAACACCGTAAGGCTGAGCAAACACCATAACCAGAGGCTGGAAAAACATATCATATACCAGGGCCACCTTATCCAAGAGTTCTATTGTATGTAGTTTTAAAGTATAACTCCTTTGAGTGTCGAATATCCTTTTCTATCCTTATCAGTCCTCTTCTAAGCATTTTTGAAAGAATTTTTCTAGGATCGCCATTAGTTCCTTCATTATGACCCTCTTGATGGCCTTTTAAATTGTTCTTGGTAGAAAGGGCGATAAAGATGCCTCATCGGAATGAATGTGGGTTTGTTACATTCTGTACTGGATGTTCACGACAAAAGAAAAATTAGTTGTTTTTTTTTCTTTATGTTTTCTCCATGTTAAGACCATTAAACTATTAATTTATTACCGTAAAACCATTAATTTATTATCATCAAACTATTAATTTATTACCATTATGCTATTAATTTTTTACCATCATGCTATTAATTTATTACCATTAAACTATTAATTTATTACAGCTAAAGTATTAATTTATTATCATTAAGCTATTAATTTTATTGCCATCAAGTTATTAATTTATTACCATTAAACTATTAATTCATTACCATTAAATTATTAATATTAAACTATTAATTTATTAATATTAAACTAGTAATTTATTACCATTAAACTATTAATTCATTACCATTAAACTATTAATTCATTACTATTAAACTATTAATTTATTACCATTAAGCTATTAATTTATTACAGCTAAACGATTAATTTATTACCATTTAGCTATTAATTTATTACCATTAAATAATTAATTTATTACGATCAAACTATTAATTTATTACCATTTTTAACTATTAATTTATTACGATCAAACTATTAATTTTTACCATTGAGCTATTAATTTATTACCATTAAACTATTAATTTATTGCCATTAAACTATTTCATATCTATGCAGACTTTTTATGCCGGCAAAATATTTTCGTTTTCTTTTTTTTTTTTTTTTTTTGTTTAATTTTAATTTATCCCATTACAATTGAGTTCTAAGATAGGCATCTAGGGACCTCTACAATGAAGGGGTGAAATTTTCCTGATTGTTGGATCTGTACAGATTATTTGCATCAAGTAGGCACAAATACAACAAGTCTGTTGAAGCACGTTCCATGGATGTACTCATGAAATAAGCACAGGGATGCAACATTGCAGTGATGGGACAGGGGCTGGAGTTTGGTAGACAGTGTGGGACCTATTAGATTAGAGGTTCTTTTTGTTAACGTTGACTAAAAATGTGAGGCTAGAGGTTGTTTTGATTGCATTAGATGCTAACATCCATTTTTTTTGTGTCTCATTCCACTATAAACTAAATGTCATTTTACGGATACAGTATCCTGTGGGTTAATTCTTTTATCAAAATTCTTGAAATCTGGTATCACAGAAGCAATTTTCCAACTATCAGGGAATGCAAGATTCAGCGACGTATTTGTTGTAGAGTTTGGAGAGGACAGGGGCCAGCTCAACAAAGCATTTCTTTAAAACTTTAGCTTTGTAATAGCCAGAAAAATATATGCTAGCTTCCTTCAGTCTTGACAGACTATCAATACCCACTGTAAGGGTGCCTGCACGTGGAATTTTTGTGGCAAAAGTTGCGCAATCTCCAATCACACCTCTCCTGAGTTGGCATTGTCAAATACCAGTGGCAAATCGAGGTTCAAGACGACTGGAAACAATGCCGAGATAATACCAAGAAATATAGAGAACAGTAATTAACAATGAAGAAAAAGAAGGTGGAGGAGACTATGGTGGTCGTGGATGATGATGCTGATGATGACGACGATCATCATCATCATTATCATCATCCCATTGTCGTCCGATCCATTGGCTTCTGTGTGTATATATGGAGGGGCGTTAATAGCAAAAACATAAAAAATTATACATTTTTCCGTGGAGGCATTAATCACGGTTAATTTAAATGTCTTGTGCTGCACATGGTTGCTACGTGGTATAGGTTAATAAGAAAAATATTCATACTTTGAAAACATCGTTTCGTATTTGAATTATAGTAAAGAAATGAAAAGGCCAAATAATGGGCTTTTGTTTGTTTTTTGTCAGAAATAAATTATTCATCTTAACATTGTTACAATGATGATTTATTAACGTGTAATGAGTTTGTTCAAAAACGTGTGTCATGTTTCTGCCTAATCAGGGGATGCTGTAGCAGTCACAAAATAAAAGATCTATTTTCCCTTCTGAATCAATGCCTCCGTTCCACTGAGTTATTTGGCCACACATTGAACAATCAGTAAGCAGAGTACATTGATTCGTCTGTCCTCTAAGGAAATTTTTTTAGCTCCTTTGGGAGCCTTGGTCAGCAAGCAGAGAAAACCCAACAAGGAGTGACGACAACCCCCCCCCCCCGTACTTGTCCACTGAACACTCCAGCAATGCTGGAGTCCAGCATTGACGATTTTCATTGAAGATAGCTGCTGCCAATCTGGAACTCCACAAAGGACCGCTACTTGACCAACACACCTAAAGAACCTTATTCTTTTTTCAAACTCAAACACAGTCTAACTTTTGATTGCAGAAATAAACCTTTTGTTGTTTTGCTTTTTACTGCTGCGCTGCTGCGTGTTCGCCTATCAATTAATTAATTTAGAGGTTTGCAAACATGACTTTTTCATAAATGTGCGTGGCTGTTGTGTACTTGATTTGGTTTGATTGTAATAAAACTAACCTCTCTCTCTCTCTCTCTCTCTCTCTCTCTCTCTCTCTGTATGTATGTACTTCTCTTCCTATATATTTCGCTTTTTTTTTTTCCAGTGAATTATTTTTGAATTCTGTGATCGACATTAGTCTTTAAAATGTGTTTTTTTTTTTTTTTTTATCACATTCTCTCTAACCTAATTCGTTGTTTTCACGACCAGCATATTTCGTAATTCTCTAGTCTGTATAAAATTGGTATTAAAGTTCTTGGAAGCATCATTAAAAACTTTGAATAGACAGACAACTGTTTTTGAACACGTTAAGATGCAAAAAAAGGAAAAAAAAAAAAATCATTTGATTCCTCCCCCTTCTTTTTTTTTTTTTTTTAAAGTTGAAACATTTCTTATTAATTTCAGACCATTTCAATTCCATCATCAGAGAACAAAGGAGTTCTTTTGCTTGTTTTTTTTTTCTTGTAAGTAAAATCCGTTTTCTTGTGGTGTTATGTCCAAAGTCTGTTGTTGTTGTTAAGTTCCTTTATTCTAAAATTATGTTAGATTTAATTTTCAGAGCTTGAAATTTCTATCATCAGTTTTGAAAGTTATCTTCATTTTTATTGTGTGTATGCAGTAGTTGACTAACTTTCGCCATTGCATAGACAAGTGACTGTTATTGCACTTTTATTTTTCCGTGTCCGAGTGCCAGTTTTACAAATTTTTTTATTTTGTTGAGAGCAACAAGTTTAACTTAATTTCAAATTTATTTCGATTTTTCTTGAATAACTCTCCATTAACAATGGTCTCCATAGGACGTTTGAATTACAGTTGAATACACATTAATTAATTTATTTATTTTATATGGGGAAATTCTGGACAAGAATTAATTTATTTTCTTATTATTTCGTAAGGCGGTAAATTCTAACTTAGTTATCTCCCTTACATGCAATTTCCTTTTTATTATCTCCCTTTATGATATTTAAGGGAGTTAACTTAAAATTGCTTTACAAGAAAATTAAATAATATTTTTTTATCATTTTCATTTTTCACCTGATGTCAGATGTTTTGTAAATAACTTCCAATTCATCCTGTCTGTTACCATTCCGCTTAGTCCCTCCAAGTCTTAAGCGACCCCACTGTGTATTTCTAATGACTGACATCGGGGGCTTAAATAAAAAAAAAATTTCCACTTTGTCATGGCCATCAAATATGAAATCAGAAATTTCCACTGGTGTAATCACCCCCTCCTAAAAATCCTTCACAATATTTTTATTCATTTTTCTTTCAAATAATAACTCGTTTTCAACAATTTATTTAAATATTAACAAATCTAACCGTTTTTTATAATTTTTTTTATTATTAGTTTTTATAATTGAAATTTTAAGTTCGAAACACAGTGTTTACCGATGTATTGGAAAATGGCGCCGGCTTCTCCGTTGAACACGGTAAGCTTGGGAAAATGAGTTAAAAATAAAAAAATATACAAAATACTGTTAAAAACCCACCGAATATATGTCAGCCTATGTCACGGTAACATATTGACCGACTTTCTAACAGTATTTTGTTGAGTTTTTTTTATTTATAACCCCTTTTCCCAAACTTACCGTGTGAAAGAGAGAGCAGGCGCCATTTTAAATTTTCCAATAAACACTGTTTTTCGAGCTGAATAAACAGGTTACATTAAATAAAAACACTAGAAAATTATCCAGTTAGGTAGAAAAGTAACTTATCTTGCCTTTGATAACATTTATTTGTCATATATTTGTTTTTTTTTGTTTTTTTGACAACCTTTTCGAATCTATGTGTACAGTAATACAATCCCAAAAAGGGTTTTCGACATTTAAGTAAAAAAACAAAAGAACAAACTAAAAACAGTCGATGGTCCTGCCCTCCACAATTTATTCATTTATTTATTATCCCTTAAAAATTTTATTTTTTATTTTATTTTTTTTTTAAGAAAAAACAAAAGTACTTCGCTTATTAAAATCTGTTTTTAAACGAACAAAAAAAAAACAAACTAGAATTCAAGAGTGCAAACCTCTGCTGGCAACTGGTGCTACCAGATCAGGCTGCCTATTGGCTTCCTGAGACGAAATGCACCTACATCGATTTCTGTTTTTGTTTTTTTATTCTCTTTTGTAAAACTTAATTATGTTCTACAAAAACAAAATAAAAACAACAGCCCCCCCCTCCTTTTTTCCTTCCCTACTTCCCGGTTGACCCTGTCGGCAGGGCAATAGAATACGCCGACTGCCCCCCTGCAGAGGGTAAAAGTCCCTCAACGGGGCTACCTGTTGGCCGTGGGTGGCAACCCGTGATGCCTAGGAAAAGGATCCTGGTGGCTGAGCAACCGATGCCTAGGGAAAATAAAGGTATCTGTAGCAACACTCTACTTTGGCCTTGTACTAGGCTAGACGGGCGGTTGGAGAGGCCCGATCCAACCAATCGGCTAGTCATGTCAAGCCCCAACACTTACACTGAAAACGTCAATTATAACATCTAAAAAAAAATAAAATAAAAAAATAAAAAAAAACTTAATCCAAAGATAATACATTTCATTACTACAAACATAGACAAACCAGTTAAGTGTTAGAAGGCGATGGCAAGGGCCAATCAATTGATGAGACAAAAACCACACAACTGCTCCCTAACTAACGTTTCTATCAAACTGGGAAAGAAGAAACTAAAGGAGGAAACAGGAAATGATGGAACAAACTCAATCAATTGAGTATATCTCTTTTGTATCCTTGGGATGAAAAGGCGAATGGGTTTCCCCCCTAACATCTCCCAATTTCGGGCTCCGAGGAGGGTTGGGAGAAAGAGAGATGAAAATCTAAACAAACTTTCATGGATATAATAAACCCAAACAAAAAACCCAGAAATCAAAAAAATACTACAAAATCGAAAAGAACCCACTCTGACGTAACCAGCTCAGACAGTGAACAAGAATATAACTATGAAATAATTGATAAAGAAAAATATCCAAGATTCATAGTAATCGAAACCTTAGAAGGAAAAAAGATCAGCGATCTATCTCCATTCTTAATTGAAAAAATTGTCTCAAAACAGCAAAAAAAATGAAAAATGGCAACCTACTTGTCACCGTCGACAACTATAAAGACGCAAAAAACATCTTAGAGATGGAGAAATTCCATATCTATAAATGCAAAAGTTATGCTCATGAAAGACTAAACACATCAAAAGGTGTTATAAAAAGCCATGAATTAACCTTGGCTACAGCAGAAGAAACAGAAAATGCCCTAAGAAAACAGGGAGTAATCGATCACGTCCAAATAAACATAAGAAGGAATGGTCAAACCATACCTACAAAAACCTACATACTAACTTTCAATACACCAAAAATTCCCAAAGAAATAAAAATCGGATACACAATAGAAAAAGTAGAACAATATATACCAGCCCCTCTGAGATGTTATAAGTGTCATAAATATGGACATAGCAGAGAAGCATGCAAAGGACAGAAAGTATGTGGAAAATGTGGCTTAAAAGAACCTAACCATAATGAAAGTGAATGCCCAAGTGAAACGAAATGCCCAAAATTGCCAAGAAAAACACCCAGCATACTCTAAAATATGCAAAATCTACACAAAAGAAAAAGAAATAGCCGAAATAAAATACAAACAAAACGTGCCCTTTCCTGAAGCAAGGAAAATAGCAAGCTCTCGAGAAAAAAAAAACACTTACGCAGATATTACAAAAACTTCAAACCAAACAAACCAAACCCAAAACCAAGACCTACTTAAACTAATCTCCGAACTCAAAAATTTAATTGAAACTTTAAAAACTAACCAAAACGAAAACAAGAAACAAATATCAGTATCTTCTAAAACTCAGTCAAATGATCTAAAACAAGTCCCAAAGAGCAAAAAAGAACCCGAACAGCAAAAACCATAAATAAATCGTGAAAGATCCAAATCACGTACAAGGACAAAAGCAGAAGATAAAAACACAATATCTGGAAAGATGGAAACAGAACGGGAAAACACAAATCCTCTTTCCAAAAACCAAAGCAAACAAAAAACAGAGACAATATTAATCGAAAATGAAAACAAATTTGAATTGATTGAAATCGAGAGTCAGAGGAAAAAATCTAGCTCCAAAAACAGAACTGACCAGAAAAAGAAAATGGAGACTGAGGAACCAAGCAGTTCAAGTAAACACAAAACAAAAACCACTCAAAACACAACAAATCAATAGAATAATAGATATAAAAACCTAAACAAAAACCAAACAGAAAAAAAAAAAATAAACGAACTTACCTATGGAAATGAATAAAAACATCATACAGTGGAACTGCAGGGGCATAAAACCAAACTACGAAGAAATCAAACATATAATAGCACAACATGACCCCAGCATAATCGGCCTACAGGACATCAACTTCAAAGGATACCGCATCTACAATCAAACAAACAGATCACAAGCAGATAATCGACCCACAGGTGGCACTTCAATTATAATAAAAAAACAGATACCACATATAAAATTACAACTCCAAACAAACCTACAAACAATAGCAATTAAAGTTACACTTCACCGACCAATAACTATTTGTTCAATATACATTCCACCTAAACATAAACTAAACAAAACCGAAATTGAAGATCTCATAACACAACTCCCCATACCTTTTATATTAATGGGGGACTTCAACGCCCATAACAAAATGTGGGGAAGTGAGAATATTAACCAAAATGGGAAAATCATTGAATCATTACTGGAATCACCCGAAGTAACTATATTTAACGACAAAACACACACATACCTTCACCCAGGCACAGGAACGCTATCAGCTATCGACCTAACACTATGCTCCCCCACAATATTTATGGACTTCCAATGGGAGGTACATAACGACCAGTGCGGCAGCGATCACTTCCCAATTTTTCTCAAAACCCAAGAACCTACAACAGAAGAATCAAAACCAAAATGGCGAATTTATAAAGCTAACTGGACTGAATTTAGCAAACTTTGCACAAATCTAATTAATCAAGAAATAGTTAACAAACCAGATCCTATGTTAGCTTTCACCAATACACTAAACGAAATAGCAATCAAGACAATCCCAAAATCTTCCACCAAACCACACCCAAAATCAACGCCATGGTTCACAATAGAATGTAAGCAAGCAATAACCAACAGGAAAAAAATGCTAAAACACTTCAAACAACAACCTACAAAACCCAACCTTCAAAAATACCTACAAGCATGAGCAAAAGCATGCTATATTATAAAAAAAAAGCAAAAAAGAAACCTGGCAAAACTACATTTCCAAATTGAACAACATGCCATAAAAAAAAACATGGGAAATAATAAGAAAAATAACTGGAAAAAAACTTGGAATACCAATAAATAATATAAGTACACCAAATGGTAGACAAACTATAGACAAAAAAGAAATAGCAAACATAATCGCAAATGAATTCAGCCAAAACTCATCATCCAACCACTACTCCCTCTAATTCCAAAAATACAAAAACAACGCAGAAAAAGAAAAACTCAATTTCACATCCAATAACAAAGAATACTATAACACCTCTTTCACTATAACAGAACTAAAAAATGCAATTCATAAAAGTAAAGATACAGCTACCGGTCCAGACGACATCCACTACCAATTTCTAAAACACATGCCAGACACATCTCTCAACATTCTCTTATAGATAATTAACAAAATATGGTGGACTAACAATTTTCCAAAACACTGGCTCGACTCCAATATCATCCCAATTCCTAAAGCAGGAAAAGATCACTCCAACCCTACCAATTATCGTCCTATCGCCTTAACAAGCTGTATATGCAAAACAACAGAAAGGATGGTCAATACAAGACTAATGTGGCATTTAGAAAAATATAACTTCATCTCTACATACCAAAGCGGATTTAGACAAAATCAAGGTACTAACGGCCAACTTATTCGACTAAAAACATATATTCGTAACGGTCTAATAAGAAACGATCACATGGTCTCAATCTTTTTTGATATCGAAAAAGCGTATGACACCACGTGGAGGTACGGAATCTTGAAAGATATTCATAATATGGGAATCAGAGGAAACCTAGCAAAATTTATCCAAGAATTCCTATCCCACAGAACATTTAAAGTAGGCTTAGGAAATATAACATCAGATCAATACACACAAGAAACAGGGGTACCACAGGGTAGTGTACTATCTGCCATCCTTTTTCTAGTTAAAATCAACAGTATGATCGAAATTGTTAACATGGAATTCGAAAAAACATTTGTTGATGACTTTTCAATAACTTGCTCATCACCAAATATGCCAACTATTGAAAGACAAATGCAACATTGCCTTAACAAAATAGACCTTTGGGTTAACCAAAATGGATTTAAAATGTCCAAAAGCAAAACCACATGTATCCACTTTTGTAGGAAACGAAAATACCACCTTGACCCACAGCTCAAACTAAATGGACAACTAATACCAGTAGTACAACACACCAAATTTCTAGGGATCATTTTAGACAACAAACTAAACTTCAAGGAGCACATTAACAAATTAAAACAAAAATGCTTAAAAGCAATAAATATCTTAAAAATAGTATCAAAACTAGATTGGGGAGCAGATCAAGCTACAATGCTCAAAATATATCGCTCACATATCAGATCTAAACTGGATTATGGTTGTTCCATATACAGCTCTACTTACAAATCCTACAAAAACAAACTATTAACAATACAGAATCAAAGTTTAAGACTTAGCCTGGGAGCCTACCGAACTTCTCCAATGGAAAGCCTTCACGTAGAAGCCCAAGAACTACCCCTGCACTTAAGATGGAAAAAAACTAGCGTTACAATACGCAACAAAACTACAAACCAACCCCGAAAAGCCAACATACAAAACTACCTTCAACTTACAATGTACAAACTCTTATTCAAGGAAACCAAAAAGTATACCTTCCTTTGGACACAGAATTGGAGAAATAATACATCAAATCAATGAAAACCCCGACAATATAATTACTAAGAAAACAAACGACAGACCCCCATGGACATTACACAAACCAGAAACCGACATAACACTTAATACTTACAAGAAAAACATTATAAATAGTATAACAAACAGAAGCAACTTTGGAGAACTAAGAGAAAAATATGCAGAATACATAGAAATATACACTGATGGGTCTAAAACTATAAACGGAACAAGTGCAGCATGCACAGATGGACAAAAACAATATCAAATAAGACTGCCCAACGAGGCTTCAATATATACAGCCGAACTGCAGGCCATCAAAATAGCTCTCTAACACATCAAAGACATCAACGAACAAAAAGCCATAATATATACAGACTCGCTATCCTGTATCATGGCCCTTGAAGTAAAATCTAAACACCCTTTTATCACAGAAATTATACAAGAATACAATGAAATAACCGAAAAAAAACAATAAAAAAATTATAATAGCCTGGATACCAAGTCATGTCGGCATTCCAGGAAATGAAAAAGCAGACAAACTGGCTAAAGAAGCCACAAACCACCAAATGGAAAAAATTAAAATACCACATACAGACTTAAAAAGAAAAATCAACGAAAATATAGAAAACAAGTGGCAAGAGGAATGGAACAAATGCACTGCAAACAAATTGCACGAACATCAACCAATAATTAAAAACAAAAAACTTTTAATTTAAAGGAAGAAGAGAAGAAATTGTACTAAACCGAATAAGAATCGGACATACAAAATTAACTCATTCCTACCTAATCAAAGCGGAGGAAACACCAAATTGCACACTCTGCAACCAACAACTAACAATTAAACATCTACTGACGGAATGTAGAAAACACAAACACACTCGGAAGAAATATTTTAAAACAACAAACATTAGAAAAGTGTTCCAAGAAGTGAAACCCCAACAAATCATAAACTATTTAAAAGAAACAAATGTATTCAAACTCCTATAAAGTAAACAAGTAAAATTCAGTTTAGAAAAACAAATCTCTTACAACTAAAACAATTTTTCGGAAAACCTAAAACATCTTGCTTCAAAAGATAAACTTTTTCAAAAAATTTTTACAAGAAACTGAAAATCTATTATACCAACAAAACTTTTTTGGCATTAAATGACTCTTAGAGGTTGAAATGCCGTTAAACAAATACACTCACTCACTCACTCTGCTGGCAAGGTTATGCTCACAGTCTTCTGAGACCATTGATGACAGATTTCCTGGGCAAATGCTACAATTACAGGAGCCTAGTATACTTCCCTTCTGAGGTATTAGGTTAGTAGTGCAAAAATAATGTTTTTTTTAATATATAGTTGAATGTCAAAAAATGACATTATTTTTGCACCAACCTAATAATTAAGAGAATGTGAATTCCTCTCTCTCCCTACTCTCCTGACCTTGCATCCTCTGACTTTCCCCTCTTCTCAACCATAAAGCTGTTTTTAAAAGAAAAGCGTTTCCCAGATGATGCAGCCTTTCCAGGAACAACTAGTGCTATTCATACAGAAGGCTTTAGTGGGGGCGGTTACAGGAAGTAGATGATGGGTTAGTCTTAAGGCTAAGATTAGAGACTTCTCCATCAGATACACTCAATGCTTCATTTTAGAAAAGGCCCAGATGAAGAAGCACCATGAAGAGAAACAAGCGAGAGCTATTGGAGGGAGGTTAGCGACAATCAAGAACTAGCTAAGCAGGACTTTCGTCATGAGGTTAACGAGTGCTACAAAGAGCAATTAGGGCGAGACTAGGTAAAATATCCAACGAATGGACGAGCGTCGTGAAGCCTCTAGGTGCAACTCTGACAAGTACATCGCAAGCGTTAAATACCCAGATAGACAAACCCTGGCATCGACTCGGGAGATCTGCAAAAGGTTTCAGAAATATTTCAAGAATTTTACGCAAGAGCCCTACCTACCTGTACAAGAATTCGGCAACTATTTGGCCGGTTTGACTCAATAGGAGGTCCTGACTCCGATAAAGCAGGTCAGCTACAACAAATCACCGGGTTCAATGGTCTGCCTTATGAACAGTATTTGAAGGCTGTCGCCTATGTTTATAATGATTCTGACAGATGTGTTCAACTACTGGTTTAATCAGAGATCCATCTCGGGTCAAGTCACCATGAAAATGATTACATTGCTGAGGAAGAGAGAAAGGCATGGTGGGAAAGAATTAGATGATTACAGGTCATAACTGCTAAACACAGAGTTTAAGCTTTTGGCCAGAATCTTAGCCAATTGCCTGCAGGCTGTTATAGGCGATCTGGTTGAACTTGTGCAGAATTACGCGATGAAGGGAAGATTGATCCAGAACAATCTGCACCTGATCCTAGAGGGAGGGATAGAAGATAACACAGAAGCTGCATTGATCAATTTAGATCAGTCCAAAGCTTTCAATTGAGTCGACCATCGCTTTCTGCCATCTGTTCTAGATACCACCAGTAAACCGAACTTCCGCAAATGGGTCTCTGTTCTGTACCGCGTGCCAACATCCGTGATACAAGTGAACGGAAAGCACTTAAAACTCTTCGCTATCTCCCAGTCGGTCTGTTTACTGTCCTCCTTGCAGTAGAGCTGCTACTTTGCTACCCGAGGAGCGGGGAGGTGAGTTCAGTCCTTCGCAGAATAGCTCTGCCCAGCAAAATGCCCGCCAGAGTCTCCGCGTTCGCCGATGACGTCACCGTCTCCATATCATGCTTTTGAGAAATGCTACGAAATGGTTACCGGGGCCACAATCAACTGCAGCAAATCAGTCAGTCTGCAGTTTGGTGCATGGAGAGATGTCATCTCCCTTCTGGCACCTTTTAGTTGGATGGATAGCCTGATCAGATCCTTGCTATGTGGTTCAGACTGGGTCTCCAACTAGAAAAGAATTGGTCAGAGGTACAGTCAAAAGTCGCTGCCATGGTTGCCTGGTGGCAGCAAAGGAAACTTTCCTTAAAGTGGAGGTGTGCGCCACTTATGTTTTTTCTCCTATCTTCTACCAGCTGGCTGTACTTCCCTTGCCTGCGAAACACCTAAAGGCTCTCTGGCGCCGCTTGTCCAAGTTGGTCTGGAATGAGGGGAGCCATTGGGTTCGCAGACAGGCCTGTATCCAACGTCCTTTTGAGAGAGGCTTGGGAATGCTTGAATCGAAGTGTCATTGCGATGCCAAAAGGCTGGCTTTTCTGAGTTGAACCATGACGCAGAAGAGTCTGCATGGAATCCTGTGGTCGAGACTGCCTTTCCTGATCTCATCTTCAACCACACGATCGTTTGACATGCAGTTTCTCAGGGAATGCTGAGCCGCGACTTTTTGCGAGCTTTGAGAAAGTAGCTATATAAGGAATTAGTAAAGGGGACTACTGACAACCTGCTTGTTGAGCGTCTGGAATTGTTGGTGGCGGAGATCTGCTCCCAGTGGAGCTGGGCGCCAGACATGGAAATAATGAACAACTCTGACCTGGCAACTATCCAAAATGCGTTGGCCCTCAATGCCAAACTAGCGAGTTCGCCTGAGTGCATGCACTGCTGGACTTCAGCAGAAGAAACACCAGAGCACAGTTTCTCCGATTGCAGCGAACTCCATCGGTACTGGAGGTATGTCAACAAAGTGATGGCTCGCATCCTTACCCACTGAATGTGTTCCTGGTCGTGCACAATGCCAGGCCGCCGTGAAACGAGGAGAAATAAATGATATTTCTTGCGATCCTGATCGTAGTCAGAATGGTTGTGTGGATGTCGCGACTGAATGAGAAGTGTGGGGTTGAATCTTAGGCAGATCAGGATCTGGTTACGTTCTTCAAACATCAATAAAGGATCAGGACTGATAAGAAGAGATTACATCTTCCAGCATTCGACAGCAAGCTTGTGCATACGAAGAGGTTTCCAGCCGATGCATGGCGCACGGACTCTAGTCTCAGCAAGGTAAGCTTTGTTTCCCTTAGCTACTCGAGTCAATGGTCCTCTCCCGATAGAGTTGCATCCCGCTCCCACTTTATTTTTCGCCCCCGGCTGTTTCCCTAAACTTGGAGTGACTCCCAACCCATCTTTTATTTTGTCCCAAATTTAGTTCTCCAAACCCCTTAGGGATCGACCCATTTGTTTTCGGCCTTCATCAAGCCAGAAAACAGTGGGCAGTCTGCTATTTAGCGAGAGTTTGGAGAACCCTACTAACAACTTTTCTGTCTTTCTTTTGGTTGTTCCCCCCACCCCCACACTCCTACCAATGAAATCTACTTTTGTTGAATTTGTTTATTTGTAAATAAAAAAAACGATCAACCTTTTGTGACATAATTATATTCATTAAAAAAAAAAAACAAAAAAAAAAAAAAACAATTTGATTTGGGAACAATAAGTAGGACAACCCCTGGATGATTGTTGTGATAACTTTGGCAAGGGATAACCATTAGACAAGTAAAAAGGTACCGTGACAAAAATGACTACAAATGCCCCCCTCCATTTTTTGAGTTAGCCTAAATGTTTATTTTTTGGTCAATATTTGTCATTTACAGAAACCAAATAAAAATAAAATATTAGAAGTGAAAACCTTGTAATGATTTTTGTACAACAAGCATCATACACGTTTACATATTGACATATGTTGGATGGCTTTTAAAAATTGACTTCCACAAAACCCTATTTCAGATCAGATCTTTATCTTTTTAGTCGCATGCAAGCGACTCTATAAGTCACTCCGTCGGTCTGTCCGTAACACTTTTGTGCTTGGCCTTTTTGGTTAAGATCAAAGGTCTGTTGTTAATAGATGCTGTTCTTAGCTTTTTAAGCTTTTCAAGATCAAAGTGTAGTACCTGTTCTTACTACATGCTGTACTTATGCTTGTAACTTTGTGATATAAAGTGGGAGGGTCACTTTTCTGTATTAATTTAATGTAAAATTATCACCCACTTTTCAACCAGTCTCAAAGACATTCAAGTCATTCTCCAGATCATTCAAGTTGTTTTTGAAGGATTCCAATTATTTTTAAGCATTCAAGTCATTCTTAAGGTCATTCAATTCATCCTTAAGTTCATTAAAGTCATTTACTTTTTATTTATTTATTTAAGTCATTTCAGCCCATTTTTCAGTCATTTTCGTTTATCTTTAAGAATTTTATGTCAATCCTACATTCACGCATTCATTCATTACATGAGAGCACTCGACTAATGGCCATCGGTCTTGTTTTTTCTTAAATCCATTCTTATCACTTTCTCCCCCCCCCCTGCTGTTCTACATTAACCCAAGAACTCTTTTCCATTCTATCAATGGATGACTATACCATCAAAGTCTACTCTTCTGCCCACATCTCTCTATACGCTTCGCATTTTGAGGTCATCAGTAAGCTGGACCCGCATTACTTAACCATTGTATAATTCCTCTCCATGCAACGTCTTGACAAAGTTCAAAACTGACTTCGAAACCTAGTAGATGATGCCCTTTTCTCTTCCCTGTAACCTTTTTCCCCACAGAAGAGACGTTGTGAGCCCAGATCTGCTCTATAGTTATTTTCATTGCAGGTGCTAGACTGAACTCCAATCTATGGCCCCTGACCAAACTTTCAGAGAGAGAGAGAGAGAGAGAGAGAGAGAGAGAGAGAGAGAGAGAGAGAGAGAGAGAGAGAGAGAGAGAGAGAAAAAAAAAAAAAAAAAAAAAAAAAAAAACTCAACTAGCTACAACCAATATAAATGACCCCCCCCCCACTATCTGTGCCTAAATCTAAACGCAGATTCCATGAATAAATCTTCTTTCTCAGAACTGCTTGCCTGTGGAACACTGTTCCGCTTTCATGCTTCCCAATTAAATACAACATGGTAGCCTTCAAATCCAATGTAAACAAGTTCTGATTGAGAAGTTCCCATAAATAATCAAATTGCACCCAATTTACAACATTAACAATTACTACACTATCACCCTTATCCTGGATAAGAGGTGACTCCCAAGACAAAAAAAAAAAAAAAAGCCCGACTGACCTGGTTTCACTTTCATACATCATCAAATCGTACCCATCATCAAAAAACTCCCTTTTTGCTAGATAATGGTAGAAGTTCCCTGAACTTATTCGATCCATTCATAATCTTGCAATGACATTAGAACCTGCTCCTCCCTGTACTCCAACAATATCATAGTAATAAACATGTACACAACCTCAATATCTTCACCATCCAAATATACTTTCTCCACATCAGAGTTGTCATATGCTCCCAGTTTCTGATATACAAAACAATCACGTTCATGCACCGGTTCTCGTTAGCTCAATCAAGTTAAACTTTTAGGTCTGTTCAGTACTAAAATGGGAGAACATTTAGAAATACCAAATGCTGTTGTGTTCTCCGCTTATCTCGGCATTGTTTCTAGTCATCTTGGGCTTCTCCTTACTACTGGAATCAAACAGAACTAACTCAGGAGAGGAATGGTTCACAATTCAGCAGAAATGATCCTCCCAGGATGATCCGACAGATGCACATCGTAACAATTCTTGTTCACAAACTGGTTATCATATCTCAGCCAGTACTGCCACTGTACTTCTTGTGTATCTAATCCGTACTGGCATCACACAAAGGGTTAGTTGTATCCAACTAGCTTTCTACAAACTGAACAAATTGTAGAGACATGGTAATCTTGGGAAGACAAGTAAAATTGGGAGGGGGCATCTTCCCTAGTGAATTAAAAGCGCTCCCAGATACCAACCTGGAAATTTCTACAACACAGAATTGTAATACAGCACCTAGTCTTCACAAATGGTCACCCATTTGTTGCTGAACATCAGTGATCTGGCAAGAACATGATTGTGTCATACAATGTTTATAGGACATGAAAAAGAAAAAGCAATGAACTCATATGAACAGTGACTAACATTAAAACTGTCACTTTAACAACCATCACCGCTCATTTATCCTCAGTTCATGCAAAACCCAATATCTTTCGGCACTTTGCCAAAAGTCTTTTCCAGATCGAAAACAGCAAAATATAGACTCTTCTTAACTAATGTAATTCAGGTAAAAATACTATTACGTATATAAGTATAACGTCAAAATTAGCATAAATAAAAAAATAAAAAAAGCACGATCTAATACATATAGTAGATGTATTTTTACAAAAAAAAAAAAAAAAAAAAAAAAAAAAAGAAAAAAAAGAAAAAAAAAAAAAATCAGACACTTGCAATAGAAGATGTTCTATTTTTTCAATGGCAGATTTCAAGGAAAGCAAGGGAACTGAATTGGATTTAGCCAGCTGACGTACTTTCTAACTTCCAGCATAGCGTTACCGGAAGTGGTGACAAGGCAAATTTGTTCCTTTGCTTTTTTTCTCTCTCATGCGTATATCTCCCCGGTTTTTGTTTATTAACTTTTTCCGATTGTTTTTGAAAAGTTTTTTTTGGACATAATTTTATTAAGAATTATTGAAATTACTTTTCTTTTTTTTTTTATTTTAAAACAATTATTGAAAACTATTTTGGAATGTATTGGTTACATTTTTTTTTATGTTTGAAGTTTTTGTATTTTGATTTCAATAATTTTATTTTTATACTTTCATAAACATCATATAAATTCAAATAAACTTATTTTTAAAATAAAAACCAATTTCTTTCTATAATTTCATAAACTTATAAAATTTCAAATAAAACTTTTTAATTTTGTTATGAAAAATGCAAATAAAAACTAAATGTGTTATTTTTATCTGTATAATTTTGCTAATTTTTATTGTATATTTTTCAATAATGCTCTTTATTATATTTTATTTCAATAAATCGCTTCACGACAGAAATACTCAAGAACAATAAAAGTCAACGAAATTATTTGCTTTGTCACCACTTCTGGTAGTACTCTCCAGAAAATTAGAAAGTACATTAGCTATTATTTTTCTTTTTTTTTTCTTTTTTTTTTTAATTCTTATTAAATTTTTTTTTATATGTATAAAGAAACAATTTCAAACGGTGGTTATTTATTTCATTATTCTAATAGATCAACTGATACAAAAGAAAAAAAAAAAAATTAAATATATATATTTTTTTTTTAAAATGTCCCTAAAGCTGGACCGCATCTTGATTGTTGCCATAGCAGCAGTAGCAGCATCATCATCAATCTCGGAGGAGCAGGCACTCGTCACATACTTCCTGCTGCCGGAGATTGAGAGATTTATTAAATAGCCACCAGAGAGAAGGAGTTAAAAAAAAAAAAAAAAAAAAAAAAAATGAAAGGTGGACATATTATGGAGCGGTGGGAAATATGGCTGGCACCGCTCAGGGACTTTTTTTCAAACAATTTTTTTTTTTTTTTTAAATTTTGGAATACTGCTTCTGTCCACCCATTGCCCGACTGGTCTCCACGTTGGGGGGCAACACAGACAAAAACAAAGAATGTGCAAGTCTGGATGTCAATTGGGGGATTAGGGGAGGGGGTTAGGACAAGTTTATTCATTAACCGCCTCCTCCACATCAGCAGTTTCTTCCTCAACAGGAGGCGAAGGCTTATTCTCGGAACTCTTGGATTCTTCATTCTAAAAATAGAAAATAAAAAAAAACAGAAAATTGTTAAATAATCAATTTCATAAAAAAAAAAAAAAAAAAAAAAAAAATCTAATGGAAGACTAATTTTTTTTAAAACAGTAAAACTATTATATCTCATATTTAAGCACAATTAGGTATTTTTTATATCTTGATGTATAGAATTCAATCCTAAACTAACCAATCATTATGAATTTTCCAATACAGCTGCTCAGGGTAAAAGTGGATAGTGTAGGCTTTATTTAGTTTAATTTAGGTTTTAATGCAAAAAGGAGCAAAACATTTGTGAAAATTCAAATTTCTACTTGTGAAATTGTAACAATACGCACATCAATAAATATTCCAGAAATTTCAATTTTTATTTAAGTGTTTTTAAAAATTTTTTATTTAAGTGTTTTTTAAAACACTTAAATAAATAAAAAATTCAACGATTTTAAATTTGACCCATAAGCATGAGACACCAATGAGGTAAAATTTCCTGAATTTGGATTTGTTAATCTTTGAATTTTAGACATTTTCTAGAATCAAAATCATGTAATGGATTTTGATCAAAATTTGAATAAGGATTCTAAGTTTATTATTTATGTTGTAATTTTACAAAAATTTTACATTATTTATGTTGTAATTTTAATAAGTTGACAAAAGTGATGCACAACTGCTAAGGCAATTATTTTACCCATTCTGCTGTGATGGATATTTTTTTAGCACGTGTGTGTGTGTGTGTGTATATATATATATAAAATATGCCCATGTATTTGTATGTACATCCATACCCAAGTCACTAGAGAGCTGAAATTATTACAAGATGTATAGGTGCACTGTTAGCTTGCAACCGCTTGTAACTTTTATATTCCCTAATAGGGAAGATCAAATGGGACAGTATGAATGCCACAATCAGTACAGGTTATCTGTAAAGATCAAAGTGCAGTCTAAAACGTGCATGCAATATACTTGGGCATTCAAGTGACTTTAACAAATTCAAACTTTATAGAGCAAGCAAACTGCTTCGTGCTCAGTATTGTGATCTGCTCATTTTGTGGAAATTATGAAACCAACCTTCGCTAAGATTATATCAAATCTAGAAATAGAAGATACATAAAAAGATTACATTTGGTATAATGGGAGAGAAAAAAGGCCCTATGTCTGTAAATGACTTAAAGAGAGAAAGAGCAAAAACTGTAAAGACGAGGCCAATATAGTTATCACGCGAACATTTAGGGGGGAAAAAAAAAAAAAAAAAAAAAAAAAAAAGGTTGAATGAGAAAGTACAAAACATACAAAGTAGAGAAAGAGGCTTTCAAATCAAACAGATCACATGTATCATTTTGTATGAAGCTCATGAAAACGATATAAAATCATCTTGAAATAAAATACAAAATAATTTAAATTATACAATTTCCTATTTTAGAAATTTTATAATTGCTTCAAGAAATTTACACAGCTTTTCCAACTGTTTTATTTGGGAAAATTACTAAATGGAAAAGAACAGGAAAATGTCAAATCTATCTTTGAAATTGCGGTCACCCTTAACATAATCATAATGCTGCCGATATGCATACACTAATTCAAACACAATGCAGTAGTAGTAGTATTAATACAGTTTTATTTGTACATGTAAACAAGAAGTGGACAATAACTGATTCTTTTCATTTCAAAATTTCGCCAAAAACGTTAAAATTTGAACAAAAATTTATATACAAACAAATAGCACACCAATTAAAAAGATTTTTTTTTATTTTGTTACAAACCGAAACTAATTTGACATTTCATAGAATTTTGATCGAAAAGAAAAAAAATTAGCAGAAAACAACCGCAAAATATCAACAGAATTGAAACTGTCCTTACATTTACTTGTTTCCTGACAAGGGCAAAGTTAGGTACAAGGTCGGTGTTTAATGTGGGGTAAACTAGCTCCCCCAGAAGGGTCACTTTGGATGGATATACTTGAATAGTTCTGTCATCACTCCATGAATGAGTTTCCCCAGGAACCCATCCCCACAATTAAAGGCGGAGTTAATGCCCGAGAGGATAGCTTCGAAACCAATCAGACACTTCACTTTCATCCAGCCTTCAAATTCAAATTGTAAAACCGAAAATTGTCTGTCCGCTTTACAGACCTGAAACTCCTACCAATGATAAATATGGCCAATATGAAGATTAGTGCAAGGCCGTGTGTAGTGCGTGTGGGAGCCCTCCCCCAGTGGGTTTCAGGGGGGCCATGTTAGTAAGGAAGATGAGGAGAGGCTGCAATGAAAGTTTCGACTGAATGAAGAACGCTTAAGTACCATTGTCATCAAAGTCATCATTGGTTGTGCAGCACGTGGCGCTACTCTCGGGCATTGTCTCACCGAAAGCCTCCATCTCTTGCGGAATACTCATCATGCCCCGGGCCATGTCATTATGCCACTCCCCTACATTATCAAACACATTCCCTTCGGCGTCACAATTACTTTCAAGCTACAAAAAGGCAAAGGAGGAGCAGGGTTAGAAGTTTAAAAAAAAAAAAAAATTAAAAATTAAAAAAATGAAATAAAAATGAAAGGAAAAAAAATGAAGAGAAAAAAAATTTTTTGTATGGAATTTGAGATTAGGATTGAAAATTTATATTTCGTTATGTTTCAAAGCTTGTTCAGGTACATGTTTTTGAACTTTGAAATCTTTGTCAAACTCAAAACATATATATATTTCATTGAATTTTTTAAAATGGAAATCGCTCCAGACAACACATGAAGCCATTTGATATAACAAGCTAAAAAAACAACTTCAAGCTCAAAAACTTGCCAACGATAAATGTTAAAGAGCCCTACAAAATTTCAACCAGATTGGCCTCATAGTTTCTGAGAAAGAGTAAAACCAGACATGCTAAGATATATATATTAGTGTTGGAACGATTAATTGGAATTGGAAAAATCAGGGGGGGGGGGGGTCGGAAAAATTTGAGCCTAGTGCCAAAACCGATTCCTTAATTTATCTTTTTTTTCTTTGATTTTGTTAAAAAAAAAAAAAAAACAAAAAAAAAAAAAACAAACATCTTGCACTGCTTGCAGCAATAAAATAATGAATATTTATCAATTTAAACTTCCATCTCTAGATACCCCAACACAAGTGCCTTTACGTTTGAGAAAAAATAGGCACATATAAAATGTGCTTTTTATGGTAATGGGACAAAATAATTTTATGGTCAAATATTTAGAGTTATAAAGAATCAGAATCAGTAAAAATATTGGAATTGTCCCATCACTAATATATATTAGTTTATCTTTGAATATTGTTTACGTAATAAAAAAAAAATATTGGTTTTGATTTGAACTCATGAAAAATGTGTTATCATCGTTACAATGAGGCAATGAAGTAAATTTTTCATCATTTGTTTCATGTGCATTATGTGATTTCGATCCATAATTATTATACACAAATTAAGATTCCCCGAATTTCAGTTTCTTCTTAAGACCCCTCAACTTAAAAGCCTTAGAATCAAAATCATGTTATGGATTTTGATCATAATTGGAATATAAGGTTTTGTATCATTGTATCTTGACTATAATCTTTGTAAAGGGACAAAAAAGTGGTGCAAATTATTCCGTTTGCCAAATTAATTTTACCATTTTGTCCTAATCTATTTAATCTATTGTATTTGGTGGTCCATTTTAAAGTAACCCAACTACTTAATCGAGGGGAAGAAGGTCTTTCATTATGTGCTTGTCTAAGACATAATAAAAAAGCTTGGATCAGAAACACATTCAGCATCTAACACATTAAACACGATAGATTAATGCAGATATATAGGATGCAGAAAAAGATAAATTCTGGAATGCTTTTGTTGGAATTTACTTTGTGGAGAGATTCATGCAAATCGATTTATATGCAAAGAATGAACATTTCACAAAGTTTTTCATAAAGGTTCAGTTATTTTCTTCTGCAGCATATTATCAGCCAGTTTTTATGCTTCATTTTTTGTTTTTATATCTTCAAATATGACACTTCATAGTGTTCGGTTCGATTGTTTTGTAGAAAAAAAATGTTTTTGATTTTGCAGAACAGGATTGAATTTTGCAAACAAAGAAAAAAAAAAAAAAAAAGAACAATGTTTAGTACATTTCTGGTCAGAAAGCCAGTATCTTCAGACAGCCTAACCTGCTAGCATCAGATGCCCTAACAGGTATTATTACTCTAGGTTGATTACGCACTCACACGAAGAATGTAATAGTGCAACTTTTGATGAATGTACCACAAGTAACTAAGGGGCAACTCCCAAATCCCCCAAAGTGTTCAAATTGGGTCTGGATGTCTTAAGGTCATATTCTGAACCTTTTCATAAATGGTGTCAGATTCAATTTTTAGTAAGAACAAATTTTTTTTGATGAAGAGCAGAGGAAACGTTCGCAATATTACATTTTAAATTATAATAAAATTATTTTGCATGAATTTAAAAGTTGAACTTTAATAGCATTTAAGCCAACATATCAAATTTTGTGACATTAATTTTCATTGTCTTATGTGATCAGATTTATAAGTTAATTCATTAATTTTTCAAATTTTTTAATTATGTAGTCCCGCCCAGACAACTGGTAATAGAGACATTTTGTAATTCTGTAAAAAGTGTTTTTTTTCCATATATATGTAAAAAAAAAAAATACTTTATTTTATATAACTAAAATTTTATTTCATTTTCTGTGTAAATTGAAAAACTGTGCAAACAAAAAATAAAATGACTTAGTACATTATATATATATATATATATATATATATATATAAACTGTACCTATCTTGCATTATCAAGAATGCAGTGAAGATTATATTTTAAAATTATTGGCTTGTGTTAATAAGTTTTGAAAACTTTAATGTGCTAAGCAGATGATATGTGAAGATTTTTTTTAATCTTGATCATCCTCCAACTGTCAATCTATTAACCTTTATCCTTGAGTGGTTTTTAGTCTTAATAGATGATGACTTAGCAGTAAAAAAGATATGAATAAAAAAAATATGAATAATTACCGAGTGTATTGTTAAGAGATATGCATTCCTCCTGCAAGACTAAGTTCATTTGAAAAGCAATAAAAACACGTGAAAAAAAGCATCGATTAATCAAGTGGCGCAAGATAAGCATATAAAGACAATTTCTTGAATTATGCAATTAGATTTGAAAACTGATTTTCATGATCCTAGAATTAAGATTTCCTTATAAATATATTTAAACGATTAATAATTTTCTGGAAGGCATTTCAACAAAGAGGAAGTGAAACAAGAAGGAGAAAGAAGCAACCTTAGAAGTTAGTGTCCCAATGATGCTGGGTTACACAGAGCTGAGAGGGAAAAGATAAATACTAAGGTCTTATGTATGACATAAAAAGAAATTGGAATCATAGGAAGATCATCATTCCAGTAAATATAGGAGCAACTAGACTCCCGGAAAAAAAAAAAAAATTTCCAGAACTACCTGGCAAATATACTCAGCAAACCAAGTGCAGAAGAGATACAAACAATTGCATTTAAAGAGACGGTTAAAATCTTAAACATCTCTTGGGTGGAACGTATGAAATAGCGAGTGAATGTCCAGCATCCAATAGGATACCTATCCTCAGCTTGAAAAAAAAAATAAAAAAAGGTTTGAATGCCTACTAGACACTACCCTAGAGTCGTTCTTTAAAAAAAAATTATCAGGAATCGTAACATGAGGATACCTCCCCTTAAAAATAAAACCTATGAAATATTCGGGTTTGTATTACTGTACACAGATTCAAAAAAGTTGTCAAGAAACAAATATATAACAAATAAATGTTATCAAAGGCAAGATAAGTTACTTTTCTACCTAACTGGGTATATTTTTTTTCTTGTTTTTATTCAATGTAACATATTTATTCAGCTCGAAAAACAGTGTTTACCGATGTATTGGAAGATTCAAAATGGCGCCCAATTCTCTCTTTAACACGGTAAGTTCAGGAAAAGGTGTTATAAATAATAAACTAGACAAAATGCTGTTAGAAATTCGCTCAATATATGTTACCGTGACATAGGTTGACATATATTCGGTGGGTTTTTAATATTATTTTGTCTAGTTTATTATTTATAATACCTTTTCCCAAACTTACCGTGTTAAAGAGAGAATCGGACGCCATTTTGAATTTTCCAATACATCGGTAAACACTGCATGTTTTTCGAGCTGAATAAACATGTTACATTGATAAAAACACAAAAAAATATATCCAGTTTGGTAGAAAAGTAACTTATCTTGCTTTTGATAACTTTTTTGAATCTATGTGTACAGTAATACAAACCCAAATATTCAAATAAAAACGTGGCATTTGAAGCCCAAATAAAATCTCCTTGGCATCATAACACATTCACTTGAGGAATGGTGCAACTCCTGGTGAATGTACCACAAGTACAAAGCTAGATACTCCACCAGACTAGGTGATATGGAATTTGGCAAACCAAACCAAACAGCACAAGAAAAATAAACTAAAACATAGTTAAGTGATTGAAGAGGATAAAATTATTTTTTTCACTGCTTCCTCAAGAAGCTACAAATGCTTGTGGACAAATATGCTTTTTTTTTCTTTTTAGCTCCATACATTAAGTGGCTTAATGCCTTGTTTGACGCAATTTCCATAAAAAAAGTCTACCACTACTTGAAACCACACACATGCTGAATTGTTGCTGGCTAGATGCAACCCATTTTACCTATGCAGCCAATCATAGCTAGTAGTGAAATTCCTTATAGTTTTGTTTCAATTAAAACCTAAATGTTGCATCTTCCTTCTAAAACAAATTTTTTTTCACAACAAAATGCCTAAAACAAAGAAATTATTACTTAAAAACAAATAACATCAGGAAACGGAATAAAAAAGATAAAAAGAAGCAGTAGACGAAAATCGGAGTACATTTTTATCATAGGCACCAGTTTGCGTGACTGAAAGCTGATTTCTTCAAACATCCTTGCATTAAGTGAATCAATGGTGTAAGAAAAATGTGTCAACATCTGCTGTGAGAAGTGTAAACAAAAACCAAAAAACTGACAATTACTTCTAAAAGCATATAAAAAAGAGCAGAAACATCCGCTATCACCAACAATAAGATTTATAAAGTTGTCTTATTCGAATCGTGGCAACTAGACGTAACAATCATCATGCAAGAAAATGACTTCTTTAGAAAATAAAAACATACAAAAATAAAATTAAGAAAAAAAAAAAAAAAATAGGTGGAGGTGTGCGTGTGGTCATGATGATGATGATGATGATGAAAGGGAGATATCCAAACAAGTAGGTGCTCAAAGCAAATCAAGGGCACAAGATGTTAACTAATACGCTTTGTTGAATTTGTAAAGTTTATTATTTACATTTTTTTTTTTTTTTTTTTTTTTTTTTTTTTACAAATTTTGGTTAATAAAATTTGCAGTTTCCACAGAATAGCGGGATTTACAACAAATACATTTCAGATAAAAAACACTTACGGGTCACATCAATTGGTCATACTTGATTTGTCGCACATTAAAATATGCTATAAAACTATTTTAATTAACTAAAAAAATTTAAAAAGAAAAATTGGTTGTCGTCTGCTTCTTGTTTATATAAAAACAAAATGTATTAATACTACTACTGCATCACATTTACCTCCTTTTGATTTGATTCATTTGTATTTTAGTTTTTATATGATTGATCGTAAACGAAAAAGTTCAAGCGGATTTCCAATCATGCTTAAATATGGACGAAATGTCAGCGTAAATACACGTGAAGACTGCCAGAGCATTGGGTTAAATTTTGTAAGTTAAAAATAAATCGCATTGGCAACGATGAAGATTATGAAACCAATAAATCGCATTAGCAACGATAAGGATTATGAAATCAAAGAAAAACAAGTTTTAACCAACCTTGGCAGTTTCCATGGAACATTTATTGAAGATGTTCGCATAAAGTTGTTTCTCTTTCGCCTTGTACTCTTTGATTTTCTTTGTACACATGATCACATGGTTCTTAGCAGCTTTATTTTCCGCATCGTATTTGAGCAAAGTATTGAAGTCGAAGAGGGCGTCTTCATATTCATTCACTTTCAGTTTGGCCTGAAGAAAAAAAAAAATTCTACATTATCAAAGTGATAAAAGCGCTGATGAAAATAGATTCTAAAGCAGGATCTCAATCCTTCAGTCAGATTACTAGACAGATATGGATTATAAAAAATAGTTTAAACAAACACGCACAAACAAATGCTCAGAGCAAACTATAAACTTGGGAATGCAAATTACCAACGAAAAAAAAAAAAAAAAAAAAATGTTGAAATCAAGATCAATCCCAGCCTCATGTGCATGCGTAACCATGTGCTTCCTCTCGAGAACAACTGTCAACCCCAAATCATTTCTGTTGTCTTCTCTTTCAGCTCCCATTCTCGTTCTGGCCAGGTTATCTCTCACAAATTCACAGATTTATAAAACAAAACACAAATTGAAGAACAAAAAAAAAAAAAAAAAAATTCTGAAATTCTTTAGATATCAGTTGTACTTTGGGTGAGTGTGTGACACCATTGACCTACAGCGAAGTCATTTGCTGCAGTTTTTTGTTGTTGGTTGACGTCAGCTCATCTCTACCTGCTCAAAGCCACATCCACTGTATCAAACTAGAAATTGTCCTCAACAGTTACAAACTCAAGATCGTCTGCAAACTGTCCCTAACTGTCATAAAAATTCATTACCATTCCCAAGATTGTCCATAAACTAACTCTAAATATATCACCATCAATGTCCGATCTTTTGCCCCAGTTACTGCCATACCTTTATTAACAATCCTATTTTAGCTTTTTTGTGTGCCTTGGTGAACAACTTTCACCCCATTGTCTTTCTAATAACCTCACTTCCTATACCTATGTTCTGTGGGTCAATTGTGTTGTATATTCATTTTTTTTGCAGACTATTATCCTCATTTTAATAGCTATTGTTGTTTCACCATGTTTCAGCTCACTCATCCTCAGGTGATTAAACGCAAAGGGATAGAAATGCTGAATCTTGTAGCTGCATCTCCAGTACTGACCTACTTGGGAAGGATTGAAACCACTATCTTTAGACAATGCTCACCTAAAACCATAGAGACTCGACACCTATCCACTGTGCCACGGGCATTGTTTGAAGATAGCGGTTTCAATTCAATCCTGCCCAAGCAGACAAAAGGATTAGTTGGCCAAAATGTGTTATATATTCGGGTTTGTCATAAAAGAGATTTTGTCAAGGAGATTCGTGTACGTGATCGTCTAGTTTCTAATGGTTTTATTTTCGATGTCTTCGTGAGTGTGTGTTTGTGTACATGTATTTCTTAACATACCTTTATTCATGTGTCGTCGGTTGTTCCTCTGGTTTTCATTGTCTCTTGGAGGGGAGCTGGCCTGTTGGATGAAGAATTCACTCCAAGATGACAATTAAGGTTTTTATGTTTTTATTCACCTTCCAAAGGTCGACACAGAATGGAGGTGAACCTTGCTTGTTTGATGATACACGTCAGCGTCCTCCCCAGCCCAGGGGGGACAGCTGAAAAGCCGTCTGTCTTATTCAACACCCGAAAACCCAACTGCCAAGAAAGAATCAGCTAACCTCACCACATGATACCACGTCATCTGGTCAGCTGACCCTTCTTTTGCAAACGTGTCCACTGTCCACGTTATTCACCTCTCTCTCTCTCTCTCTCTCCCTCTCCCTCTCTATTTCTCTATTCTCTAATAGAGACACACAGAGAGAAAATAGAAAGAGTAAGAAAGCCAGAGAGGGGGGAGAGATGCTCTTTAACATTCCTCCACCCCTTTTTTATCAAAATGTATGGCAAGCCATACATTTTTAATAACTAACTAACTAAAAAAAAATAATTATGTCCGAAGTACATCTTTATTTTTTCACTTTCCGGACTCACCCCTTTTCCAAGAAAGATCAGGCACCAGTACTCTTCTACAACACTATCAACCCTTCTGCTGCTTCTCGAAAGTCCCTCCTAGACATTAACTTGCTTCCAAGTTAGACAAAGATACAGCTTTGCAGATATACATCTTGTCTAGGCGGTCGCATTGTTGGATATTTTCCACTGACTCTGCTCTTTATTTGGACCACTTGGCCAAACAAATGGAGACTCCATTTTCGATCACTTTTTCGAAATGGGGCCAGCATATCGCAATTACGACCAGAACGTCGGATGCTCCATGTTGGTGGTAGCTTTATCGCATGGGGACTCGAACCCCAGACCCTCAGATTAAAAGTCTGATGCTCTACCATCCAACCATCCCACTCGCGTTCTCGACTTTCAGCATAGGCCTAAGTCCCAGTTTTTTTTTCCTTTACTGTAATGCCCTGACGTCTTTCTCTGAGTGGTCCTATTACTGGAGCTTTGTTCTATTCAATCTACTACTTCGGGACTTCACAAAGCTCTTCTACTAACTCCCTTGGTTGGTCTAAGTCAAGATACGCCTTCACACTGATTCACTCGGAGCCTGTTTGAGTTCCTGGAACCCGACAAGATACGGAATCATCACTCCCTAACTAATGCGCCATCGATTTCTAACTAAGTAGTTTTCCCTTTGTGATTTTTCCGCATTCCCAGCAAGTCCCAAGATTCCAACCCAGATATCCCTCACACATTCCTCTAAAAAAATTAAAAAAATAATAAGGCTCTATCTTGTCCCTTACGTAATCTGCATCTTTCCCTTTCTTCTATCTCCCCGTGATTAGGCTTGGTACCGACTGTCCAGTCGCTCCGTACCCTGAGGAATTATCGCGACCTCGCACGCCAGACTTTTGTTGGACAAGACTTATTGCCGTTGCTTGGGCCTACGTGGCATCTTCCAACTCACTGGAACCACTAGTATTGTTTTAACAGGGTTCTCATTACTCTAAAATAGTATTTCCCCTGCCAAATTTTCTAATTTGTGACAATACCGTGGCTTATAAAAAAAAATAAAACAACAGAAAAAACTGCTTTCTACAGCCTAATCGCCTTGTAATTCTCATGAAAAAAAAATGCAACTACGCGCTAAACGTCCCTAAAATATAACTAAACCAACCAAAACTATTCCAAAATAATTTAATTTAATAATACCAATGAAATTCACCCAGCATGGTTTTTTTTAATTTTGGTACCTTTAATTCACAATATGGTAACATTTTATTTTCCTAAGTACTTGCATACATATTTCATTCATCTTCTCTTGAGCGATTCGTAACATAATGGCCACGTCAGCCATTGCACCCCCTCTGCCCCTTACACCATGTCAGAGGGCATTTCATTTGCTCCCTGAAGTTGATTACAACTAGATCCGCTCACGCTGGACAGAATACATTCCGTTCACTGCTATGTCAGAAAAAACTTTCTTTTTTTTTTCCAAAGTCGGTAAGCGCAACCTGCCTTGAAGACACATAGCTTCACGGAAAACATCGGATTTCCAGACATGAAGTACTCAAACTTGCTCCATGTTGATTCTACTCGAAATCAACAGAAATCACGATAAAAAAAAATAAAATTCGAATCATTTCCCGAGAATAATGAAATTAATAACTACCCATGTAATTCAACACCTCTCCAAAATTCTAACATGCTTGCCACAGAAATTAAATTCCATTCACGCCCCACTTTTTTCTTTCATTTCTTCATATAGTTTATTTAACCCTATATTTATCCTTTTTTTTTTTTTTTTTTTTTTTTTTACCTTACTTATGTGGTCAAAACGTCACTCATGTCGAATAGAACATTTATTCTACTTTTCGAAAATTGAAATTAATACCGACTGAACCTTTGACTCTTCCGAAACTTTTTTTTTTTTAAATCATTTATTACACTGTTTAAATCTTATTTCTTTCTCCCTATTTTATTATTACTATTTAATTAATTAAAAACACATTTTTTCTTTTATTAATCCTTCTTTCCATAGACCCCACAAGCAAGATTCCACCTCCCCATTCTGCGAAAAAAAAAAATACATGTCACAGAGTAAGAAAATCCTGCACAATACCATTTTAGAACACATCAATTACATAAAGAAAATAAATGAAAAAAATACAAAAATATTCTATAAGCAATCACAAAGTCCCATCTTAGCAATAACAAAAATCCAAACAACAAAATTTTGTCCACGTCAGCAAGTAGGTCGGCTGCATAGTGCATCATCTTTTACCATTCCACATAATTCAAAATTAAAGAAAAACCACAGTCGTTTACAAAAAAATACCTAGACATTTACAATTAAAATACAGTCGTTTCTAAAATAAAATAAAACGACTCACTTATAAAGTCTCAGACAACTCGATGGAACTAAAATTGTCCATGTAAGAAAAAAAAAAAAAATTCCTAAGAAATAAAATCGTTCAATTAGTGAAAAAAAGGAAGAAAAAAAATCACATTTCAGAACCTATCCATTGTTTTTCATCAAAAGTACATATTGTTTTTCATTAAAAGTTATATTTAGTTCACAATTTAAAAATGACACGAAATATTCATAACACATATTTTTGATTGACATGTTTATCTTTGTGGTAAGGCTCGTTTCTTTTTGGTTTTCTCACTGGCCGTTGTTAAAAATTTACAAAATAAGGTCATTTTTCGTTTTCCCTTCTAATTTTGACATTAAGTGATATTTTTCTTCGTTCATAACGAGTTAATTCCCAATACGATAAATATTTTTTTTAACTATTTTCTATATATAAAGTTTTACATCTGTGTGTCTGTATGTCTTCCTTTTCTTTCTTCGTGAAAAGGTTGTACGTGTGTATTGCTTTTCTTTTTTTTCTTTTTTTTTTTCTTAATTATTTTTCTAATTCGCCTAGTGTTGTAATGGACCCTACGTTGTGTGTGTGTTGATTTCTATTTTTTTTTTTTTACTGTTCTTTCTTTTTCTTTTTTTTTCCATACATTTTATTGTTTTTTCTTGTCCTTTTTTTTTCTTTTTTTTTTTAGTCTATTTCTTTTTTCTTGACACTAAATCTCCATGCTTCCACGTTGTATTTTCTTAAACACAGGTTCGATTATCGCATCGGTGATGCGACTTAGTCACGAGCACCAAAACGAATATGTTATATATTCGGGTTTGTCATAAAAGAGATTTTGTCAAGGAGATTCGTGTACGTGATCGTCTAGTTTCTAATGGTTTTATTTTCGATGTCTTCGTGAGTGTGTGTTTGTGTACATGTATTTCTTAACATACCTTTATTCATGTGTCGTCGGTTGTTCCTCTGGTTTTCATTGTCTCTTGGAGGGGAGCTGGCCTGTTGGATGAAGAATTCACTCCAAGATGACAATTAAGGTTTTTATGTTTTTATTCACCTTCCAAAGGTCGACACAGAATGGAGGTGAACCTTGCTTGTTTGATGATACACGTCAGCGTCCTCCCCAGCCCAGGGGGGACAGCTGAAAAGCCGTCTGTCTTATTCAACACCCGAAAACCCAACTGCCAAGAAAGAATCAGCTAACCTCACCACATGATACCACGTCATCTGGTCAGCTGACCCTTCTTTTGCAAACGTGTCCACTGTCCACGTTATTCACCTCTCTCTCTCTCTCTCTCTCCCTCTCCCTCTCTATTTCTCTATTCTCTAATAGAGACACACAGAGAGAAAATAGAAAGAGTAAGAAAGCCAGAGAGGGGGGAGAGATGCTCTTTAACAAATGTGCCGAGATAAAAACAATTATGGAAGGCAGTAATTATTGGGGTGACTCGGCATTCCTATTCTGTCGAATAGAAGAAGGCCAGAGGATGAATTGGCCGAAACATGGTGAAACAACAACAATTATAAACACGAGGATAATAGTCCGCAACAGAATGAATACAAAAATTATGAAGCCTTGCAGGAGTTCCCTTCCAAAAAAATACAACTAACCTGGGTGCCCGGTGTTGCCCGGGTGTTTGGCGGTGTATGTTGAAAAAAAAAAAAAAAAAGTAGTAGTAGTAGGCAGGCAAGCTCAAACCCGTACCACGAAGGAGGAAAAGAATGTGGAGAAAAAAAAAAGTCTTTGCTGTTATGTCCATCGCCAAACCAGAAGTTGCGAAGGTTTAAATTAAGGCTAGTCAATCAAAAAGAGAGGATGACTTTCGAAAATATCAGTGAAAAAAGCGACCCCCTCCTTGTAGAAAAGTGCCCAGTTGAGGGTGAAGGAATTAATGTTTTTAGCCAATTTTTCGATATTTGTCCTCCGAAAGGTCGAGCTTCAAAACGTTACCAATCTCGTGAAAATCTGTCGCCTCTGTCAAAAGTTTTAGGCAGACATGCATACAGGTGAGATTTATGTAATAGATGGTGTTTTTTTCTTCCTTGCTTTCTAAAACTGGGGGAGGGCTGATAGTATTGTGGAGAAGCCAATGCAAAATAAAAAAAATAAAAAAATAAAAAAAATAAAAAAAAATAAAAAAATTTAAAAAAAAATTTAAAAAAAAAAAAAAAAACTGAAAACAACTTGGATGATGTACTTAGTAATAAAAAATAAAATTTAAATAAATAAATGCTAATTTGAAAAATTTTTTTTAGCAAAATATCTATCATGGTGAAAGTCAAAAACAATAAACAGCATGACAAAAATATGCTTATTCTGAATGGTTTTAAATCTTAGTTGGCAAAATTAACAAATTTAGAGAGAACTGTCAGCAAAGGGAAAAGAAAGGCAACATAATACAAGGAAAATGAAAAAACAGAAAAAAAAAAAAAAAAAAAAAAAAAAAAAAAAAATACAGCCAAAATAAGGAGGCAAGTTAGAAGAAATCAAAGATTTGTGCTTGTCAAGATTTCCACCCATATTAAAAAAACAAAAATAAAGAAAAATCCTTAGTATGCAGTTGACCCATGATTTCAGAAACAGACAAGAAACGATTAAAAACAAATCAGTAAACATTATTGGCAACATAAACTTAAAAGAAATACTGGTAATGTTCACAATTTCTGGTTAAAGAAATATAATGGCGTTCAGGAACAAAAAACTGACTGGAAGTAAAACAAAATACAAAAGCACTTAATTAACTGAAAATTAGTTTTTTTAAATTTTATAAATGTTGCAGTCATACACTGGAGGGAGTGCCTTGGAATAAATACTGGACAAAACCATACCAACAAGCCGCACATGCGTGATCCTCTTCTGGTGCTGCATGTGAGATGACACCACAAAAAATAGTGAAGAAATGACAAATGTGAGAAGTATGAAGGGTCAAAGAACAATGACCTCCACATTTTGGCCAACGTTTCAGGAAAATCTAATGAATGGATCAAATGCTATCTCAGTGTCATTTTTGGCCATTTACCTTTTTTGAGCTCCTGGAGACACCGAATCCTAATAGAAATGGATAATAGTGCAGTTTCATTTGAGTTGACCATCATAACAAACCACTATTTAGTCAGACATATCAAATTTTTGCTGAGAAATATGAAAAAAAAAAAAAAAAAAAAAAAAAAAAAAGAACGTTTTTAGCACTAAAAGTTCCCAGAATTTTGCCAGGGTCATCCATACTGGATTTATATTAAGAACAATGGCTCCACATTTTGACCAAGTTTCAGAAAAATCTAATACGTGGATGAAAAGTTATGGGGCAAAATGTGGCATTTTTTACCTGACGCAATGGGAATTTTAACAAAAAAATCTTTTACTGTGCACATCTATTTAATGAAATACAATTTGTAGCAAAATTTCAGGAAAAACTAATGTCAATCGTTCAGACGATGAATTGGGGTACCAATATAGGAGTGAGGGCACTGTGTTGGTGCAAAAAAAAAAAAGAAAAAAAAAGTCATTGCACCCTGGAGTGGATGCATTGGTTTACATTTTCCATTTTTAAAACATTTTTTAGTCAAGAGTTTAAAATAAAGTATCTTTAAAAAGTACCTCTAAAATAACTTTTTTTTGAATAAAAATAATTTTAGTTTATGAAGTAGTGTGCTGGTTTCATATTACCAGCAGTCATTTTCTGTTTTTATCTAAAACTATTCTAAAAGTTATCTTGTTTCTTTAGCAAGAAAGGATCAACATCACGGAAATATGCTATGAAATTAGTCAAAATAATTTATTTTGTGTTACCAAATAATTTGAAAAAAAGTTGGAAAATTTAATAGCATTTTAGGTTGCTTCTAAAGTGTAAAAAAAATTTTTTTTTACCTGTCCTCTGCGGAAAAGACCTTTAACATTTTTGTCATCCAATTCTAATGCTTTGTCGCTGGCTTGAATTGCCTTCACATGTTCGCCTGTCTTCAGATGGCACAACGAAATGTTAAGATGTGCCGCCAATAAAAGGTTATGTCGTTTCTCCTCTTCAGCACCTTCCAATGACGATTCAGTGTCGAGATAGTTGACAATTTTTTTGTATTGTTTTATGGCTAATGTATATTTTTCTTCCTGAATAAAAAAAAAAAAAAAAACATTATCAAAGATGAGGAATAAAAAAAAAAATTAATCTCTAAAAAGCAACAATTTCATTCAACTTAACCAATATTAGTTATTCTCCACTTTATAATAAAGAGAAATGTGCATTTATTTTTCTGAACTTTTGAGATGAGGATTGATTATTCATATTTGGATTCTTTGGACTACTGTTCTCATCTTGAGTGTTATTTTCACAATGTTTCGGTTGATGTAACCCCCAACCTTCTTCAGGTGTATCTTGTTGATGAGAACCCGTGGTATAGTGGATAAAGTACTTGGTAATATTTAATTGTAAGTTACACTCTTGAGGAGGTTGAAGGTCCAATCCTTACGTGGGTGACACTCACATATACAATTGCGAATTACTTAGGACTACAATCCAGTCATAGCTGATGGAATAGGAGCATGCTACCTTAGTGGATTTAATAAAGGCCTTTGTTTGAAATTATGTGCAGATTCCCAAATTTGACAAGATACGCCTGAAGAAGTTGGGGTATACATAAACCGAAACTGTGAAAATAACACTCAAAATAAAAACAGTCCAAAGAATCCAAATAATATATTTATTTATACATATTGCGTCCAGATGTACTTATAAAATAAATTTAAAACTAATAATTTTTAAAAAGTGCTCAATAGATTATTTAAATATTTATGTTGTTGACAGCCCTGTAGCCACATTTCGATATCACCTCAGAGACAAAGATAATTATTTAGGGGTTTGAAGAAGTAGTCTCATCCTAACATGATTGCAGGAGTGTTAACAGCACAAACTATCATCATTTTAAAAGTTAAACGTCTGTTTTACAAGTTGGCATGTGTTGGACAGCTTTTAGAAATTGACTTCCAAACTTATCTCTGATCAGTTTTTTTTGGATGTCGTTTCCTTAATTCAGACAAAATCTTTTATATTATAAGTGATTGTGTTAATAGAATTTCGTTTTTTTTGGGGGGAGGGGGGGTGCTACTTAGTTGGCAGAGTGCTTGCCTCACATGCAAGAGGCTCAGGTTTCGAATCCCGGGTTTGGATATGTCCAACTGATTGAGCCCAAAACTCAAGTCTTGGACTTCCGGTTTGTTGGGCGTCATGGCTCTTGTAGGCTGTGTAAATATATAATAAAAATAAAACACTCAAAATAAAAACACTTTGTTATAAAGTAAGATGCTCGACTTACTTGCAGTTTCATCAAATACTTTTGCAAGCAAAATCTGATCCAACATTTTGCTAAATCCTACCCTCTGATGAGAAGGAAAGTATTTCTTCGAAACTCCGCGGATTCTAATTAAATATGTTTTTAACTCTTTTTCAAAGTGTTTTTTAACATGTTTTATTATTAACTATTTGCTCTCTCTCTCTCTCTATATATATATATATATATATATATATATATATATAGGGTGTCCAAAAAGTCACTGAAGGGTTTTGAACTTAGATTATTTTAGAGTGACTTTTTGGACACCTTCTGTAGGTGTGTGTGTGTGTGTGTGTGTGTGTGTGTGTGTGTATGTATATATATATATATATATATATATATATTTAAATTGACATAAACACTAGGATACTTAAATTAAAACTCAAATATAAACAGTTAAAATTATAGAGGAAGAAAAGGCGAATCAAATGAGGTATTTAAACAGTTACATTAATTAAGCTTAAATTTGCAGTTTTTAAAAAAAAGGACAAGTGCGGATTTTCTTTTTGGCACCACTGTACAAATTTTAAAGTGTGTGTGTGTGTGTGTGTGTGTGTGTATATATATACCTTGAAGTATTTTGTTCCCTTTTCTTTGGCAATTTCAGCTTGTTGTAATTTCTCATCTGCATCCATTTCCCAGGTTTCTTTGTCCTTATAAAAAAACAAAAAGGTAAAAAAATGTGATTATGTAATTTGAGTAAATTCACTTACAAAGTCAAACACTGTTAACATATACATTTCTATAACATTGATTTTATATATAAAGCATAGTTGTCTGTGTGTATATATAGGTCTGATATCCAGCTAAAAGTGTAAGACTACAAAACAAACACCTATAAAGTTGGTGTGTGTATATATATATATATATATATATATATATATATATATATATATATATTAATCAGTGTTGCCACAAGTGATTATTAAAACATTCATTTTTTGAAGGTCAATCGAGAAGACAGGTTCCTTCAGTGTGTGTGCACAGTAGTGGTGTCAAATTTAAGTATTAATAGAGAAATTAAATGTAGACTCATTTCCTTATTTCCAGGGTTCGTACAGATTTTCAATGTCCATTTTCATGAACTTTTCAAGGCCTTTGCCAGACAAAATTCAAGTTTTCAATTTGGGGTTTGTTTTACAATGCACAGCGATTTGAAAAAGTGATAAAAAAATCAAACATACAAATAAATGTTACCATAGCCAATAACAGTTACTTTGCAAACTACCTGCATCATTTTTTGATGTTTTTACATAATTTTAAATGCTTTTTATTTCATCTCAAATATTAACCATGGCTTTTAAATTTCCAACCAAGATAGCTGGCGTCTTGTCCATTTTTTTTTTTTTTTTTTTTTTTTTACCAAGGAGTCACCACTTATCAAGGCTCGGAGGCCACTCAAGGATAAGGGTTAATGAGTGTACAGTGGTAGTAGTAGTAGTGCTCTGGAGGTCTCCATAATTTTATTTAGGTAGTTTCAGTAGCGCTCTAGAGACCTTAGTTTTATTTTTTCACTATATGGGTCTATTAGTAAGAAGGGGTTAGAAAGACAAGTGAAGGGGAAGAAAGATAGGACAGATGTAAAGCGCTAGAATGCTTAATAGAAAAATGTTATACATTTTAGCCTCTTCTATTTTGTTCTTACTGTCTCCAGGCAACGTTGGATACCCTGCTAGTATATATGAGAGAGTATGCGGATTCTTCTAATTACCTTTTGAAAACTCTTAAGAGTGACATCATATTTAAGAGTAGCATTTGGGGGAACGTTAAACTCGGAATGTCCTTCTTTGCCGTACGCATACTTTGGTGCAATTTCCAGAATAGATTGTTCGTTTTCATTCATTTTTTTCATAGCCATATCCAAACCATCGATGACGCCTTCAGCCATACCCTCGCCAACCACAAATGTGACATCACGTTCTTCAAATTGTTTGTTTTCATGGTAGCCAATGTAATGAACTGGAAAGAAAGATTTAAGAGAAAAAATGGCAAGTTGGTTCAGTATTTCAGAGTAATTCGCCTGGAATTATATTCAAGACATACAATCTACTTCCGGAAACTAAATAAAATATTGGTTCTTGCCTAGAATTGACCCTTTAAGAAACAAAAATATAAAAAAACAATCTGTATAACATACATACCCATGGCGAAACAAAAATATATTTAAAAAAATTACATAAATTGACAAAGTAATTTTTTTTTTACTAAAAACCTAAGTGAGGAGGGATAGTCTCGTGTTGCCATCTTAATGAAACCAAGAGAGAAAACCTAACAATAATTCAAACTCACAAGATCAGCCTTGTAATGCCTACAATTTCTCATTAATTGCTTAAAAATCTTCAAAAAATGATTTTCTTTATAAAAAATAAAATTAATTTATCATGTAAGTCTTGGAATATGATCTTTTCATTCCATCATGGATAAATATTTGTATTTTGTTTTTAACAGAAGAATTCTGGACAATCTCCAAAATATCCACGAGATATTTAGAAATCAGATTCTGTCTCTTTCTGATATCGAACTTTAAGGTAGCCAGACACTAGGCTGTCAGAATTTATTTCTGGGCATTTAAAACACGACTCCCAAACAGCTAGTCATTTCAGCATGGCACATATCAACAGCATCCTTGGCAGAATAGTTAATATAACCTATGCTTTCTCTACAATGCATTTACCTTGGCAATACATACATTTTGATTGTTTTTTAGTACAGTTACACAGAATAATTTTTTTTTTTCATCCTTTTATGTATCATGTTTGCTTTTTGAGAAATAAATGTTTATAAGTAAATGCAACCATCTCTTTATTATTAGTTTCTTCATCAATGTTATTTCCCCCTCACTAATTTGCTTCCAACCACTGTGTGTTCAAGAAACCATTTAATATGATGACCTCCTGTGGGGAGAAAAGACTAATAAAAAATAAATAAAATAAAAAATAAAACAAAATACAAAAAAAGTAAGCTTTAAAAAGATTGGCAGGACATTTTTGATGAAAATATTTTTTTTGAAAACATTCTAAAATATATGATTGATCAGAATATGTAATAAAAACCATACGAGAAAATGCTTTAACCTAAAGGAAGAAATGGAAGGGACAGAAAACATAATTTTCTGGTAGGGAACAAAAAAAAAAAAAAAATATCCTAGATAATATACATTTGGTAGATATGGTCAGAATATTTTGCTTGCTCAGCAAAACAATTCTTTAGGTGATATCTTTGCAAACTTTAGAAACAGCATCACACACAGGAGATATGTTTGCCAATGATTTCTAAATTATGGTTGTGATTTGTGAAGAGTGCAGAATTAAATGCACCATAACCACATTTTATTAATCAAGGTGTGGTAGTGATATTTAGTGTTTATGGACAGTTTTAGGATGGACAAGTTTTACGACAGTTAGGGACAGTATTGAGTTTGCAATCTTTGAGGAAAGTTTCCAGTTTGTGACAGTTGATGGCAGGTTGTGGTTTGGACCAGACCAAGAGACCTTTTAGGAGACAGAGGAGCTGATGCCAACCAACGACAATGAGGTCTTGTCAGGATGTGTCAGATTTATGTTTTCACTTTTCATACTTGTGAACCTGTGCACGCCACTTTTAGTCGCTAAGGTGAGTGACGACAATATGTCGAAAAGAGAAGCCCACAGAAACAACGTTGGGGGGTCGACGATTGTTGTCAAGAGGAAGCAACGAGATGCGCAAAGAAAGAACCTTAAATAAGCACGGACATATTGTACTAGTGTTGCATTTTTAATTAAATCTGAAAGAAACTATACACGAGACAAAGGCCAATTTAGAATCTCAAAACCAAACGTTGATTAGGTTTAGTGTTGGGATTAACAACGGCCATGTTTATATTCTTTTTACTTAAAAAAAGAAAAAAGATAAATAAATTTAAAAATAGTGAGGATAGATTATCCCTTTTAATCACAACTGCAAATAGCCTGTCTTTCTCCGTTTAACATCAAACAGAATGTCCATGAAGCGAGTTTCTTTCCAAGAATTTCCTATCAGAGGAACATATTAACACAAGATAGTTTCTTAAACACAACATGGTCGTCATCAAATATTTATTATAAACTCTTCTCATAAGCAATAAGCATAAGCACTTTATAGATTCCGTTCATCAATTAACTGATCTGTCTCATTAACAATTGTACTCCTGTGGTTGTTTAGTCTTGATAAGTAGGGACTGTTTTGGATGTCCAAATTTAGTAAAATCTTAGCATCTTTAAATTTTCATGTAAAAATTCCAATCATGACTGAATAGTACATTCTTGGGCAGAGTGCAAATAAAGAATTTTGATCCTTCTCCAGAAAGAATTCCCCCATACTAACACAAAATGTTTTTTTTTTTTAATCTGTACCATATACATACCTATGACGATGTGAAAACATATTTTAAATATCACGTGAATTGATCAAGTAGTTTAATTTAAAAAAAAAAAAAAAAAAATCATTTTTAGCGATTAATGGGAAATTGCAGGCACTACAAAATAAATCTGTTGTATTATCCCCCTTGGTTTTAAAGATTTTTTTTTCTTTTAACATGGCGGGCAATACATTCACTACTCGGATATACATCAACTTATTTAAAAATAAAACTACTTGATCAATCTACATGCTTTTTGGCATATGATATTTTCGTTTTGTCATGAGCATATAAAACATACAGATTTTAATTTTTTTTAATATAGCCGGAATTTCTTACCTAATGTCCCGCACTCTTGGCCAAGCTCCAGCCGCAGTGTTGCACCCCCTATGCTCATTTCATAGTTATTTCTATGGAACGTGTTCCGATGAACCTGCTGCACTTGTATCTCCTCAATGTAAATATTCCCAATCTACTCTTTTCACTGTTGCCCCGAGATGCTAAACAATTTTGCTATGCTGATAGTTTCTTTCCTCGGACGGCTTCCTTTGAGATCTTTTTTGCTCTGTTCGCTTGATTGTACCAAGATGCAGAAATTCAAATAATCTGAACATTTTGCTGCCCAATGCTCTATCCAAGCTGACCCCCCCAATAAATCTGGCCCCTATCACAGTAGCCGCCTATGTTTCACTTGCAATATGCCTGGTTTGAGACAGACAAAAAAAAGTTTTAACCAATTTTTTTGCGCGTATATTCATTCAATTAGGATGTAAAAAGAGAAAAAGACGATAAAATTAAACTCACCATTCACAGTGGCACCTTCGTTTGGTGTTTTACGCCCTTCTCCATTTTTAACGATACGCCGCAAAATACCTTCATCTTTATTAGGAGAAATGTCTTCTTCTGCAAAAAAAAATAAACATTTGTTTTCAAACAATAAAATATACAAATACCTTCAAATTTTATAAATTCTAGAAAAAGGAAAATCACACACACACACACACACAGCCAATGTATGTTCAGCTAAAACTTGAAAATACACAAAACACCCATAAAGTTGATTTTTTTTTTTTTAAATTGCATATGTATATTATCTAAAATTTAAAAGAAAAAGATTCATTATTTGGGGGTCAAAATTTAATGTTTATATAGTCCGTTTCCCCAGATGTAAACTATAGAGAAATAACTGATTTTTTTTTTTTTTTTTTTTTTTCCACAGAGTTATTTCCCTTACACTGACTGAAGTTATGTGCATGCTTAAAGAATGTACTGGGTGAAGAAAGATGAGAGAGGGAAAGAGAGACAGATAGAAGTTATGTTAGACTTTTATGCCGAGCAATGCCGGGTAGCCCTGCGAGTTAGTTATAAGTATGGTTTCAAAATGAAACACTTTTTGAAGGAGTTAATTTAAATTATAACATTTTTACAGGGTTTTATCTCTAGTCTAACCTCTTTTGAAGTTCCAACAGGAAAAGAGGCCAATCAAGAAGCATTTAGGTGTTGTAACGAGGAGACAGATATAAAACATGAAAACAGGCAAATAAAAATTCAGTTGCATGAAAAATGACTACAAAAAGTTCTGTTGCATGAAAAATGACTACAAAAAGTTCTGTTGCATGAAAAATGACTACAAAAAGTTCTGTTGCATGAAAAATGACTACAAAAATGCTACTGGTTGACTCCGATATGCATCAGGTTTTTATCGATTTCATCTGTTTTCATAGATTCCCATTTCCAGTCCTCTGCATGTTTCTCCTTGTAAGCTTCTTGAATAATTGTGTGTACAGTTCCCACACTAACAATTATTGTCTCTATAGACACACATGGTCCTTATTCATGAAATTCTTTATTTGGCCAATCAACTCTGGTGTTCTGATTTCCTTACTCCTCCCACACCTCTCAACATACCTCACAGACTCCCTTGCCTTCCTTGAATCTCTTATGCCATTCAAAAACTCATGCTCGATTCATACAAGATGATTCAAAAGCAGCCAGAATTATTCCATACGTTTCTGTGGCATTTTTTCCAAGTTTAAAACAGAATTTCATCGCATATCATTCTTCTAAAGTGTCCTCATGTTCAATTTTCAAGAGTCTACGACAATTTTAAATGATGTACAAAAAGAGTGGAAACTTATTTAAGACACCTTGTACATTGGCTGAAATGTAGCAAGACTAACATCTATGACGAGAATAGTCGTCTGAATAAGTCAAACATGGATGTTGGTTTAATTAGACAAACTTGGAGAATGTTGTTGAGAAATAAAAAGTGCACACTTACTTTTCCATTCAAAGAGTTCCACTTCGAATATCAAGGTGGCATTTGGTCCAATTTTGGGAGGAGAACCATTGGTGCCGTATGCATATTCAGGTTTGCAGGTCAGACGGGCAAGTTCGCCCTTTTTCATTGTTGCTACACCCAAATCCCATGCTTTTATCACAGAACCTGAAAAGAAAAAGAAAATTCAGTAGCATGCTTTTCTTCCAACGAATGTCCAACATTAATTCAACATTTCAAAAAAAAAAATGAAAAAAAAAAAAAAAATTTTCTGATTGTAAATAAAACTTCCATGAACAAAGTTTCTTTCCATGACAGTCCTAAATGTGCAACACAATATGATACTACTTTCTTGCATATTAGAACTTGATCTTGTTATCAAATAGGCTCATAAATAATCAAATTTTGTTCACTAACATTTCCCATCCTCTCATAATATTCTTCATAATTCAACTATCAGTCTCATTAACTCTGATCCTCAAATTGTTACTTGGTGACTTATAAATAAAAAACAAAGAGGGTGGATTTGTTTTATGGCATATCAACCTCTTTTTCTTTTTAGTCCATATAATGGCTAATCCAGTCATTTCACAACCTAGGGATTCAGGGTGTTCACCCATAATTAACCTAAAAAGTAAACTTTTTTTTTTTTTTTTTTTAAGGGAGGTGGGTACTGAATACCATTTAAACAAATGTTTATTTTTTTTATAAATCAAAGTAATTTTCAACAATCTCATCAGGATAGAAAGTTTTTTTTAAATCTTATTTATCCTTCGTGGCATCTCCTAACCGGGACATTTGTAAATTGCAGTTGATAACATCAAATGCGTCTTGCTTTTTCTAAGTGACACTATGCCACGAGGGATAAATAAGACAAACAAACAAAAAAAAAAATGTCTATCCTGATGAAGACGTTATTATGTCAAAAAGTACTTTGATTTATAAACAAATAAATGTTTGTTTATTTTAAAACGATCTGCATTGAATTTGGTTTACTAAACTAAACTTATATTTGGAATTTTCCTTGAACAACACTTTTCACAGAGAAAACATATCCTTATATCAACTGATACGTTTTAAAGTGGATAGGAAGACATTTGTTAATGAATCATAAATTGTTTGAAGCCTGGCAAATTTTCAGAGAGGGGGAGAAGGGAAGGGGAGGTGGAGCAAGGCGAAATATGATCTGAAGAGAGAAAAAACAAGGAAAGGGAAAGAGAAAAGTGGAAGAAAAAGAAAAAATATAAAAAAAATATAAATATAATCAAATAAAATAGAGCACAAATCTGTAAAATCTAATGATATGCTCATATTTATTTATACAAAAAAGAAAAAAAAGGAACTCATTTTTGATACATTCATTTGTCCTTAGTTTATATATAAAACATTATTTTTGAATGCAAATTTGATGCTAATTTTTTTTTTCTTTTAAATCATGTGAAGTGAACAAGTGGATTTTTCTCCTCTAGGTAAACAGTGTTTAATTTTTTTTTTAAATTACTAAAAAAATTTTTTTCAATAAATGACAACAATGTAAATTGAATATTTCAGCCAACTCTGACCTTCCTCAGCGAGTTGAACATTTTTTTTTTTTTTTAATAGTCAAGCAATAACAATGAATGCTGGTGATAGTCGATCTGTTGGTGTCAAATGGAGACTTATAGATTCATCATTGTAGTTCAACAATAAGAAAAATAAAATGTCTATAATAAACTGAAGATGGTCAGGAGTTGACCAAAATATTTGACTTATTGTTTTCATTGGGGGGGAAAAAAAAAAAAAAAAAAAAAAAAAAAGATTCTTATATTTTCAATTGTAGAAATATTCAATTTATTATATAGACTACAAAGTCAAGAGTGACTTTGTGACTGCCAGTAATTGTTACTTCTTATACTGAGGAGTGCATAAGCATAAAACACTAGTGTCTGTAGTTTATATATATATATATATATATATATATATATATATATATATATATATATAAAATATCTACTATATAAAAAGCCCCTTTGTGTGTGTGTGTGTGTGTGTGTGTGTGTGTGAGTGTGTGAGTGAGTGAGTGAGTGAGTGAGTGAGTGAGTGAGTGAGTGAGTGAGTGAGTGAGTGAGTTCCCAAACAACCGAGCTGATTTTTTGCAAATTTCACAACATTTCTATGATTTTATCGCTTAAATTTATTTTTTCCCTTATTAATGTCAGGATTGAATGACCGTATAAGTTTTAACACCTATCAGATGCATTTTTCCTCTGTCTAGACAACTTTTGTCTGGGTCAACGCCTACACATTTGCACGTTCAACTTGATTTAACCTAATTTGTTCTTGCCATTAAACGCCTGACCAACGATGGAAGCAAGCGTGTTGGTTAGTTTAAGTGACTGAATTTTAAGATCTAACCTTTTGGTCATTCTCGGCAACTGCAAGTGGATTTTTATTTTCCTTTAACCTACATTGAATTATTATTCCAATCAGGTTTTTTTTTTAATTCTGCAACTACTTTTCCAATCGGATTGTTTTTCACTCTACAGTTTACTTATGCATTTCAGCTGACATTGAAATTCTGACTGTTTTTAAAAAACTTTCAACCATTATTGGATTTATCACTGGATGCATTAAGGACCTTCTATATTCCCCCACCCCACCCATTTTTCACATGTTTTAATAGACATGAAATTTTTTTGCATTTTATGACTAACCATCATAAAGTGCCGTTTCATTTAATGCCATAACCAGCAAATTCGTAGCTAATAATTTGCTAATATCTTTCTTTCCTCTGAAGAGAAGAATAGCATTCTTTGAAACTCTGTGGAATAAGGATTTCTTGAAAATTGTTTTAGGAGTATTCTGTCAAACAATAAATCTGATCTTTTCCTTATATATATATATATAATTATAAAACTCAAATGACCTAACGGGTGTTGTAACATCTGGTTTATGACTTCCAGTTGCGCATGTGTACATAAATAATCTATGCGACAATAAAACTTATCGTTTTACTGTGTACGTTTTAAGCATCCCAATTTTTTTTTTTGCGTTTAAATTATCCAAATAAACAATTGTTAATACTTTCTGCATTTTTTTTTTACATTGTTCATTTCCATATTACATTAAGTTATTTTAACGCAATTTTCTTATAAATAAATCTACTTTAACCCGTTGACAACCATAAGAGCATTTTTACAACAGCGATTTACCCACCACATACATTTTTACAACAGCGATTTACCCACCACATACATTTTTACAACAGCGATTTACCCACCACATACATTTTCTTTTACACTACCAACATAAATAACCCTGAAAATGTTTTTTTTAAAACTGCATTACAAATAAATAATCAATGCGACAATAAAACATTGTTTTACTGTGTACGTTTTTAACGTCCCAATTGTTTTTGTTTTTTTTGCATTTAAATTAAAATATATATCAAAATTTGGATTGAACTTTAAGTATTATGGTATCTGTTCAGTGCACATTTACCTATAAGTATGGAAAACCACTTATAATTCAATGACTGTAAGGTTTTTTTTTCCAAAAATAAACAATTATAAACCGAATGACTCATAGAAATCTATATTCTTTTTTCATTTCAATATACTTTCATAGAAATGTTTCTGTTATGTTATAATGCTCATTAATTTCATAGCTAATATAACATACTGACCCAATGGGTCATGGGTGGTCTAGTATATATATATATATATATTAGTGTTGGGACAATTAATCGAAATCGGGGATCATAAAAATAGACAAATTTGGGAGTATTGGAATCGAAAAAACTGGTGCCTATTATCCGATGACAAAACAATTCTTTTTTTTTTTTTTTTTTTTTGTTTTTTGTTTTTTTAATTGATTTAAATCTTCCATTGCTGGTAATAATGATAAAATATTTATTGATTTTAAATTACCAGTAAAGCCAAAATCTACAAATCATCCTCCACAAGTGTAATTTTACGTTTAGGAAAATATCTGCACATTTAACATGTTTTTTTACAGAAACCAGGGGAAATAACTCTGTAGTTAAATATTTAGAGATTTATAAAGAATCGGAATCGGTAAATGTATCGGAACTGGGGAAAAGTATTAGAATCATCCCATCACTAATATATATGATTTTTTTTTTTAAGAGATACGAAAATAGGCTGATATATAAATTTTTTAAAAATGCTCTGCAAAGATGTGATAGAGGTAAAGTGGTCTCGCTTGTTTGCTTTTCCTTATAAAGGAAATGTTTTCTTTTTCATGTTTTATTGTTAAAGTGTTTTTTATTTAATAAGTCTGAAGAAAGGCTGTTCTTGTGAAAATTTTCAAACGCCATAATGCTTGAATTTGTCCAAATGGTCTTGAAACAATTGTAACTAACAATGAAGTACACTTTTTGTTGCTATCAATCCATTGTTTGAAGTTTTGGTTTTTGTTAAAACAATATATGAATGCTCAATTATGAAATATGATAATTTTGTAGCATACAGTTTAAGTCATCTCTTTTTGGCTTAAAATCTATTGGTATATGACTGATTACTGAATTATATAAACCCTATATAATTCGGAATACTACAAATAAAATATATATATATATATATATATATATATATACACATACACATTCAAATCGTAGGAGTTGAATTATGACAGAATTATTTCACTTCATAAATCTCATGCTGCTGATGCTGCCTCTTACGTGGATGCTGCAAAAATGCAACACCACTGGCATCGTATAGACTGCATATACAAACTTGTACTTTCATTTCCAATTTTGAGAACACTAAAATTCAACACCGTTTATCCAACATGTTGTTAACACCTGATAATTTTTCTTGATCAAGCAAGTCTTGCATGTTAGTTTATATTTCTCTAATAGAAAAAAGTACAAAATTTGTCCTTTAAAGTGAAAGGCATATGTAATTAAACAAGTTTATCTGAAACAAAAAGCCTAGCCTGATTTATCATCCATTGAATTCTGTGTTGTAACTGAACGAAAGCTATCATTTATTTTACCAGGAAGCGATTACGGAAAATCCTTTCTTTAAATTCTAAGGAACTGCTAAACATAGAACCAAACCTTCCACCAATTCTTTTCTTTTAAGTATATGGTTCAGCTAGTTGGTGCCCTGGTGAGCGGTTATGCCTATAATCTCGTTCTTTTTTTTTTTTTTTTTTTTTTTAAATGAAAATCACTAGAGACAAAGTGTAAAGTCACTTGATGGGAAGAGTTAACAAGAACCAAAGATGATTATCTGATTATCACAAAGGTAGAAGATAACTATTGACCAGAGTCTTGGAAAAAAAAAAAAAAAGGCAAGGCTGTAGTAGGTAGGAGTTAAACAGTGCAAGAGAGTTCCACAACCTTAAAGTTCTTTGAAGAAAAAAAAAAACTAAACTACTAGAATATCTTGATTGATTTTTATGGCATATCAACCTATGTGGTCATTTAATGCCGGAGTCTTTTTTTTTTTTTATTATTCATTAATAGTTATAAGTTATGTATGTATCTGGTGTTCAGTGTCTATGATTATATAGTTAAATAAGGTATTGTTTTTTGTTTTTTTTTTAATTTTGTTTAGTAACCCTGTTATCTTCAGATACTTGAGAAGGGTAGTTGGGTCTACATGAGTGAATATGTCCTTTAAAACTTTTTCATTATATAGATTCAGTTGGTTTGTTTTCAAGTCTTCGCATCTTGTTAATATATGATTCACTGAGTATAGTTCCTGGCAGGGTATGCAGAATGGGGCTTCTTTTTTGAGTAGGTAAGAGTGTGTTATGGAAGTATGACCTATTCAGAGTCTTGTTATAACCTCCTCCTTTCTGGTCATTCTTTTGTTTGCTTTCTGTTTTCCTATGGTTTCCTTGATTTGGTGCAGTTTGTTTTTAGTATAGGAGTTCCATGACTCTTGCCATGTGTTTCTAATATATTTGTTTATGGTTTGTTTTAAATCAGTATGAGGGATCTCATCTTTGGTTGGGGTCAATTTTAATGCTATTTTTGCTGCTTTGTCAGCTCTATCATTACCCTTTATGATGATATGATTGGGTGTCCAACAGAAAAGGAGGTTTTTATCGTTAGGAATATCATCAATTCTATTTAGGGTTTTGGTGATTATTGGGTTTGTTGGTTTCCTGTTTTCCAGTGTTTCAAGTACTGATTTGGCATCTGAGCAGATAAATTCTATAAGATCAAGTGCCATACCAATGGTTGATACTTCAGTACTGTAGATGGATGCTTTGTCTGATAATCTTTTGATTAGGATTGTTTTATGTATGGCTGCACATCCAACTTTGAAACTACTGTATTAAAATGGGGAATCAAAACAGTAAATTGATGGAGACCACTAGACGAAAAAGTTGGAACAAAGGAAGAAGGGAATAAAACAGACAATTTTGAAGAGCACACCATTATAGTATTTATAAAGACTTGAGACTAGCAACAGCACGTCTGCGAGAGTCATGTAGCAGAGAAGAACAAAGGGTGAGGGTGGGGGTGGAGGGGCAATCAAATAAGTTTCTGCACTTCAAATGGGACAGTAACTAATCCAAATATGACAAAGACTGACAACAGATCTGCAGCCTCATAAATAGCCTCAGGTGTGAGAAGATGTTTAGAGCGATAAAGAGAATTAACTTTATGAGAAGCAGAAAGAACAATGGATCTAATATATGAACTCTTAAGAAAGATTTGATGATAAAGAAAGATTAAGAGCAACAAAAAAGCATGACAGACTTGGCCTCCGGAAGGATCATAGCAGAGGACACATGCTAAAAGTATAGGATTTCCATTTCTTGGAGTTGTGATTATGAAGAAAGCACTGTACAAGGATCTACGAAAACCAAACACATTAGAGCCTGCTGCCCATCACATTATTAATGGGGAGATTGAAATTTTCCCAAGATTAGAGTAATTTTATTTAAAAAATACAATTATGACAATGTTTCCACAAATATAACCAGAGTTCATTTGTTAGCAAGACGTCTCTTGAAGGACACTGAAGGTTGTACGATTCAGTTCAATCTAGAGATTGTGGTGGACGTTCAAGGTGCTATTGAGCAAAAAGTTCTTTAAGAAATGTACTTAATTTTGGGAATATATCAGTTATTAATATAAAACTTTTCCTCCTCTTTTCCGTCCAAAACATGTCGATTTTACTATAAACATCCTGTATAGAAAAAGCCATCTTTGAGCAATTTAACTTTCGATGGGACAAACCAGAGTTTCTTAAAAAAAGAACTTTTTTAAAATCTTAGTTTTCTCTGTTCATATTATTTAGTGAAAAATGAATAAATCAAAAAGATTAAAACAAGGCAAAAATTAAAAAAGTGCATTTTGAAATGAAGAAGCCCAGGTAATGTTAGGTACATGTGCTAGTTTTTATACACCTAAATAAATATTCATATCCTTGTCACGCTCTAAGCATTATCATTTTTTATTTGGCACTATTTCAGTCTTGAAAAATAATAAATACTCCTTGTAAGGACGTGTGGGTGGGGAGTCTATGAGACAAGGTTTACATAATCTCAAACTACAACTCTCCATCATGCAAGTCCACCGGCAAGGAAAAATCCTGGACGACTGGAAACAGTAAGAATAAACAGTATCATTATCTGCAATTTTCTTTCTCTTAAATTAGAATTAAAAATTTGTTTCAGTATTTTGTTATCTATAATATAAATCTCACCTGTCTGTTTAAATGTATGTATGTTTGTTTGTATGTTCATATATCTGCCTAAAACTTTCGACAGAGGCGACGGATTTTCACCAGATCGGCATCATTTTGAAGCTCGACCCTTTAGACGACAAATATTGATAAATTGGTTGAAAACATTAATTCCTTCACCCTCCACTGGGCACTTTTCTACAGGGAGGGATTACTTTTTTCACCAATATTTTCCAAAGTCATCCCCTCTTTTCGATTGACTAGCCTTAATTTAAACCCACGTCACTTCCAGTTTGGCGATGGGCGCAACAGTAAAGACATCACGTTTTTTTCCTCCTTTGCCATATGGGTTTGAGCCTGCCTACTTTTTTTTTTGCTCACACATCTCCATCCATCTGGGCAACACCAGGCTGGTTTTCAATATATAATCAATTAATATTAGCCCGTTTTTAACAGGCAAAAATTATAGCATGTTAACTTAGAATGTTTCATGCTAAATTAATGGTTAAATTTGTGCTCATTTTTGCATGGAATACTAACTAATCCTTATTAATCTCTAATTGTGCATCAAACAGATACCATAATACTTAGTTCACTGCACCTTATAATAAAGGTCCATACAAACACGGACAAACAGGCTAAGAGAAATATTAACACGCACACACACACACACACACACACACACACAATTTTATTATATTAAAAATTCTATTGCTATAATAAAAAAAAAAAAAAAAAAAAGTGGGAATAAACAGTGAATGTGGGTTTTTTTTCATGTCAGAGGAATTTCCTTTCCCATCCTTTCTTAAATTCTCAGGTTGTAAAAGCAAGTTTCATTTTGGCACCAAAAATATTGTTAGCATTTGAAAATTGTGCACCAAAAACACTTGACACAAAAAGAAACTTCAAACATTTTACAAAATTAAAAGCTTCAAATTTAAGACGTTTAATTCATCCACCACTTCTATAATAAAGACATATATATACGTTTTCATTATTTGTTGTTAGTAGCAATAATAACCGAAGTGATGGAGAGAGTTAACTCCCTTACATTATATCATTCATGTTTTTATGAATGCATACACAACTTTTATCGCTAACGACAATGTAAACATAATAAATCATCACGTGTTTCAGGCAGGTCCTTTATGGTTTTCTTGTAAAACACCAGATTACAGTCTCTGCAATCATGGATTTTAATCCCATTTTATGAAAATTGCTCCAGATAAAGCATGCATGAAGCCATCTGATGCAAGGAGCTCAAAACTAAAAACTACTTCATGATAAAAACTAGCCAGTGTTAGATAAATTCTGACTCAGAAAACAGCAATTCTTCCCCTTTTGCCAGAAACATCATTGATGGATTAAAGGACAAACTAAGAGAGAGTTGATGAATTCAAAATTAAAATGACTAGGTATTAGTTGATAAAGTAATAATATCATGGACAAATGCCACAAGTCTATACGATATCACAATTTGGTCTGAAAAAAAAAAAAAAAATAATATATCTCAACAGTATCTATACTACATATCTATCGCATCTATCTATATTTGGGCGACTTTTACTTTTGCTATTTTCGAGATTTTTTCACTTGCCGCGTCTTTGTTTCACTTTTCAGTACAAAAGCGAAACTGAATCTGTAGCATTAGCTCCCCGGCACTCGTGACAGGGACGTCCAGAAAAGCAATAAGGTTTGATCAATGCGGGGAGGGGGGAGGGGCACCTTATATCAGACAATTGCTATCATTTGGATCCCCATTTTTTATGGGGAGCTGGTTTCCTCCCAAACTCAACATCTTGGGGAAACAAAACAAAACACTGCCTCGCAGCCAAACTTAACTGCAGGATTGATGTTTGACCTCGTTAAATTTACACACCTGTCAATTCACTTTGTTTTGATTTACCCCTCCCCCACACACAAACACCCAGGCAACGCCGGACACCCCCTGCTAGTTTAACACAAACACAAACACACACACACACACACACACACACACACACACACACACACTATCTCGGCATTTGTTTCTAGTCTTGCCACTGGTATTTAACAATGTCGACTCAGGAGAGGTATGGTTGGAGATTGTGCACCTCCTGCCTATAAAACTTTCACGCGCAGGCACCCCTTCGTGGGTAACCATAGTCTGTAAAAGACAGAGGGAGCCCTGATCTATACTACAATTAAACCAGTTTTTGTATTTATAAAAACAATATAACCCAAATAGGTTTAATTTATTTATTTATGATTTAAGGAAAAGTTATTCAAACATCTAATCTACTATGTGGGTTACACATCCACAAGTGAATAAATCAGTTCTGGCAAAAATTTACTTTCACCATGACTAACCTTTGTGCAACATTAAAAAAAACAAAAACAAAAAAAACATGGCATGGTTATTGAGAAAAGTGCAAACCAACGAACGAGAGTGAATTACTAGGTCCAATCCCTCCTTTGACAGGAACCAGCGGAATTATTACTCAATTCCATTCAACATTCTATTTTCCTACCTAAATTCCGACCCAACTGATTTTCCCAAAAAAGTCTGACCTAAAAAAAAAAAAAAAAAAAAAAAAAAAAAAAAAACCTGTCACTCTAATCAATCATGAGGAAATCAGCTTTTTTTATTACCAATATTATTATTCTTTATAATTAGCTTTTACTTGCATTATTTTTAGCGATATTGTCATTATTATTGAAAGTAATAGTATTATGAGTATATGTATTAATGGTATAATTATTACAATTTTTATTATTACTATTATACTAGTATTATTTGTTTTTCAATACTTCAAGGTGACTACACCGAATTTCTTCTATTATCTAATTACCTCGGCAAATAGAAGGCATTTTAATTTTAAAATTGTGTGGAATTTCAAATAATAGTAAACCATTACTTTTAAATGGTGTTTGAGAAAAAATGTATTTTTGGACGCAAAAAAAATGTATTTTTGGACGCAAAAAAAATGTAATTTTGGATGCAAAAACATTTATTTTTGGACGCAAAAAAATGTATTTTTGTATGTGAAAAAAAAAAAAAGTTATAATGAAAAATGTTTTCACATTGGCTACAAAAACTCCAAAAATCAGCTACATTTTAAAGTTAAATTGTAAAACTCCCTTGAAAGATGAATATTAGTTTGAGAACTATTTCCAAGATAATTAGTAAATCTAAAAAAAAAAAAAAAAAAAAAAAAAAAAAAAAAAAAAAAGCTTTTATTATCGCCAAAAAGCGAGTTTAGTAACAGAAACCATTCTTTGCACAATCAAAAACAAAGCTATGTGCAGAATTTCTACAGAAGCCTAAAATGTCAAAAATTCAATTTTACTTTTCAATTCATACAGAAATTGAAACATTATACTTCATGTATTTTTGAAGATTATATAAAAAAAGATTCATTAATTTGAATACTCCTATTTTGTTGTAATAAAATAGTGCTTATCTTTTAAATGTATACTATTAAGATTTTATATTTTTATCTATCAAGATTGATATTTAACTTGGTTCAACAAGTTCAGATGTATTTTTTTTACAACAGTCAACAATATTACTGGTTAAAATAATCTGGAAATATTGAAGTCTGTTTATTAATGATTTCCCTTAGAATTTGAAATAAAACATTTGTAAAATGCCTACAGTATCAATTTTATTTATTTTTTTAGATGACTATTCTTAAACGTATCATAACAATAAATGAAATTAATTCTTTTTAAATGAAATTAAAAAGTACATTTAAAGTGTGAAAAATTCAAAATCACTGATTACACTTACAATTTATTCATTGAAAAAAAAAGCTAAAACAGTCATTAATAATTAAATAATATACAGCAAGTGGGATGAAAATCCAAACTTTTTTTATTATTTTTTTTTTTTTTACAAAGTTGCCCATTTGTACTTCTCCAAATAAATCATTAGTAGAAATTATCCCATTATTTTTATACTATTATTTTTTTCTTGGTGATCCTATACCTCAAATTTTTCAAAATTTTTTAAAAAATTTTTTAAAGAGTATAAAAATAAATTTCTTATGCTGATAACACATTCATAAATTCAGGAAAATAGTATGTTTGAAATATTTGTATCCTTAAAAATCACATGAAATAGTTTCTGTAATTATATATATATTTTTTTGTGAAAATATTGAATAAACAAGGTTTAATTTAATGAAAATATTATTAGTTTGAGAAATTAATTTTTCTTCAGTTTATATTAGTTTCATTAACACAGGCTTCAGGGGCTTCTTTGTAAAGTTCTTGAAATATCTATAAAAAAATTAATTGTTAACATCTATAATACATTATTTTCATAAAAATAAATAAATTCATGTTTTTTTATTATTTAAACATTATAACTTTAGTAAAAGTTGTTTTGATTACACAAAAAATACATTTTTACTAAGATTTTTTTAAAAATGGGTTCATTATATTCTGCGATTTGATTGATTTTCTGACCCTTGATGAATTTTTTAAGTGAAGGGAAGGGTCAAAATTTTTATACATTTTGGGGATCAGCTATTCATTTTGTAAAAACTTAAATAGAAAAGAATATGGTTTAAAGAAAATTAAATTATTACAAAAAAAAATTAAAAAAATATGAAGGATCAATAGTTTTGCAAGATAATTTTTTAAGCATAAATTACATAAACATTTATTTTCAGTTTAATAATTTAATAAGAATCAAGAATTTTTTAACAAAATAATCCAAATAATAAAAAAATTAAACAAAATAGTGAACTAATATTAAAAAATAATGATGAAAACATAATTTTCAGAAATGTCTCCTTTCTCCTCTCTGGTGTCAACAGAGAGTGTATACAGACATGTTAATTGCACCAGGAGTAAGGTGGGGGTACCTAACCCTACTCCCATCCAAATTTATGAGAAAAAATATAGAACCAAACTAAATATTCAAACTGAAGAAATCAAATGAAAATAGATATATATAAATATTTAAAATTTTCCCTCATACTCGATTTATTTTCATTCATATTTTAAAAACTTTTCTTTACAGAAGAGTCAAAATAAGTTTCAATAAATTAAATAAGTTTTGGGTACAATATTTTTTATTGGGTAAAACACAAAAGTTGAATATTTTAGCTATACCTTGTTTGTACTTAACTCTTACTATGAATGGAAATTTAACTCTTGAAATATATGAATTTGTGCAGATGTTTTAATTGTTGCCATTTCATTGCTAAATAAGATAAATATGGAGAAATGAAGAAACATTTCGCTCTCGATTATACATAAACTTTTATTGTAAAAATATACAATTAGACATAAACTGAAAAGCAGCCCCTCCACCCCATTATCCAAACATTTCCACTGAACAAAGAGGAAGATCGGGGAGGGGGGGGGTAAAAACTTAATCCGTACCCCCTAAAAAATTTAATATTAACCGAAGTGGTTCTTTCATACGGCAGGTGTGCTTGCTGTAAAGATTATCTCCTTTTGTTTAGCCCCACCCCCAAATAACTTTTGAAACCTATGATAATCCGTCTTAAAGTTTAAAAGCAAGAATCAAATGATAGTTTTGTTCATGAAGTACAAGTGTGGCACAAGATCAATTGTTTAATGTGGGTTAGAGTAAACTTTTAGAAACGATAACTTCCACAAAATTGTAAGCATGTAGAGGTAAATATGCTCAGGATAGCAAATGGGGTCTCAGCATTCGACCAAAAATAATGCTAATGTTCCATAAAATGCACAAAGCTTTTTGAGGTACTTGATGTATCTTGCAAAGGGGTGAAATGAGACATCAAGAGTGTAAAATCACTATAAAGAAAATTGTTTTCATCAACACATTTATATTAAATGAAGTTACTTGACTCTTGCATATATTTTTTTTTTTTTTTTTTACAATAAAAGTCCTTTTAAAGATCAGTATCACTTGGTTACACAGGGCACATATTCGTCACAAATGTCACATATCAACCAAATTGTATCATAGGGTTACAAATGTGAAACGAAATAATACAATCTAGAATATTCCAAAACAACCCAAAATCCACATTAGTGGAGTTAAGGTGTGGAATGGGAATCCTTACACAATTTTGAAGTTGTACACCACTCTCCTAATGAAGTGGGTGACTCACTTCACCCCAGTCAAAAAATCTTGATTCCCATCAACGGTTTTGCAATTTATACTTCTACAGCAATTTCTGTCAGAAATTCTACAATTACGGCATGCCTCCCATGTTTTAGACCAATCAAATTGGTCGATTGATTTTACCGCAGAGTGATTAGCTTTGGCAAGTTTTTTTTTTTTGCATGCATACTTTTTTCAGTTCCAAAAAGTAGCCCAGAAGACATTTATGGAACTCACTCTCCACATATGAGGAATTTAGGCACCTCTAAACTTAGTCTCCTTGAGACTTTAATTTCAAGCCTAAATGATTAACCTAAGTTATTATTTGTGTCTCCTTGAGACCTTAAGGTTTGAATTGTTAACCTTTCATTAAGGACTTTTCCTTCGAATGAACATTAATTATGAACTTCTGTAAAGTCGACTCAAGACTCAATTGAATTCTTTCATCAGAAGGCATCATACCAACCCTCTTCAAACGATTGTAATCATTGATCTTTGATCTCTCTATCATGCTAAAAACCTGCATCCAGTTCCTGTTGAAGATAAAAGCCTATTACCTTTCGAGGTTGTTAATAGCTCTATTTCAGAGGTAAAACGGGGATTCCTTTTTTTTTTTTTTTTTTCTTGCAACGAGGAACTAATAAAATTTGCATTGAATTTTAAGGTAGGCCTTTGTTGTAGTTTGTGTTATTTTTGTCTTGGAATTAAAAAGTGTGAGAATAATATCTCACAATTTCACTGCCAAGACTAAACTTGTTTCCGTCAATAATTACAAGAAACCTTCTCTTCCACCAATAGCAATGGCCAAAGATTCATTATCTGAAAGTACTTCTTTTAAACTCCTCAGCCTAACGTTCACACGAAACAGGAGTTGGAACAATTACATTGAGAGCATTGCCAGAACCCCTGCAACGAAGGTAGGTTCTCTCTACCATGCTAAAAGCTACTAATGCCCGAAAGTATCCTGTACGTCTATAAGGCCACCATTCGCCCATGTATGGAGTATTGTTGTCATATTTGGACTATTGCATCTGCTACTAGTCTCTCGCTCTTAGACAAGGTTCAAAAGAGAGTCGCCAACCTGATAGGTCCTGAACTGTCATTTAAGTTTCAGCCTCTGTCCCACTGATGAAATGTTGCATCCCTCTGCCTGTTCTACAAGTATTTTAATGGTGAATGCTCCAACAAACTGCAAGCACTTGTACCCCACCCTTGACGTAAACACCCCCGACAAATCTGACAAGCAGCTAAATTCCACCCCTACACAGTAGAGATCCCTAGATGTAAGAGCTTTCTACTCAGTAGTTTCTTCCCCAGAACTGCTAGACTTTGGAATTCCCTTCCGGGTTCCTGCTTCCCCAACTGTACTGACATGCAGAAGTGTTACATGGAAAAGGGCTGTCTCCTTTCCATGTAAATAAGAAGAATATTAGATAAGTGAAAATGAGATTAGGATAAGCCTAGAATCGAACCCTGTAGGCAAAGTTAAGAAATGGAATGTTAGAAATCAAGTCTATTGTTGATTCTTTTAGAAATCTGAATATTAAATATGTCAGTAAAAGTATGAACAATGCAAATTAAATTATATTGTTTAAAAAATAGGTTAGTTTAGATTTGAGGATTCTTTTGTTTGTTAAGAGTGTGTTGGACAAACATATGTAAAGCCACATGCAAATTTAGTCACGTTCGAAAACACACTTTTAACGTCAGACAAAGGACATTTCTTGATATAGGATTCTATGGGTTTGGATTTCAGTCAGTCAGCGAGAGAGAGTCAGTCAGAGAGTCAGTTGATCAGCCAAGAGTTGACATAGTCAGAGGAGAATCCCTTAGAGGCGAAGGATAGATTAACCATGTAGATCCAAGTTTGAATTCCTGACGTCATCGACCGGCCGATCAGATGAATAAAGAAGTCATCATTATGTTGTAACGTGTTTTGTGTCATCCATCATTATGAACGAAAAGTAATTGTGTTATCATCAATTATAATGAACATTGTAAACGCTTCCAAGTTATGTGTCCCATCTCTTCCATCACAAGAAATGTCTCCCCTTCTCCAAGATGTGTTAAAAGAACTGTAATATAAATGTCTTCTCCCCCTCATCATCATCACTATCGTTATGTCTGTAATACATAGTCCCGTTATATATGTGCCCCAATATGAATTCCCCGCCATCTTTAGATATGAAACCCCTGCTACACAACACAAGTGTAACATAAACCGACATCTTGCTGCCCAACTCCCCACATAGTACCCTTTTAGCTTAGGGCCCTGATAGTAGCCCCCTACATCAAAATGTAAATAAAATTTAATAAAATTTAAATAAAAACTGTCAAAGTGATAGAAATCAGCAAAAAGTTTTAGTAGTGCAGACGTTGTCAGCGCAGGTGGGATCCTTCTCTTAATCCAGTAGATATCCGCCTGTTGATACAATTCTCTACCTATATAAGAGCCAGGTACGTCCAAGGATGGAGTATTATTGTCACATATGGGCAGGAGCTGCTAGAAAGACTAACCTGCCTTGACAGAGTTCAAAATAGACTGTAGCCACTCTTTTCTCTTCCCTGCAACCTCTTTCTCACAGAAAAGACGTTGAGAGACCGTCTCTGCTTTATCGTTATTTTAATGGCAAGTGTTCGCCTGAGCTCCAATCTATGCCCCCCCCCTCCCGTTGAACAGTCACAAGAAACACTCATCTAGCCAAAAACATTGTCAATAATTTCCCCCACTCTTTATCTGTGCCTAAACCTAAACGTAGATTCCATGAACAAAGCTTCTTTCTTAGAACTGCACGCCTGTGGAATTCTCTTCTGTTTGTTTGCTTTCCAGCTAACTACAATTTGGTCGTCTTCAAGTTTAACATAAACAAGTTCTTGAGTTGTTCCCCCTTAAGTAATCCAATTTACCAAATTTACACTTCTAAAATTGGTAGGTCCTAGTGGTTCTTCCATTCTGTTGCAAGGCAAGACTGAAATAACTGAAGGGGCATTAACAGTGTGGAAACTAAGGCCATTGCAACAGGAGTAACTCTGCTAGAGAACTGACCACAAGAGCCAGGATGATGATGTATTCGCATCTTTAGATTGTGTCCCCTGGTGGATGGATTGAGGGCTGGAGCGAACAAGCAATTGCCACAGTTGGTGCAAGGTCTGTTATGGTGGGCATTATTGAAACCCCTTACTATCTTGTAGGCCTGTATTATGTTGATGTGTTTTCTGCCGAATTCAAGAGTAGGGAGGTTGAGGTAGGCAAGGCGTTCTCAGTAGGGAAAATTGGAAATGCCCTGTACAAGTTTTGTTGCTCTACTCTTGACCCGTTCCAGGGCATCCTTTTCTTTTTTCAGTTTTGGTTACCAGACCACAGAGGTGTAGTTCGAGTGTAGGTGGATTAGGGACTTATAGAGAACCAAGAAAGATGTTGTGCCCAGACCTGTAAAAATGTGTTTGATGGTTCAGAGAACTCGGTTGGCTTTATTGACTTGGGTTTCAACATGCTTAGTGAAGAACAGTTTTGGTTAATGATCACACCTAGATCCTTCTCCTCATTGGTCTCATTCAGAGTGCAACAACTACCATCACTGTATACCATGGTGTATGGATGCTTGGGATTGTTTTTGCTCAGATACACTGTTGTACATTTCTTGGGAACGAAATGCATACATGTTATTTGCCAAAAATATGAGCGTGTTTGCCACCACTTATAACATAAAAAAATCACATTGCTTAATATCTGGAAAACTACTTATTTGCAGAAATTTAAATGCGATATTCGTTTTCAGCATACTTGAAAACCTTTAAAGTCATCATTTTAAAAGAAAATGTTCATGTGGAAACAAAGTAAAAATTTACTTTTTTTTTTTTTTATAGCTTATATGAATCTATGAAGGCTATTTTTTAAAAATTGTAACTAAAAAGTGAGCACACCTTTCAAATGTCGAAATGATTTTATTTTTTTTTCAAAATCTGGTTAATTAGTGTGCAATCAATAATAATCCAGTGAAAAAATTTCAGAAAACCTATCAGTTAGGTACGGGCAAAAATGGGTGGACAAAAATAGGGGGACCTAGTTTTGAAAGCTGATTTATAATTTTTTGTAGGTTTCCGACTACTTTTTGATTGTATTTGAAAGATTAAAGACTAAACTTAATTTCCAAAAGAAAAAAAATATTTGTACATGTGAAAAAAAAAAGTTATGAAAAATGTTTTCACACCGAGCTACTCAATTCAGCTAAATTTTGAAGTTAAATCCATTGTAAAAATCCTTTAAAAGATAAATTAGTTTTCTGGGTCTATTTCAATGATAATTAGTAAAGTCCTAAGAAATTGAATTAAAAAAAAAAAAAAAAAAAAAAAAAAAAACACCTTGTTTGTGCAAAACATACATTAATTAGCCCCAAAATCAAGTGATTTTGCCGTTTGCAAGACGCAACAAACTAAAATTTTGTACACATGAAGGCCCAAAATTTCAGGCAGTCGAAAGACTGTGAAGATGACGCCATGTAATTAAAAAGGGGGGGGGTGATATTTTTGTTTTTCCTCCCAGACATGCATCCATACATTCCTATTCTGAACGTTTGTATAGATTTTTCCATTTTTAATTTAATGATTTTTCTATGTTCTTGTTTTTAAATTAATTTTTTTTTTATTATTATTGTTCAATATTATATAAAAATTATGTTACGCCAAAAGTTTCACATTCTTGCGAGCAAGGAAATTATTAAAATCTTTTATATAAAAATTATGTGAAACTTGTAATTAAAAAAAAAAAATATTTTTTGCAATTATAATTTTTTTTGTGTGTGAAAATAATCAATAAACAATGCTTAATTCAATGGTAATATCGGTAGTTCGAGAAATTCATTTTTCTTCAAGTTATATCGAATTCATTAATACGGACTTTAGGGATTTTTTTTCGTAATGTTCTTGTAAAAATTATTTTATTGTTACAAATTACGATGCTTTATATATATACATATAAAAAAAAAAAGCAAAAATAAATTCTTGCGTTTTTATTTACTACTGAAAATCATAACTTTAGTAAAGGTATTTTTAATTTAAACAAAATGATACATTTCCACTAAGATTTAAATAAAAATAATTAGTTCATTATATTCCGCGATCATTATTTGATAAATACTGAACATTTCATTAAATTTGGTCAATTTCCTGATTTTTGGTGATTTTTTTAAGTAAAGGCAGGGGCCAAAATGTTTATACATTTTGAGCATCGGCATTCATTTTGCCCGTGCCTACTATCAGTATAGAAATTACGCACGGGGGTGATGGTTGTACAACTCCGCCCAAAAGTTAGATTGATAATATTAATTTATAATAAAGTTACATCGTTTTACATGGGGGGGGGGGTAATTATGTGGTGACTTTTGGAGGTGCCTACAGAAATAGATCAAAATCAACCTCGTAATTACTACAATTTGCTATTAATCGTTGAAAATCGTAAAGCAATTTTTTTTTTTATATATAACACAGTTTGTATTACTGTACACATAGATTCGAAAAAGTTGTCAAAAAACAAATATATAACAAATAAATGTTATCAAAGGCAAGATAAGTTACTTTTCTACCTAACTGGATATATTTTTCGTGTTTTTATTCAATGTAACATGTTTATTCAGCTCGAAAAGCATACAGTGTTTACCGATGTATTGGAAAATTCAAAATGGCGCCAGAGTCTCTCTTTAACACAGTAAGTTCAGGAAAAGATGTTATAAATAATAAACTAGACAAAATACTGTTAGAAATTCGCTCAATATATATTACCGTGACATAAGTTGACATATATTCGGTGTTTTTTAAATAGTATTTTGTCTAGTTTATTATTTATAACACCTTTTCCCAAACTTACCATTTTAAAGAGAGTGTCGGGCGCCATTTTGAATTTTCCAATACATACATCGGTAAACACTGCATGTTTTTCGAGCTGAATAAACATGTTACATTGAATAAAAACACAAAAAATGTATCCAGTTTGGTAGAAAATAACTTATCTTGCCTTTGATAACATTTATTTGTTATATATTTGTTGTTTTGACAACTTTTTCGAATCTATGTGTACAGTAATACAAACCCGATATTTCTGTATTTTATTTTAAATTATGTCGAACCTTAAAATGTTATAAAATTAAGGTATTTACGTAGAATACGGAAGTTATTTAGAAACTCTTAACATGGCGATGTAGGAAGGCGTTAACTATTTTTGTACTTTCACTTTACTGTAAAAATTAAATTTAACTTGAAATTATTTTCAAAAAAATGGCACGCATAAGTATCCAAACTTATTTCGTTAAGATTGTGTTTCAATGGCAGCTGTTTTAAAAGCTGAAAACTTCAATATAAACAAAATTAATTTTGAATTTTTTTTTCATTTAACTATAAACGCCGCATACGGCATTTTTTATTTATCAGCAACGCGGAGATTTTTTTTTTTTTTTTAAAACTCATTTTCAATGTGGGCTTTCACATTTTCAATGTGGGCTTCCCGTTTTCGGGGTCAATAGGGTAAGACCTAGAATAGTTTTAGGGGTCAATACACGTAGCCCTATCCCCACCAAGTAAGGGATCGAGGTGGGAGGATTGTCGCTAGTACTAAAGATTTTTTGCTTGGCAAAAAGGTGACGGAGGAGGGAGATCTGAAAGAAAGGACAAACTCCACGTGGGGGGATAATTTTTTTTTTTTTAAATCAACCCAGCGAATATTGTGAAAATATTATTTTTATATACAACCTTTTTATTTATTTTAAAATATTTCCATAAATTTAAACGACTATACCATCGAGCCTTATCAACTGATAAGGCTCGATCGTATAGTCGTTAAATTTATTGAAATATTTTAAAATAAATAAAAACGTTGTGACAAAAATGTCATTTATGATTAAGTTTGAAATGGCACATTCAGAATTCAGATCATATTTATATACGTATGCAGAATACGTGCTGAAATAATAACGTTAAACCCAATATGGTGAGAGAAATGCATTTTGTAACTATTTTATACTTTCACCTAACAACTTAAAAAAAAAAAAAAAAATGCCGTAAAAACGGAATTAAAGTTGAAAATCCGGTGCTTCTACACTATTGAGACGAGATTTTATAATCGATTAATGAAAAATAAAAAAAGAGAAAAAAAAAAAACAATGGTTTCACTGATTTTTTTGTCAATTCAAATAAGTTACAATGGTAGCTTCCAAATATGCAGTCGATATTAACTGAATTATTAAACAAAACAACTTTAATCGTGTTAGCAGGTAAAAAATTCCTGCCATATTGTTTAAATCGAAACGGAAAAATTACCTCCCTTTTGAACTTTGTCTTATGATCGTTTTCTTCAGGTTCTATTTTATTTACTTTAATAAATAATTTTCTACCTTATCGATTTTCGTAATTTTTGGATATAATCATCTTAAAAATACAAGGAATACGTAGATACCATTGTTTTCCTAGAGTGACTATAAAGGAACAGATTTAAAATCTACAGGTTTTAAATCTGATCAATACACAATTCTTAAAATGAATTAGGGAGGTTACTACCGCACCTATATAGATGGGGGGGCATTCCTGCAATATAGTTAGCAGTCAAGTAAAAAAGCAAAATATACAATTTTGAGGATAAAAAAAAATGGGGCAGATAAATTACTCTTAAAACAAACATTTACACTTATTTCTAATTCCACAGTGGCATTTATTTGTGGGTTTCTACCAGTATTTTGTTTAATTTTCGATCTTTGATTGATTATCGACTGCCAAGATAACCATATCATGTCAACCATTTTGTTAACGTTCTAACTTACTCGACATTGTGTTTCGAAATAAACGCTTTAAAATAAGTTATACCACAAAGAAACTTACCCAGATAGAGTAACTTAGCTTACTTTTGGTAACATTTAATAATAATTGCCTTTTGGCTACGAACAAAGTGTAGTATCTGTTCTGATGCTGCAGAAAAGGTAAAGTGCAGCTGCACTTTACCTTTTCTGTCCTCGGTCGGAGGAGGAAAGATCCTTCATGACTGGGGCAATTTTTATTTTTGCTCCTATTCAGAGTGCCCCTTCTTGGGGGGCTGGATTTTCCCCATATTAAAAACCGACCTTGTGTCTAAATTTACCCTCGTGGGGAGGCAAGTAAATAGAAACGTTTGTTATATATTTGCTCTTTTTTTTTACCACTTTTTCGTTTTGTTGTCTATATATTACAAAATAATTGCAAACAAACTGCAACATCATATATATGCACACTTCGCACTTACGAGGAGGTGGATTCACCTTGTGAAAATGCCCCCGTTTATTTGTCTCCCCACAAGTTGCTTTTTAATGTGGCGGATAATCCAAATTGGCGACAGTGGGGGAAAAAAATAATAATAATGCCACTGTCGTGAAGGATCTCTCACCTTCGAACTGAACAGATACTACACTTCGATCTCAGCCTGAAAACTGATCCGCAATAATAAGTATAAGGGGGGAATACCAATTAAAGGTTTGTCATGAATAATAAAAGGTGAAGTTATGCACAAGGTCGGTTTGTACGGTGGAGAAAATTCCAGAAAAAGGAGCACTTTGGTTTCGGGCAAAAATTTAAATTCCCCAGTCTAGAAGGATTTCTTCCAATGATTGAACAGATGAAATGTAGTATAAGAACATGGTATTTGTGCAGAATACGGACTGTGCTGAAATAACATTATTATTTAAAAATCCATTCTTAACATGGGGATGGAGATGGGATGGGCGTCTGTTAACTATTCTGTACTTTCATCTAATCATTCATTTAATGAAAAGATACCGTAAAAATTGAGTTTAATTTTAAAATGCTATCTAAAAAATTTACATGGTTTTGCACATAACACAATAACATACTCATAGTTATTTCATAAAGTAATATATTTTTATATTAAAAATATATTAAAAACCATGAAACGGTAACATTTTACTTATTTTATGCAAAAAATAAGTAATGCGAATTTTCGTGCTTGTCAAATTGAAAATCACGTAATTTGATCAAAATTTTTTTCTTCTTCCAAAATTATCCCAAATAATCAGGCGGACCTGAACGAGAATCTTCCCCCCCCCCCCAGAATGTCTTTCGGAATACTCCCGCAACCTCCCATATTAAGAACGGCTTTCGGAATAAACACCCCAACCTCTCCATGTCAAGAACGGCTTTAGTTTTTTTTTTTTTTTTTTTTTTTTTTTTTTTTTTTTTTGCAATTTTTTCAGTGGATTATTATTGATATAAGGGGGGGGGATTCTCGTACAGGTCCGCCAAAAATCAAGTTTTATGATCAAGTCGGCCATGATTAAATCCGATGAAATAAAAAAAGGGAAGACAACTCAAATCGACGTGTCAAGTTGAAATGAAGTTTGGTAGTAAAATCGCTAAAAATCGTAAATTTTTATTTTTTTAAGAATTAAAACTACTTGATTGATTAACGCGATTTTTGGAAGATGACATCGTTCTGCAACGAGCAGGTCATCATACAGACTTTTCGGTATTTTCTTTACTTTTAATTACTGCAATGAGTGCCCAATCTGAATAAGCACCTGAATTTTTTTATCTGCTACCGTTTGCTGCGGACTTCGAGTCACCTATTCCTCTTCATCATCATTAATTTTGTTCGCTAACTAAAAAAAAAAAAAGTGATGTAATTCCCTTTAGGGGTTGGGACTTATTAACCTCAACAGTAATCCGATTTTATATTTGTATTTTTTAAAGAGTTTTGCTTTTTATTTCAGTGAACGAGAAATTATTCGCTGGTGAATGTTTTCATTATAAATTAAAACATGCTCTTCTTTAAACCCAATATTGCCTTAGTAGCAATTATTTCGGAATCGCATCATCACTTTATGGTTGATCAAATAAAATTAAAATTAGGGTTAATTTGCGCAAAATCATAAGGAAGTGGGCCCCATATTTTAGCCCCATAAAAGACGAAAAAAAAAAGAAAGAAAAAAAAAGGCCAACTATAATCAAAGCAAATGATAATGAATAATATTTTACCTTTTCCCAAGTTAAAGCTAAACTTTTCATCTCGCTCCCGGCTGGAATCGAACCCGGTACCGTCGGTTAACGTTCCGACATAATGAACATACACCTTGTCTCCAGTTTGCGGGAATTCATCACCAGAACCTTCCCGAAGGATCTCCTTTAAGACGCCCCCATCCTTATCCGGAGTCACATCGATACTCGCAGTTTCATCTTGGGTCATTTTGGAAATTATTTGGCGATCCCCAAAAAATCAAATCTTTAATTTCGAAGCCGAATTTCAAAGGCTGCAAAGAAAAATTGGATCAAATATATACCTTTTTTTTTTTTTACAACAAATTATTCGAGTAAATCGATATTTTGAGATAATAATATGAACTCTAACATATTATGTATGTTGTTATTCGAGATTTAATGAGATTATTCCTTTTGATTTTTACCTTTTTATGGTGCTACAGATATACTAGTCGGCCGCAAAATCATGCAGTTCGCTGGTTTTGTGCTTTTTTTTTGTTATTTCTGGAACTTAGTAGAATTTTCCTGATCACGTGACCCGTTTTTCCGGTAAACGCCGATTTTAAATTCAGATTTTTTTTTTTTTTTAATTCTAATTATTATTTTATTTAAGTAAATAAAATATGCAACATATTCCTCTAAACCATTTATTTATTGCATAAAAAAAACAATATACATTTTTTTTTTAAATAAATGGTTTAAACAACAACTACTACTACGTTTGTCATGTGACCACTCGCTCTTTTGTGTGATGATGGGGAGGGCGGCGTTGCTAAGCAACGCTAAGAAAAAACCCTTCTTTCTCTCCTTTGTCGCTTTAATTGTACTGTCGAGACCGCCTTAGTGTGCTGCTTTTATTATTATTATTATTATTATTATTATTATTATTATCTTACCCAAATGTTGGATAAAATCGATTATTCTTCTCAAATGAAATAAAAATTATGTTTTTATTTAGAATCTAACCTAAAAATAAGAAAAACCCGTCACATGTAGTATCAAACCAATACTTCACTTTGCTTGTAAGCCAAAACTTAACAAGCAAACTAAAATAGTCACTATTATAAGCTAAATATTTTACATAAATGTTTACTTTTTTTATATATGTTAAAAAGGTTAATTAAAATTGTAGGTTTTTATTTAGAACGCTAAATTTTCATTTGAAAATATTTGTTTTTTTTTTTTACATAGGCATCACCACATTATCAAGGCAAAGAGGCCACTCAAGGATAAGGGTTAAAGAGTGTACAGTAGAAATTGGACAATATAGTAATCATTAGTAATGAAAATTTGGTAAATTTGATAACTTATATGGAATTATTATTAACACCTTTACAAAATAGCGGATAAAAGATAAAGACAAAAAAAAATTTTTTTTTTTAAATAATAATAATAATAATAATAATAATAAAAAACAATAATAATAATGATACATAAAAATAAACAATAATATGGCCCTAGATCTTCTTACTAGCAACGCTCCCTCTATTCATCCTTTTGTCCAATTAGTGCATATCTAACAACGCTGCAACCCTGATTATAGTTACTGCACATAGCACTGTTTCTTCTATTAACTCTGGCCCAGCTTCCAATGTTTGGTGTAAGTGTGTTTTTTGTGACAAGAGGGTGTCTGATAATGATAAAGCTGTAGATGGTGAGGTATGTCTGTTCCGGTTTCATGACAAGTGCCAAAAAATAATACTTAAACTGTATGAAGCCATCTCTCGTGATCATAACAATATTACATGGTATTGCACCTCCTGCAAGCAGGGGGCAAGAAAGTCGCAGCTGCAGGTCGTGGTTATACAGAGAGACCAGATAGCAATGCGAGAAACATTCGATCCTTTGGTCACAGCCAACACTGAGATCAAAGCAACTCTGGACTCTCTGGTCATGGCTAATATGGAGTCCAAAACAACTCTCTCCAAGTTACACGCCGGCATGAAAATGGCTGACCAGAACATTGACAATCTTAAAAGTAGTTTGGCTAGCTTGGATTGAAGAACAACAGGCTGGGACCATGACCGGGAATCACACCAGTATTCAGGACATAGCAGACATAGAACAAAGACATGTTAATGCCAATGCAGAGATATACACTATTATCAGGAATATGGAGAAAAGGATAACCAAACTGACCAAAACTAACATCCATTCACCAACCCCAGACACAAGAAGCCTTAGGGAGGGATTGAAGGAGCTTGAAGACTTGGAACAAAGGAAGCTGAAACTGATTGTTAACTTTCTGGAAACACAGCTGAGGAGGACACCTAAGCTGTCCAAGAGACGATCAAGGAAGAATTTTAACTTTCTGGAAACACAGCTGAGGAGGACACCTAAGCTGTCCAAGAGACGATCAAGGAAGAATTTAAACTTTCTGGAAACACAACTGAGGAGGACACCTAAGCTGTCCAAGAGACGATCAAGGAAGAATTTAAACTTTCTGGAAACACAGCTGAGGAGGACACCTAAGCTGTCCAAGAGACGATCAAGGAAGAATTTTAACTTTCTGGAAACACAGCTGAGGAGGACACCTAAGCTGTCCAAGAGACGATCAAGGAAGAATTTTAACTTTCTGGAAACACAGCTGAGGAGGACACCTAAGCTGTCCAAGAGACGATCAAGGAAGAATTTAAACTTTCTGGAAACACAACTGAGGAAGACACCTAAGCTGTCCAAGAGACGATCAAGGAAGAATTTTAACTTTCTGGAAACACAACTGAGGAGGACACCTAAGCTGTCCAAGAGACGATCAAGGAAGAATTTTAACTTTCTGGAAACACAACTGAGGAGGACACCTAAGCTGTCCAAGAGACGATCAAGGAAGAATTTAAACTTTCTGGAAACACAAGTGAGGAGGACACCTAAGCTGTCCAAGAGACGATCAAGGAAGAATTTAAACTTTCTGGAAACACAGCTGAGGAGGACACCTAAGCTGTCCAAGAGACGATCAAGGAAGAATTTTAACTTTCTGGAAACACAACTGGGGAGGACACCTAAGCTGTCCAAGAGACGATCAAGGAAGAATTTAAACTTTCTGGAAACACAACTGGGGAGGACTGTGGGAACATGCCAACCGGATGCTAACGTCTCCAGCATAAGAGATAAAATAAAAAATCGTCGTTTGCACATGGCTCCACGCATCGCTTCCGTTTGGAAAAAGAAAAATAAGAAACCATAAAAAGAATTATGAACCAATGGCAGAGCTCCCCGCCGAAAATAAAGGCCTAAATTATCACGGCCGCTGGAAGCCGGTTTACGACTATAAAAGGAGGGGACCAGAAAGAAAGAGAGGGGAGATTCGCCTAGCTGCGTCAGTGAACGCACGGACAGTCTTCCACCCGACCTAAAGAAATGAAGAAGAAAAAGAAAAGAAAAGGAGATTCGCCCAGCTGCGTCAGTGAACGCACAGACATTCTTCCACCCGACCTTAAGAGATGAAGAAGAAGAAGAAGTTCCGCTCTCACGTTATGAGCCGAGACGCCTTCAATTCTAACAATGCCTATCTTACACAAACCAAAGAAGAAAAAGAAGAAAAACACAGGAGGCAAAAACGCCGCGCTGCTAGCTTGATAAATGTAGTCGTCGCTCTCCAGTTAAAAGCCTGACACATATCACCGAAGTAGCACGGCTGGCCGCCACTTACCACCCCCGTCGTCTGAAAAGATAAGTACGCTTTGTTTAATTATACTACCCCCACAGAAGTTAATTCCTTATCAATGCATACACACGCTGGACTACTATTCTCAATTTTCATACAACAATTATTTCTCTTCCCACGCGCGAACAAACAATAGTGACCCGAACTTCAGATGAAAACACATTTCCCTTCTTGCAACAACACCAGTCCTGTAACGAACATTGGCCACATACGCGCGGACATATTGTAACTAAAACGTTCATTTCTTTCAATAGCAAATAAACAACGTTTATCTTATCCATTAACTGAGCCTTTGTTTCCTTCAATTCCTCATTCGTTTCATTATTCTCTTGTAACGGGATTGGGGTATTTATATATATCCTAGTCTCCTACAGGACACCTAAGCTGTCCAAGAGACGATCAAGGAAGAATTTTAACTTTCTGGAAACACAGCTGAGGAGGACACCTAAGCTGTCCAAGAGACGATCAAGGAAGAATTTAAACTTTCTGGAAACACAGCTGAGGAGGACACCTAAGCTGTCCAAGAGACGATCAAGGAAGAATTTAAACTTTCCGGAAACACAACTGAGGAGGACACCTAAGCTGTCCAAGAGACGATCAAGGAAGAATTTAAACTTTCTGGAAACACAACTGAGGAGGACACCTAAGCTGTCCAAGAGACGATCAAGGAAGAATTTAAACTTTCTGGAAACACAGCTGAGGAGGACACCTAAGCTGTCCAAGAGACGATCAAGGAAGAATTTTAACTTTCTGGAAACACAGCTGAGGAGGACACCTAAGCTGTCCAAGAGACGATCAAGGAAGAATTTTAACTTTCTGGAAACACAGCTGAGGAGGACACCTAAGCTGTCCAAGAGACGATCAAGGAAGAATTTAAACTTTCTGGAAACACAGCTGAGGAGGACACCTAAGCTGTCCAAGAGACGATCAAGGAAGAATTTTAACTTTCTGGAAACACAGCTGAGGAGGACACCTAAGCTGTCCAAGAGACGATCAAGGAAGAATTTAAACTTTCTGGAAACACAGCTGAGGAGGACACCTAAGCTGTCCAAGAGACGATCAAGGAAGAATTTTAACTTTCTGGAAACACAGCTGAGGAGGACACCTAAGCTGTCACAGAGACGATCAAGGAAGAATTTAAACTTTCTGGAAACACAACTGAGGAGGACACCTAAGCTGTCCAAGAGACGATCAAGGAAGAATTTTAACTTTCTGGAAACACAGCTGAGGAGGACACCTAAGCTGTCCAAGAGACGATCAAGGAAGAATTTAAACTTTCTGGAAACACAGCTGAGGAGGACACCTAAGCTGTCCAAGAGACGATCAAGGAAGAATTTTAACTTTCTGGAAACACAGCTGAGGAGGACACCTAAGCTGTCCAAGAGACGATCAAGGAAGAATTTAAACTTTCTGGAAACACAGCTGAGGAGGACACCTAAGCTGTCCAAGAGACGATCAAGGAAGAATTTAAACTTTCTGGAAACACAGCTGAGGAGGACACCTAAGCTGTCCAAGAGACGATCAAGGAAGAATTTTAACTTTCTGGAAACACAGCTGAGGAGGACACCTAAGCTGTCCAAGAGACGATCAAGGAAGAATTTAAACTTTCTGGAAACACAGCTGAGGAGGACACCTAAGCTGTCCAAGAGACGATCAAGGAAGAATTTTAACTTTCTGGAAACACAGCTGAGGAGGACACCTAAGCTGTCACAGAGACGATCAAGGAAGAATTTAAACTTTCTGGAAACACAACTGAGGAGGACACCTAAGCTGTCCAAGAGACGATCAAGGAAGAATTTAAACTTTCTGGAAACACAGCTGAGGAGGACACCTAAGCTGTCCAAGAGACGATCAAGGAAGAATTTAAACTTTCTGGAAACACAGCTGAGGAGGACACCTAAGCTGTCCAAGAGACGATCAAGGAAGAATTTTAACTTTCTGGAAACACAGCTGAGGAGGACACCTAAGCTGTCCAAGAGACGATCAAGGAAGAATTTAAACTTTCTGGAAACACAGCTGAGGAGGACACCTAAGCTGTCCAAGAGACGATCAAGGAAGAATTTAAACTTTCTGGAAACACAGCTGAGGAGGACACCTAAGCTGTCCAAGAGACGATCAAGGAAGAATTTTAACTTTCTGGAAACACAGCTGAGGAGGACACCTAAGCTGTCCAAGAGACGATCAAGGAAGAATTTTAACTTTCTGGAAACACAGCTGAGGAGGACACCTAAGCTGTCCAAGAGACGATCAAGGAAGAATTTTAACTTTCTGGAAACACAGCTGAGGAGGACACCTAAGCTGTCCAAGAGACGATCAAGGAAGAATTTAAACTGATAGTGAAGATTAGCAAGGGTACCTGCCTGGGACCTCTCAGCAGGGGAAAAAGAAGATTACCGAAAGCTGGGCTGAAGTCTCTTGGTGAAAACTAGCAAATATTAGCCAGAACCCAGGAATTACACATCAGCGGCAATTAGATTTGCAGCAGAGTATACATAAGACCTGATCTAACTAAGAACCAACGGATTGCCTCAAAAAACTTGCAGGCTCAGCTTCTGAAGGTCCAGAGGGAAGATCCTACCAAGCACTGAGTCATCAAGTGGAGCAGAATCATAGAGCAGGAATATAATCCAGATCCAACAGCAGCACAGCAAAATCAAAGAACATAAAGGTATTTCCAAGGCTACAAGCTCAGACTGTACACACCATAAGAAACCTTTCGATATAAACAATACTATATTAATGTATGATGAGCAAATACAATGAGCCTACTATTCTTACTCACACTAATGGCTACGACATTATGATCCTTACAGAGATCAAATCCAAGATGAGCCATATGCGAAGTGAATTCAATAAGTTTTAAGACTTTTTTATACAGGCATTTAAAATTGCCGTAGACTCTTGAAAATTCAATGTTATTGTTATGCACCTTATGAAATGACTGACCAATTTTTATGATTTCAGATTCAAATGAACTGCTACAGCAGAAACTGGAATACACCCTACTAAAGCCTGATTGTCACAGTTTGTGAATTTCAAAAATGCAATCTGGACCTGACAACACTTTAGAAGAATCATATGCAATAAAATTATGTTTTAAACTTAGAAAAAATGCCACAGAAACATATGGAATGCTTCAGACTGCTTTTGGACCATCTTGCATGAATTGAGCATCAGTTTTTGAGTGGCATAAGAGATCAAAGGAAGGCAGGGAGTTTGTGAGGGATTATGAGAGGTGTGGAAGGAGCAAGGAAGTCAGAATACCAGAGTTAATTGACCAAATAAAGAATTTCATGGATAAGGACCGTTGTCTGTATAGAGACAATAAGTGCACAGATTGATGTCAGTGTGGGAACTGTACACACAATTATTTGCGAGGAACTGAAGATGTAGAATATTTGCATGATGTTTGTTCCAAGGATGCTCATAGAAGATCAGAAATAAAGATGTTGTCATGGCAGCAGGGAAATGGTTCAGCTGATCGATTCAGATCCCACAGTTCTTGATGCTCTGGTGACCTGCGATAAAAGCTGGACCTACTGCTTTGACTCAGAGGCAAAGAGACAGAGTTGCCAGTGGAAGCATGTTGGCTCTCCCAGACCCAAGAAAGCGAGACAAAGCAAATCCAATTAGAAACTTATAATGATCCCTTTTGTTTTTATAGTACAGGCATGATCTACATGCACTGGGTTCCCACTGGACAGACAGTGAACGAGGAATACTATGTTGAGGTTGTAAGGGAGTTCAGGAAGAGATTCTGTCAGAAGAGGCCAGCACTCTTCAAATAGTGTTAGTGACATTTCCACCAGGACAATGCACCAGTCCACAACTCCATCCTTGTCACAGATTATTTGACCAAGATGGTCATCAAGACAGTTCCTCACTCTCCTTATAGTTCAGACATTGCTCTCTGTGACTTTTAGTTATTCCCTAAGCTCAAGGAAAACCTTAGAGGCTGTTGTTATAAGACAATTGAGGAGATGAAAGAGGCTGTGATGAGGGTCATTGACACACTCACACAAGAAAACTCCTGTTGACCCTTTCAGAAGTTGTTGGAACGGTGCAACAAGTGCATTGCAGCCAGAGGAGATTACTTCAAAGGGGACTAGAGTTTCATGTGTGTATTATCAATAAAAGTGCCCATACGAAAAAAAAGTCTGGACACTTATTGAAGACATCTTGTACGATATACACTTACATTGAACATTGCTGGCTATGATCTTTTCACAAGTGACTTGTTTGCAACCAATACCTGAGGCACTTGCATCTATGTCAAATCCTCACTCAATACCCTATCCAGAATTCAACACTTCATAGAAGGATAAGATGTGGATCACTATCGAGGGGAGAGGCAATATAATATATGCAAAAGTAGCAACCCAGCAGTGGTTGCCTATTGGATGAAGATCTGTGCAGATCTTGGTCATCTTCCATGAACTGTTCACATAAACTTCTATACAGATGATTTAATCATCTCATATCCAACTGGACTTCCATGCCCAAACTTTCCAAGAATGTCATTCCTAGCAACCCACCTTCTCGGTTTGTGAAGTGTATCAGGAACACTTACTTCCTGCAGCATGTAACTGCACCCACCAGGTTCAGAGGAGACCAAACCTCCACTCATGATGATCTTGTGTTTGGCAACGAGTTTGAGATGGTCGATCAGTTAATAACCCTTGATCCTTTGGCAGCAAGTGATCATGTGGGCATCTCATTCAAATATTCATTTGAATATTGATATACTCCCCCTAGCAAGACCTGCTACATCTATGATAAAGAGGATTACAATGACATGGGAACTATGCTGCACTTGAACTGGAAACACACACTAAGGAGCAGAAGTATGCAAGAAATTACTGACTTTCTAGAATCATCTATAATATGAAAGCGAAAATGTGTGTTAGCTCATATCAGACAATTGCTCTTCATTTGGACACTCCCCTTTTTATGGGGAGCTGGTTTGGGGAAACAAACAAATAGGGCAGCTGGTTTGAACCCAGAATTAATTGCGTGATTTCATTTCTGATCATTGCGTGATGTTTGACCTAGACGTTCGTTTAAGCACCTGCCTTTTTTAACCGTTTAATTTCAACCATTCTCACTTCCTCTGCCCTCTTAGCATAGCGGTAACATGTCACATTTTCTTTTCCAACTTCGCTTTGTGTTCAAACCTGCCTACCCAACTTTTTTTTTACCCTATACACACACACCGACAAACACCTAGACAACGCCGGCCATCTCCATTAGTCTATTATATAAATCTCACCTGTCTGTTTAAATGTATGTATATATGTCTCACAAAAACTTTCGACAGAGGCAATGGATCCTGACAAAATTGGTTCAAGTCTGCCTGCCTACTACCAATTTTTTTTTTTGGCCTTTTGGTCAAGATCAAAGTGTAGTATCTGTTCTTCAGATGCTGCACTTCCATTTCTTGTTCTCTTTTGGCGGAGGAGAAATCCTTCACGACTGAGACAATTTTTATTTTTGTACCTTTTCTCCACGTTAAAAAAACGACCCTGGTGTCTAACTCTGTCCCGTGGGGAGGCATAGTAAATAGGTACTATCAATTTTTTTTTTTTGCTCAACACACACCTCCAAATACTTGGGCAACGCCGGGCGTCCAGGCTAGGCTATAATATAAATTTAACCTGTCTGTTTAAATGTATGTATGTATGTTTGTATGTCTGCTTGAAATTTTTAACAGAGGCGACGGATTTTCAAGAGATCAGTATCATTTTGAAGCTCGCCGTCTCGGATGACAAATATCGAAAAATTGCTAAAAACATTAATTCCTTCACCCTTAACTGGGCAGTTTTCTACAAGGAGGGGTCGATTTTTCGCGAGCCATTTTTGCAATTGGTTGGATTCTGAACTTCTGGTCGTGTTATGGAGTAACCGCAAAGACGTCACATTTTTTTTTTTTACATTCTTTTTCTCCTTTGTGCTACAGGTTCGAATCTGCCTGCCTACTACCACTTTTCTTTTTTTGCTCAACACACACCTCCAAACACCCGGGCAATGCCAAACACCCAGGCTAGTCTATTATAGAAACTGTGGAAAAATGTACACCTACAAGGATTGTGGACCATACACTATCAAAAAAAAACCTGTGGATGAATAGTGCTACTCTTCATAAAATCAAGAAAAAACACCACTCCTGGATCTGCTACCTCAACACAAAAGATGACCACAACTACTCGAGGCAGGAATGAAGCTTCATATACAAGTGAAAAACCTAGGAAAGTCTTTGAGTTCAAATTAGCCAGAGAGACATGTTCCAACAATAAAGCTTTTTGGAATGATGTAAATAGCAGGAGAACAACCTAGTGTGGTATCTCAGATCTGTGAAAAGGGGAAGAATCTTTTGTCTGCAATGATAAGGATAGGTCAAATATGCTGAATAAACAGTACTACGGTGTCTTCACTACTTATCAAGGCCCGAAGGCCACTCAAGGATGAGGATTAATGAATGTAAAATGGTAGTGTAGTAATCATTAAATGTTGTAAATTGGGTAGAATTTGATTATTTATGGGGACAGCTCAACAAGAACTTGTTTACATTGGATTTGAAAGCTACTATGTTGTATTAAAGAGGGAAGCAGGCCAGCAGAACAGTGTTCCACAAGTGGGGAGTTCTGAGAAAGAAGCTTTGTTCATGGAACCTGCATTTAGATTTAGGCACAGATAGAGAGTGGGGGAAATCGTATATAGTGGTTGCAGCAAGTGGAGTTATTTTTGTGAAAGTTTGGCAAAGGGGAATCATAGATTGGAGTTCAGTCATGAAAATAACAATAGAGCAGAGACAGGCTTGCAACATCTCTTTTGTGAGAAAGAGGTTGCGAGAAAGAGAAATGGGCAACACCTACTAGGTTTCAAAGCCAGTTTTGAACTCTATCAGGGCTGCGTGCCAAGCAGTTCCTGGCCAGATGTATACCTGGCTCTTATACAGATAGAGGATTGCATCGGCAGTGAAATACCTACTGGAGCAGTAGAATGATTCAACCATTTTTCCAGCGATCATGGTAACAGATTTGATATATGTGTTCCATTTCAGATCAGGAGAGAAGGTCAGTCTCCAAAGCTTGTCAAGACATGGATCTTCCCCAAAACAATTCATTTCAATTGGGGCATGATGGATTCAGAACTTAAGGTCATCATAACCAAAGAAAAGGTTCTCAACAACTTGCAGTCCATCACGACTGATAAATCACCAAGGCCAGACAATATACACCCATGGATCCTCAAAGAACTGGCCCACATTCTCGCTACTCTTCTCTGCATCCTGTTCAATACCAGTCTCATCAATGGATATGTAACTTCAGTGAAAATCTTTTACCACAACCCCTATTTTAAAAAAAAGCAACAAGTCCGATCCGGTCAATTACAGACCGGTCTTGCTCACATCAATTGTTTGCAAGACCATGGAACAATTAATATCTGAGAACACTACTGACCACCTCAAGAAAAACAAACAACTTTATGAACAACAACACGAATTTACTTCTGGCAGGTCAATTGTGACTCACTTCATTGAAACCTCGGACATCTGGACAGAGGCGCTGAGTCATAATCTAGTACTTGATGTCATCTTTCTGGATTACGCTAAAGCTTTTGACACCGTCTCACATGTGTGACTTCTCGCACAATTGATTATCTTCAGGATTTGGGGCTATACCCTACAGTGGGTCTGTAGTTTCCCCACAGTAGTTGTGGTCAACGGAACTTGCTCTGACTGGGCGGATGTGACTAGCAGTGTGCCACAGGGTTCTGTTCTTAACCCACTTCTCTTTATCCTCTTTGTTGCTGATATCTCAGCGATGCTGGAGTGTTTTGTCCTCATGTTTGCTGATGATATCAAGATTTTTCAAGTCATTGCTTATTCACAGGATACCCAACACTCCTGTCTGCAGACTTAGACCAACTCCAATCCTGGGTGAACACCATGTGTATGCAGTTCCATACTGAAAAGTGGACAACGATGCATCTAGATAATAATAATCTCAAGCATTCAAGCATCATGATGTATAATAATGAATGAGACGGATAAGGAGAGGGATCTTGGTGTGATCATTGACAAAAGGCTGTCCTTCAATAAACATGCTAAATTCCAAGTTAACAAAGCCAACTGGGTTCTCAGAGTCATCAAACACACCTTTACAACTATTGACACATCTTTCCTGCTTCTCCGTCCACACTTGGAATATGCTTCTGTGGTCTGATACCCAAAGTTAAAAAAGAAAAGGATGTCCTGGAATAGGTCCAGCATAGAACAACAAGACTTGTACAGGGCATCGCCAACTCCAAACACCTTGCCTGTTTCAACCGCCCTACTCTTGAATTCCGTAAACAACGTGCTGATATAATACAGGCCTACAAGATAAGGGGGTTCTGATAATGTCCACCATAACAGACATTGCACCAACTGTGGCAACTGCTTGTTTGCTTCAACCCTCAACTCATCTACCAGGGGACACAATCTGAAGATGCAGCTCCAGCATCATTCTGGCTTCTGCGACCAGTTCTTCTCTAGCAGAGTTACTCTGGTTTGGAACGGACTAAGTTCCTACACCATTAATGCCCCCCCCAGTAAATGTTTTTAAGTCATGTTTGACTGCAGAATGGAAGGACCACCAAGATCTATATTACTACCAATTTTCTTACTGAGCCAGTGACCCTACCCTCACATATTTTTCATGCACATTACAACTAGTGTTACTTGACATTTTCAATAGAAGAGGATCAAAACCTTAACATATGGTCTTAATACCCTAGTCGGATAACCTATACTGAAGATAAAAACTTATGATAAATACTTAAAAATTCAATCTAATTAAAAAAAAAAAAAATAATACAAAAAAATCTTTATGATGTACGTACCTATGATGGAATGGGAATGTCATATTCCAAAAATCAATAAATCAATCATCACGTTTTTTTTTGTTTTTTTATAAAGAAAACCATTTTTAAACAATTCAAAGCAATTGATATGAAATTGGTAGCATTACAAGACTGATCTCACAAGTTTGAATTATTGTGGACTTATTTGTCCTTGTTCTTTTCAAGATGGCGATGTGAGAGAATCCCTTTTTACTTACTCATAAAATTTTATTTTCTGAGTTGAAAATATTAGGTTGGTGCAAAAATAGGGTCGTTTTTTGACGTATATATATAAAAAAAAACGACACTATTTTTGCACCAACCTAATAAAAGTACTTGATCACTTTACATATTTTTTTTTTAATGACATCTTCATTCAGTAACAGATACATACATCATAAACATTTTTCTGTATTTTTTTTTATTATAGTAGAACCCTGGGGTTGGAATTGTAAGGTAAAATCGCCATATGGCGGGGCCTAAGCAATATATTTGATACAGTACATATTAAAAATTAGTAAAAAAAATATATAATACACATGTATATAATCAATCGAGATCGGTATCATTTTGAAGCTCGACCCTTCAGAAGACAAATATCGAAAAATTGGCTAAAAAGATTAATTCCTTCACTCTCAACTGGGCACTTTTCTATACGGAGGGGCTGTTTTTTCGACAATATTTTCGAAAGTCATCCTCTCTTTTCGATTGACTAGCCTTAAACCTTTGCCATTTCTGGTTTGGCGATGAACGCAACAGCAAAGATGTCACTTTTTTTTTTTCACATTCTTTTCCTTCTTTGAGGTACGGGTTCGAGCCTGCCTGCCTACTACCATTTTTTTTGGCTCAACACACACCTCTAAACATCTGGGCAATGCCGGGCATCCAGGTTAGTACAAGATAAAAGAACATATAATAAAAAGATGTGTCACGATTCATAATGATCTCTCCCATACATAATAGGGTATGAATCCGAGACAGATTGTGTTCAACATGGTGAACACCCTTGTGTCTCATCCAGTCAAGATTTCACTAATCGAAGTGGTGTTGCAAGGGGATCAAAAGGTGAAGGTGCCAATCAACTGTACAATTAAAAAGGTAAATACAAAGCAAAGAACTAACAACAATAGCAAAAAGAGATGACAAACACAGATGATTGGTTGAAGACGATGTGTATCATGTTTTATTTTTACCAAGAAAAAAGGTAAAATGTACGGTAATGAAGACTGTGAATCAAGATCGTCTGGAGTGAGAACGGACATCTTGCGGAGTTGAAATTCTTGCATCACTGAGGTAGGATGACGTGCCACAGGTTGATCTGAATCGTATAGACGGGATCTGATGCTGGAAACTGGTAGCTGGACGTGGACGGGGTATTGGATGTTGACGGGCACTTAGACTGGTAGTTGGCACTAGTATGGGTAGCTGGATATTAGTGAGCACTGAAACAGGTAGCTGGACGTCAGAGGCCACAAGAGTGCTTGAAGCACTGGAGCTACAGGAGTGAGCTGGCAGTGCTGGTCTCTGTAAGAGTAAGCTAGAGTCACTGGAAGCAGCAGGAGTGAACTAAAGTTGAAGCAGATGCAGGAATTGGAATGGTAGACTGTGAGGGGGAGTCACAGGCAGCAGAAGAATCGCATTATTAGTTTGTGATAGTCAGCCCTAAAAAGGGCTGCTTGAGTACTGCTGCTATTGCTTCTGATTCCTACAGAGACTGGGAATGCCGACTTGATGATAGTAAAGTCGGGATACGAGTGCTCATCTCTTGGGCCAAGGTGGAGATTTACTGGGAAGCCACTTGTTTCATGAAAAGATGCTCATGCTACAAGCTATGATGTCACTAAACAAATAAATGACTATAATTAATTTTTGCCTTGGTTACTTACAGGCAAAAATGTCTTTGGTGTTTACTACCCATATCATATTTTATTCTCCATCCAAAAAATAGTCTTATTTAGTTGCGAAAAAATTAGCCTTGTGCTTTTCTTTGTTGTTAAAAAAAAACCTTCATCGCTATTTTTAGCACATGTAGTTGTGATGTGTTAGTCATGTCTGTCTCTGAAGAAGCGGTAACATGAAACTGCAACAGTTGCATCCCTACACGTCATTAACAACTGGTGTCATTCTCTCTTTCCCCTCCTACACATCTAACAACCCTATTTCTACAATAGGAGATTCTCCTTTAGCCTGATAACAATTTGCAATCTAAGATCCTGGTTTTTTGAACTCACTCTTTCTTTTATGATCTGGTTTTATCAAGTCTGCGATCATCTTAGTGCCTTTTTCACATGCAGCTTCAACATTTCCAGATCGTAATCATCATCAGGTTTTTCTGATACTCTACAATCCTAGTCTCGAGGTTCGATTCCGTTCAAATTCAATTGTCTAAGAACTTTGGTTAATATCAAGATCTTTGCATTGTCTTATTCAAGAGTTACTCCTCTCAATGTGACCAAACCAACATAGACAACTGATCATCAGGAATTCATCAATCTTTGATATATTCAGCCCTGCCAACAAGATACAGGATGGCTCACTTAAAAGTAGCTCCAAAAAAATGTTGTAGAGAGGAGGAACATTCTTTTATTGCTTAAATGACCTGTAGTGTGATAAAAGATGCTGAGAGTACTCCCTGTTGACATCTATGCATTTTTGGGCACATTTAACAACGTTTGCAGATACTGCCTGTAGATCTTCTCTGGTGATTCTCCTGACAGCGTTGGTAATGTTCTCCTTTAGTTGGTCTAGATTGTGAGGATTATTTGTATAAAAATCACGTGATGACAAGTCTAGGGAACATGGTCGCTATAACCCTTTGCTTATTTTCCTCTCTTCCATAAAGACGTCACAAACTAATGTCAGTGATCTGTGAGACGTGTGGCATCTTATTGGAAAAAGAATTGCATTTTGTCTTGTGGTGTCAGTCGTTAAGAGAAAGATGATCGGGCTACTTTTAAGTGGGCCATCTTGTATCAGAGCTAATATGCTGGTTCTGATTATATTTTACTCCTTTTTATCCCAAACAAGGCATATTGCTACTTGGAACGAAAGGGGTTACTATTTGGGATCTTGTCTAACGGGCTTTGGGGAGTTGAGCATAGCGATGTCTGTTTACATTACATTTGAAGTTCTGCAGGTTAATACAGCCAGGGAAGCAGGAAACAGGGAGGAAATTCCAAAGCCTAACCGTCCAAGGGAAGAAACTATTAGACTTTCCAACATCTAGAGACCTTAACAGTGAAGGAGTAGGATTTTACCACTTATTGAGTTGATTTAACCAAACATTGGATATTCACCTGATTATTGTTCTGTCATTATGCTGAAAATGAGCTAGTGAGAACTGGGCAGGGGCCCAATACTTTTCTCCATACACCATCACACACCTAACACATACCTTCCCCTTGTAGAGAGAGGAACAGCTTGAGATGTTAGGACTGATCGTAGTCTGAACTTACCCAATGCTAACTTTACACTAATGCTAGAGTTCAAGCCTAAGCCATTTCTGAAATGGCCATTTCCTGGTTGACTGCGGTGTGTTGCTAGTCCTGTGCAGTCCTAGGTGATTCACCATTCCAGGTTTTGCCTTCACTCTTTAAGAAGGGATTAGTTTATTGTGAAGATTGACGAGGCTGCCTGGGCATTTTTTGAAGGCCAGAGTGATACTCTTCAGGGGCGCTGGCTCTTCAATCCTACTTTCCAACCCTTGTATAACATCTGTCCACCGTCGGAAAGAGATAAATAAAATGCTAGAGCTGAACTCATTAGCAAGAGAGTAAATATTCACAAAGAAAGAAATACCACTTTATTTAATTAAATCAGTAACAATTATTCAATGAAAATGAAATTTAACTAAGTTTTTGCAAAACATTACTGGTAGGCAACCTACACAAAACATTACTGGTAGGCAACCTACACAAAACATTACTGGTAGGCAACCTACACAAAACATTACTGGTAGGCAACCTACACAAAACATTACTGGTAGGCAACCTACACAAAACATTACTGGTAGGCAACCTACACAAAACATTACTGGTAGGTAACCTACACAAAACATTACTGGTAGGTAACCTACACAAAACATTACTGGTAGGTAACCTACACAAAACATTACTGGTAGGCAACCTACACAAAACATTACTGGTAGGTAACCTACACAAAACATTACTGGTAGGCAACCTACACAAAACATTACTGGTAGGTAACCTACACAAAACATTACTGGTAGGTAACCTACACAAAACAAGGGAAATAACTAACATCATTACCTGTATATTTTGCCCAAATTACTTCGCTTTAACTACTTTTCTATATTTCTTTTAATCTGCCGGTCCGTTCCACTTTTTCTTGGAAACTACTAGGCTGATTTGGCTGAAATTCTGTATAGATCTTTGTTATGATAAGGTGCATCAAACCAAGTATTATAGTATCCGTTCAATGCACAGTTAGGGATTAATAAGGATTAGTATTTCATACAAAAATTGGCACAATTAAATGATTTTAGAAAATGTTTACAATTCAAGGCTTAAGCTTAAAGGGAAGTAATTGAAATTCAAAGAATTTTGCTTAATTAGTGTCTAATGAAATTTTATACAAATCTGAAAGATTTAAATCTTCAAATAGTTACGAAAACTCCCATTGCTATAGGTCTTGAGACTTATGCTGCAGAAAACTGCACACATAGTTGGTGTCTACATAAAAAAAGCTTGTGTGACAAGACAGACACTGTATTGGTAACTGCAGATCATTATCCTGTTTTCCATCTGGTCCATCTAAACTTTGCAATACAAATAAATTTCCACATACAGCTATAATTTTAGGCACCCCTCCCCTGCAAAAATGTTATTTTTTTTATCTGCCTGCCTGGAGTTCTTGATTTGATATCTGTTTGGGGAATCAAAATAATACAAATAACCATTCCTCATCTCAAAAATTCAGAAATGTAAAGGTTCCATTGTATCTTGATATAGTAGAGCCAATACCTGTCAGTTTTTTTTCATTGAGAAACTAAGGTAGATGAGCTCGACAGCAGAATTACTTTTTCTTTATTTGAATTTTTTTTTTTTTTTTTGGTAAATGATGCTTTTCTCTTAGGAATATTTTAAAGTATAAGTTTTTTTTTGTCTTTTGGCGTTTTCCAACAAGGTCTTAATTTTATTTTTACAAAAAAAATGTCCCATTTAACAACAAAAAACAAAACAATCTCAGCCCATTAGTGAAAACTCTTACAATTATGCAAAAATAAAGCAGAAATAATCAACACCTAGGACCATCCTGTACCTCTACAAGGCTACTATTCGTCCATGCATAGAGTATTGTTGCCACATCTGAGCTGGTGCATCTACTATTAGCCTCTCCGTCTTGGATAGGGTCAAACGAAAAAGAGTTTTCAATCTAATAAATCCCACTTTGTACACTAACCTCCAACCCTTTTATCTTTATCTGTGTCTAAATCAAAACGTAGATTCCATGAACAAAGCTTCTTTCTGAGAAGTGCACGCCTGTGGAATTCTCTTCCGTCTGCCTGTTTCCCACCTGACTACAACTTGGATGTCTTCCAGTCCAACATAAACAAATTCCTGATTAATCGCCCTCTTAAGTAAGACACTTTATCAAATCTCCAATACCAACTATTACTACAATATTATCCCATTGATTATTGTACACACAATAACCTTTATCCCCGCGTGGCTTCCGGGCCTTGATAAGGTGATCCCCATGTAAAAAAAAAAAAAAAAACCCTTGCCCCATCATGGCAATAGTGCATCTTTGTGCCTGTTTTACAAATATTTTAATGGAATATGCTCTGATGAACTCATTGCACTTGTGCCCCCTTGACATACATATTCCCAACAAACCCGCTTAGCAATAAAATCTCACTGCTAAAGTCGAGGTCCTTAAATGCCAGAAAGCTGTCTACACTAATAGTTTATTCCCTTGAACAGCTAGACTTTGGAATTCCCTTCCTGCTACCTGCTTCACTGACTGTACTGATATGCAGAAATTCAAATATAACATGAATCAACATCTTGTTAATCTTTCCTAGGCATGGTCCGAAATAGTAGCCCGTTACGTCCAAGTGGCAATATGCCTTGTTAGGGATAAATGTGAGTTTAAAAAAGAAAACTAAAATAATAATACAAACCACAGCAGTTGGAAGGCACTCAATTTATTGATGAAAATATTAACACAAAATGCTTGATAAGTAATACAGTGGAACCCTTATGTTCGAAATTTGTTGAATATAAATGAATAGAAAATGTGTATTGTAACATTATCCAAACATTGCGAGAATTGTCCACGAAAAATAAATTCCAGAGACTCACATGGATGGTTTGTTTCCAACGCCTGACACGTAAAGATTCAGCATTTAAGAGCAAAGTGTAGTATCTTTTCTAATTCTGCTGCACTTCATTTTTCTGTCCTTGGTCAGTGGGCAAGCGGTCCTCCTAGATGGAAATAAATTTTATTTTTGTTCCATTCCAGAGTGCACCTTTTTACGGGGTTAGATTTTCACCATATTAAAAACCGATCTCATGTTTCCCTGAGCCATCATGGAGAGACAAGTAAGTAGGAATTCTATCAAACGGTCTGATTTGTCAATTTAAGAGAATGGTCTTATATTTTGTATACGTACTCAATGTAATAACCCATCCCCCTTTCAGGACATACCTTTCAACTATGCAGTATTTATTTAGCAACGGATGTAGTTTTTGTCAATTATGTTTACAGGGGTCTCTGAATCAAATCAGCAATTTTTTTCAATTTTTTTTTATTAAACTTGACAATTTGGACAGAATTTTGAACAGAACCTTTTATTTACTTCACAGGGGTAGCTCTTGTTCCGTTAGCCATGATAGAGGTCCTAAGTAATTCGCAATTGTATTTTTCGCTCGCTTATACTGAGAATTGAACCTTCAACTTTCAGGGAAATATCACAATTGATTTTTATAAGTACTCTAATCACTGTGCTACAAAATTTTAAAATGTAATTTTTTTTTTTAATACTTCCAGCCAGGTGGGTGTCTCTGTCAATCATCCAAATGTTATTTCTGGTATGTAAATTACATGGGAAAATAAGGAGTCTATTTGCTTCCATATAATAATAATAATAATTAAGACTTAAATGCTTTTTAGGAATAGGTATCCATAAATTTGCAGCTATGATGTAAGCAATTCTGACTACAAACAGAGTAGGATCAAGTTTCAACCTTTAGCAAAATATACAAAAAATGACTCGCCAGATGACCATTTTGCTATTGAATATAAAAAAAAAAAAAAAAAAAAAAAAAAAAAATCAAGTTCTGACTTTACTGTAATCTTTTGGACACCATTATTACTTTTGCGAGTTTTTATTTGGAAGTTTTTTGGATACCTTTTTATTTAATGACAAAAACGATCACATTAGGGTTAAATTAGAATGAGGGCAAAACAAAAAACAATTTGGTCCATATTGTGCATACATACTAAAAGAACATTACAGAATATGATTCTTGCCCAGAATTCCCTCTATATTAAAAAAAACAAGAATAAAGAAAAATACATATGTACTCGTAACAAAACAAAAATATTACAAAAATGACAAAGTTTTATTTAAAAAAAATCAAATTTAATGAATAACTGAAATTGCCTGGCCATTTAAAAAAACAGTCAAGAAACAAAGAGAGATAACTCAACAATAATTCGAACTTGCAAAAAATTCATGTTGTAATGAGTACGAATTCCCATTAATCACTTAAAAATGACTTTTTCATGGAAATAAAACTAATTTCTTGATTTATAGGATTTTTGGAATATGATATTTTTGTTTCGTTACGAGTATGTACATCATACAGAATTTTCTTTACTAATATAAGGGGAAATTCTGAATCCAGAATACAACTAAGAACAAGATAAAATCAAGTTTCTTCTTTCATTAAATAAAATCTTTGCAAAGAAAAAAAGGGGGGGGGGCTAATAATACATTCAATGTGTTTTGTGATGCACATCATTTACCAGCCTCGGAAGTCTCCAGTGAAAGTTAGAATTGATGTAAATACTGAAACTTTCTTGGATGTCTATTCCTAAACAGTACTGAAATTTCAATAGAAAGGTGGTGGTGGCGAATACTTTCAGTTTCTTCGGTTAAGTTTGTTAACGCTCACAAGTCTCTGAAATCTCCAATGAAACTTGAAATTGATGACGTAAGTACTGAAATTTTCTTTGATACCTATTCCTAAAAAAGACAGAGACTTAGTTTTATTTATGCAAATAGAAAATATTAGCATTTTATGAATTTTTAGAAATCAGAGTCAAATGAATAATAGTGACCCAACATGTCACAAGTACATATTGTATTCATAGAAAAAGATTATCTAGTATGGATAGAAAAAGATTATCTAGTATTCGCAGAAAAAGCAACTAAATAAATACTTTCAGAGAAAAAAGTTTGAATATAAAGGTTCCATTTGTATTATTTGGATTCTTCAGACTACTGTTCTCATCGTCAGTTTTATAATATTTCGGCTGATGTAATCTCCAACCTTCTTCAGGTGTATCTTGTCGAACTCAGGTATGTTTCTGTTGAACTCACGAATTTGGACAGAATTTCAAACAGAACCCCTTATTTACTTCACAGGGGGCGCATGCTTTTGTTCCATCAGTCATAACTGGATAGAGGTCCTCAGTAATTTGCAATAGTATTTTTCGGTCCCATGGCACAGTGGTTAGAGTACTTGGAAAAAATCAATTTGTAAAAGTGATATTCTCTTGAAGGTTCAATCCTCAGTGTGAGCAATAAAAAAAATACAATTGCAAATTACTTAGGACCCCATCCAGTCATGGCTGATGGAACGAAAGCCTGCTACCCCCATGAAGTAAATAAAAGGTTCTGTTCGAAATTCCGTCCAATTTTCTGAGTTTGACAAGATCACATGAGGAAGGTGAGAGGTTACATTGACTGAAACATAGTGAAAATGACACTCAAGATGAGAACAGTAGTCTAAAGGATCAAAATAATATAAATAACCATTCCTCATCTCAAAAATTCAGAAACATAAAGGTTCCATTGTATCTTGATATAACAGAGCTAATACCTGCCAGTTTCTATTTCATTGAGAAACTAAGGTAGGTGGGCTCGACAGCAGAATACTTTTTTATTTGAATTATTGAAAATGACCAAAGACGGAATTGAAGTTATTCCTTCCTGAATTTTTAGAAATATTTTTTCTCAAAGAGATTTCAAAATTTAAAAAATAAATTTTAAAATTAAAATGAAAACTTTTTTTTTTTTTTTTTTTTTAAGCACAAGTTTGCATAATTCATTTTTTTTATTTGTGGAAAAAAAAAGAAAGTTATTATTTATTTGATATCTCAAAAATAAAAATGTAAACCTTCAAATGAAACAAAAAAATCATTGCAGGATTTTTTTTTTTAAATCATGAATGGATAAATAAAAAACAACAAAAAAAGAAAACTTCAGTCAAATTTTGTTTTTTTAAATTTATGAAATAAAAAAAAAAGAAATGTTATAAATGAAAAATGAGTTTTTCAATCATAAAAAGTTGATTAAAAAAAAATCTATTTGGATATCTCTCCAAATGGGTATATAATAAAAAAATAAACAAAATTCATATGATGATGATGGGGGTAAAAAAAAAAAAAAAAAAATGCAAAATAAATTACTTAAAGTTTTAGTCCTTGTCTGTCACAAGTATACACGAGTAACTAGGATTTTTAAAAACTTATTTTTAAAAGTTTACCCCCTCCTCCCTCACCTCAATAATTAAATAGAACTTTGGACAATATGGCAGTACAAGTATATCTGGAGACATTATCGATTTATTTTTATTATTACATTTTTTATTATTGAATTTTTTTATTTATCATTTAAAATTTTTAGATATGGAGAAGTACAAGAAGGTTATAGCAATGCAGGGAACTGGCTGTTGTAACTGCGTGGCATACGAACAAAAAAGGACAAACAAAAGAAGGTCTTGTTTTATTTTTTTTCTAACTATGTATATCCATTTATTTTTCAAGATAATCACAATACAAATCAGTAAATATGAACTTACTGTTTGATGTAATCGGGATAGTAGAGGTCTTAATATTTCGAGAATATCTCTTTTTCAACGATGCACCCAGCTTAATATAAAAACTTAAGTTTAACATTCAATGCTGTCTCCAGTATGGATTCACAGTACCACTTACTTCCGACAAGAATTAAAATAACCGGTATCTCATTTGCTAAAATCAAACAAAAAATTCAACAAATAATTAAAAAAAGATAATATATAAAAAAAAAAAAGATTAAATTAAATAAATAAAAAAATTAAAATATCTATAATAATACTACTACTAACAGCAGCAGCAGTAGCAACAGCAGCGATGATAATAAAGAAACCTATGCATGAATCCTTTCGGCTTTACAGCTGTCCTGTTTCCACATCCATATCCATCTTATGATATTTCAATATTTTTCTTTTTATAAGAACATTCTTTAGTCCCTTTTTCTTTTGAAAAAGACATTCTTGAAATATTAAGACCTTGTGGGGGCCCTGTCAGCATCCCCCAATAGAGAAGCGTCAGGCAATTAGCAATTTAGTAATAAACTAAGCCCTTCTCAAACAGAGAAGCTAAGCCTGGGGCAAGTGGATCTCCTAGAACTGCAATCTCAGCAACATACCGCAGTAAACAGGGAAAAGGCCATTTCCGAAATGCCCATGCCTGTGTTGACTGGTGCTCAGGCGGAGGGGGGGGGGATGGAACAAAAAAAAAATTATGAGTGTGGATGGATTCCACCTTTTGGCATTTGGAATTAAAACTATGTAAAAAAAAAAAAAAAATGATAATGATGTATCAAAAGAAGAGAGAATATTCTTAAGATGAAAATGATATCTCTTCACTTTTGTGCAGAGGGAAAAAAATCCTCCGACTGAAGTATGTTTGAAGGTATCGTCTAAAAACAACTTATACAAAACAAAGATGAAAATCATAGCTCTCTCCTCCCCTATCCACCTCCTCCATCAAGCCCAACAAGTTGATGGACTGCCTTACTGCATATCAACTCATTTTTTGATTATTTAATACTGAAAAATACTTATTGTAATCATTGTATAGAATTACATTTATTGGTGAGTTAAACCAGCTTCTTACCTCACATGCATCTGAGTCAAAGAAGATTCACAAATGGTCCTTCGTAAGATGCATGGATCTTCCAGGTTAGGAGAGATGATTATGACGATGCTAGCATTGTCCTCATATATATATATATATATATATATATATATATATGAATGAGAGAGAGAGAGAGAGAGAGAGAGAGAGACTGGTATTTCCTTCCACATAATCACCCTATCTGGTATTGACCAGGCTACATATTGCTTAACTTATAAATTCTTCTGTACTATACAAGTAATTGAACATAAATGGTTATTTTTACTCATGGCTGACTAGAAATTATGGATTTGTATCTTTATAAACAGTTTCCATGTCTAACAGAATAAATCTGACGGGTTTCACAGTTGGTCATAACTAGTTTCATAGTGTATGCCTAGATTCATTAGATCAACCCTGCATCCCAACTGAACACAAAAGGAAGTAGAAAAAGGACATTTGGCAGGTGCCCCAGGAATGACGTCAAAGGAAAGTTGGTCAGATCCTGGATCCAGGTGCCCTGAGAATGACGTCAAAATGAGGAACGTAGAATCCCCGGAGATTAGGTCAGTGACACTGACCAACATTTAAAGACAATGCACGATGGAACATTTTGAGGTCATCTGTGTCAATAAAATAGAAGGGCGGACAACAGGAAGGAAGGAGAACAGCGACAATGGGCAGGACAAGCGATACATTTTCTCCACTGACCCCCCCCCCTGCTGTGTGTGCCTTCTCTGACGTCATAACTGTCATTCTGAAATCGAAAAGATTGATTTGAATAAACAAAATGTTTTATAACCAGCTGTGTGTTTTATTTTGCTGCCAAATGTATATATCGTGACGATGACAAAAGTTGATTTTTAGAAATTATATAAACTGAAAAACACATTGGATGACTGGACACCACGAATATATGACAAATGAGCTTTGAACAAGGAGTGTGTGCGTGTGTGCGTTTTTTGGCGGTGGGTTTCTATGTATGTTACCTTAAATGTTTTAAATTCCTGTTTTTACAAATTTTATATATCTCTTTTCTTCTCCAATTTTTTTTTTATTATTCATTTTTGAATTTTGCCACAGATTTGTTTCTGATGAGTTGTTTAGTGATATGAAGAAAGCATCTTCCGATATCCAATAAAACACATGTAAGAGGCAATATAATGAAAATTTATGCAACTACTTACATTTAAAAAAAAGATCAGAAAATGTTTTATCAAAAGAAAAAAAAAATGATTATTAAAAATTTACCTTAATACAATCAATGTTTTTAAAATTATATTTTGATACAATACATATTTTGGTTTTATTCAATTATTTTTGTTATTTATTTGCCATGCTCTTTGACTGAGAAGCGCCTCCTTTCGCCCTTAAGCGAAAACAAAACCAAAATAATGGTCATGACCCCAGTCATATATAAGTGTCTAAAAAACTTCTCACCTGGCAGTATCCTATATCGTTACAAAACCATCATTCACCAAGGTATAGAGTATTGTTGCCACATCTGGGCTGGTGCACCAACCACTAGTCTCTCTAATCTAATAGGTTCCAAACTGTCTATCAAGCTTCAGCCCCTGTCATATCACTACAATTTTTCATCCATGTGTTTTTACAAGTACTTTAATGGAATGTGTTCTGATGAACTTGTTGCATTTGTACTCCCTCAATATAAATACCTCCAATCACCCAGCCAACTTGACAATCAGAAAATCCCCGCTCACTGTAGAGGTCTGCAGATGCCAGAAAGCTTTCTAAACTAATGGTTTCTTTCTTCAAACTACTTGCCTTTAGAATTCCCTTCTTGCTCCCGGTTTCACCAACTGTACCAACCTACAGAAATTTAAATGTAATGTGAAAAAGCATCTCTCTGCACAACTCCTCATCCAGACTGCTCCTACAAATCTCGCCCCTATTTACAGTAGCCCCTTTGTCTTGTTTGTAGTGAGTATATTGTCACTAAGATATCTCATTTCAACTTCTTCCCTCAACTCAAATGATTTTGTAAACTACTAAAATGATGATACTCTGTTGTAGAACATGGTGGGCAATGCATAATTTCACAGACATTTTCTATCTTTGGTCATTTGTGCAGTGTAATGTAATCCTTATGAAAAAAAAAAAATGCTAGACCTCAACAAGCTTGGATTCTGATGTCAAAAAAATCAAATTAAAGAATTTTATGAACATAGATTTAAAAGGTTATTGAAAGCTGTCATAGGGAAAAAAGGTAACTACATTAACGATTAAAAATTATACCATATTTTTATTTTTTATCTCTGAAAGAATGAATAGAAATTGTTATGACCTAATATTATTATTATATTAGATATTGGCTGTACCTAATTTAATCTTTATATTTGCAAAATATTTTTGCGTTTTAAATAAAAACAAAAACCAAAAAAAAGGTGTTTTTTTTACAGTTAGACTACAGCAATAATTTTTTTAAAAATATGTTCTTTTAAGCAAAAAACAATATCACTTACATAATTGTCATCTCGAAAATAGTAATATATCCAAAAATTACAAAATCTGATCAAGTAGAATTACTATTAGTTAAAAAAAAAAAATTTACCACCATTAATGTAACGTGAACATTGACAATTAAGGGAGATAATTCGATCTCCCGTTTTCAGTAATATTCTATCAGTATGAAGAAAACCGTGCAATATACAATTTTTCTCAAAGCCTACTTTTACAAATAAAAAAAACATATCTACTGGATTAAATTGGGTTATTTTGGGACATATAGCTATCTTTGACATGACAATTACGTAAGTGATATAGTTTTTGCTTACAAGGACATATTTAACTGGAGTCTAACTGTAAACAAACACTCCCTCCAAAATATACCCCCCTTCAACAAAGAGGAGTATCTGACAAATATGGTTATCCTCCTATAATGATATGTTTATGAAAATAATACAGACTCAGCCAAAGCAATTTCTAGAAGGAATTAAAGCAGATTACAGTTGTTCATAACAAAAGGATTTGCTGAAAGCACTACATTTGCATAGCATAGAAATTATCGTAAGGAGGAATCATTTATGCTGATATGTTCGTGTGGATAAACTGTTGCAGAAGCGTGAATGTCTTGTATTGCAAGAAGGTTGACTGGCCAAGGAAAACTCGGAAGCAAGCGATTAGGTCAGACCGTACAGAGCAGAATTTAGAGATCAACTGATCTGCTGTATTGCGAGAATTGGAGAGTGAGCTTATGAATATCAGAAAATGATTGATCCCAGAACACGAGAAAAAGTGACATTAAATGAATAAAAATAGAAGATATGTTGTAATGAACTAAATGATGAAACAGAAGCAAATATTAATTTTGTAGGAAAAAGAAAAGCCATTGATGGGGAGATAAAACAATTAAAAAAAAAAAAAATACATTAACTTTACATGTTAGGTTTTTTTTGAGGCCAGAGAGTAATGAAGACAGAAATAATTAAGTTTGTCAGGGGTCTTTTATTTTTTTGCTTTTTATCTATAAAAAAGAAAAAAAAAATAGAACCAATCTTGGATAAACATTCTTAAGGAATCTTTGCCAACTCCTCATGCCATTAATCAATTTCACAATTTTTTTAAAAAATAAACATTTTTTTGTTTGACAGGAAAAAAAAAAAAAAAAAAAAAAAATCAACTTTTTTTTGGTCCTGTACTGCTGAAACACAGTACTTAGTGTAAACAATTGTGTACGGTTACTTGAATATAATATGCTATTTTGCCTATAGGTGGAGGGGAAAATTGTGGGTTCATACCTTTCCGAACGGTATCAGTTTGACCATACAAAATAAAAGAGGATTTGATCTCAACTCAGGTGATTTCATAGTTTGTGATGTTATCAATTAGGCCAATCCTGTACCAAACTATATTTTTTTTTTCATTCTTTTGATAAATTAAAAAATTTTTTTTGATTTAAGTCTTTCCTGCCCATATTTAAAAAAAAAATTTATTTAAAAATAAAAATGAAATTACAAAAAATTTTTTTTTTGAACTGATGATGAAATGAAAATGAGAAACGATAAAAGAAATGATAAAAAAATACAATAAAATAAGATTTTTTTTTTAAAAGGCGCTTGTTTGAAATAATAAAAATAAAAAAATTTAATTTCAATTAAAACCAATCACATCTATTTGTTAGGTCAAAATTAGCAACGTATCCAAAAATTACGAAAAATGATAAAATAGAAAACAAATTATTGAAGTAATGTAAGTTATACTTAAATAATAAACAAATTTCAAACTAAGAGTTACTTCCTTTGTTTAAGTTACATTTCAAAAATAATAATGGTGAATTGCTGGATCACGAAAGTAAATATGTAATAATACAGTAATATGTTACTAATTGCGATGTGACAAGTAGATAACATTGCTTCTAGTTAAAATTGACATAAAAATTTAAACAACGTTGGTTTGTAGTTAAAATTCAATTTTTCAAGTTTTGTTATTCCGTACAAGCACAAAAAAATTTAAAAGAAAAAAAAAGGGGGATGGGAGAGAAAATGAGTTTGATGTTATGGATAAGAGATGAGGGAGGGAGAGGAGGTAACTCAGGTGAAAGGCAAAGTCTTTTTTAAAAAAAATAAAAGGAAAAAAAAAAAAAAAAAAGATGACACCGGCATTGGTTATGTAAATCGGAAAGGTGGCTCTCCTGGAAGAGAAGGTGTACTGTGTGCCTCTGGGGATGGGATGCGCACTGACCAAAGTTTGGTGTTTGTTGCTGGCGTTCTGTGGCGAAAATGTGGACCTATAGATTAAAAAAAAAAAAAAATTTTTTTTAAATTGATTACACTAATATTATTTTTAATTATCTAAAAAATTTTTATTGAAAAGAAGAATGAATTTTTCTAATATTTTAAGCAGAAGTATGGTCTTCCATAGTTAAAATAATTCATCATATTTGATTTAATATATTTTATAAGAAATTTAAGTTTATAAAAGACAGAACAATGCAAAGGTGTAATGGATAGACTAAAACTGACACAATTGAAGATAAAATAGTGGAACCAGTTATGCAGTTTCACTATTATTGACCTAATTCAATATATATGCTATCTTTAGACAATCTTTGAAGTCCATAAAGAACACACACACACACACACATATACAATAAATAATAACAGTGAGTGACGTTGGTTGGTTGGTTGTTTTTGTTTTACGGCATATCAACCCTTTTCGGGTTATTTAATGCTGAATCCAAAGATTTTGAAGAAAATTTTTTTTAATAGAATATATTTGTTGTTTTCACGTCGGTTTCTATTTAACCCATAGTTGGGACCCTAACAGGTTACTACCACTCTGGGTCAGAGTGGACCTGGGAGCAATGGTAATTAAAGGGTGGCTCCACACTCCCTGAAGCCCACAAGCTGGGGCCTCACCACTGGATATAGTTTAAGGTCATATCCAGGACCCCCATTGAGGGACTTTTACCCTCTGCAGGGGGGCAGTCGGCGTATTCTAATGCCCCACCGACAGGGTCAGTGAGTAACGTAGCTATAATTTATACAAATTTTTTGGTTATTTTTCCTTACTTGAAGATTTTGTTGGTGTTCCCCAATAGCTGGTTGATGGTGGTGTTTCCTCTGGGTATCTGTTCATGTGTACTTCTTCTCTACTCGGTACTGGGCTGTGACCATTGTCCATATAACGGCCACCCAAAAATACATCTGGACGGGGATTGAGTCGCTGTGCTCCATAACGAACTTGATAAGCTGAAATAAAAAAATATTGGAAGCGTTTTTTTTTTTTTTTATTTTAAAAATGACTGCTGATTACTTATTGCGTTATTAAAAGAAAAAAAAATGACCCGTGTTTGGCGTGAACCTTGAAATCAAATGCTGTAAACAAACTCACTATCCATAGGCCATGGAATATCAAGGATATTGAGCCCTCTATATTGACTATAGAGGATACTGAGCACTTTAGATTGACTAACTTATACTTCTTAACATGTATGATAATGTACTATTTTTTTACAGATAGATAATGTACTGTAGGAAATACCAAGGATTTTGTCTAGTATGAAAAAAATGGACTCCCAAAAAAAAAAAACTAGCCCAGTTAACCCTCACTGAATGAATATAAACATTTTATTATAAATACGCTTGCGAGCCTGTCTTTGTTTTATTGTTATTTCCATCGCAAATGCTCGTCTGAGCTCCAATCACTGCCCCCCCCCTGCTAATCTTTCACGAAAAACACCCGTCTAGCTGAAACAACTGCCAATAATTTTTCCCACTCTTTGACTGTGCCTAAGTCAAAACGTAGATTCCATGAACAAAGCTTCTTTCTTAGAACTGCACGCCTGTGGAACTCTCTTCCGTTTGCCTGTTTCCCAGCTGACTACAACTTGGTTGTCTTCAAGTCCAACATAAACAAATTCTTGATGAACCGCCACTTTAAATAATCCTATCTACCAAATCTCCGTTACTAACGATTACTACGATATTATCACATTGTTTACTATACACTCAATAACACTTATTCTCGAGTGTCCTCTGGGCCTTGATAAGTGGTGACTTCTATGTAAAAAAAAGTTTGAAGCAGATACAATAATAAAAAAAAAAAATTTGTGATTTATGTAAGTATATAATTGAATCTTTAAATCAACAGCCAATAAAAAAAAAAAAAAAAATGCCTCTTACCGTCATGGGGAGCCAAGTAAATAATACAAAGTACAAAAGAAAAAATTTTAATTTCGTATTAAATGGGGGGAAAAAAAACTTCACTTTGTTTAAATGCAAAAGGATAAGAGCTTTCATTTTGTGGTTGTATATTTCAGCACGGTCCATAAACTGCAGAAGTTTTTCTTTAACCGAATTAAATGTTTTTTTTTTTTATGTTTTCCAAAATATGTTGCTGATCACTTATGGTATTAAAAGCAATAAAAATGAAACTTCAACCATAAGGTGGGCACAGATGCAAAAACTACTAATTCTGACACAACCATAATATGAGGTCAATAAGGCAAAAAAAAAAAAATATCCTAAATTTCACATATCATACTTAAAGACAGTATCAAAATCATTCTTATCTACTTTAGATTTCAAAAGTTTTAGCAAGACATACAAACACACATACATACATATGCACTAACAGACACCTCTTCTTTATATAATAGATTACAGAACCATAAATTTTGTATCAAATGAATATTTGATGAGAAATGCGGATGGTTGTATGATAAGGATTTACATGAATTTAAATAAGCAGGTCTATAGAAAAAGTTCTAAAAAACATTTTAGAATATCTTACCAAGGGCCAAGACAAGAAAAAAAGCTGCCGTTAACAGAAGAATCATAAGCCAAAAAGGTTGATTGCTGGTGACATCAGCAAACGCAGTGTCTTTAGTTTTAGTATCTGCAAATAGAAAAACAAGATTGATATTATGTACTAAAATACAGGTGTGCAGGGGCACACACTACAAGAAACACCGGGAGAGATTAGCTAGGAAATGAATGAGAATATAAAACCGGTTGATCCATTTAACCACACAGACCATGGGCAGCCATTAATATCCAGGGATGAGTGTTAAGATGGAGAATTTGGAAGAATGTTTCTAATTTCTGGAGATTAGAAACCGAGGAAACAAAAAAAAAAAATATGGATGTTGTCAGTTTCCAATGGTCTGTTGATGGAAAACTGGATATATCGGATTTCCGAGTGAAAGTGAATATATTTGGCTGTTAAGGGTAGATTGTGTTGAGATCATTCACTGTTAAGCTCTGTCGCTGGTTTTAGTTGATCGCTCTTCTGAGACGAACAAATATTAATAAAAAAAACAATATTCGAAAACAAAAAAGAAGAAAAGTGATTAAGAAAGGTAAGAGTGGTAAGTCCAATCACAAAAACTTCACTTTAAAGATGGTAATCAGAGAATATCCCCATCAAAAAATTGGTATATATATATATATATATATATATATATATATATATATATATATATACATATATATATATACATATATATATATACATACACACATAGGTCACACTTATAAAACGGTGGTTGATTAATGCTACATTGCGTTTGGAGTTTCAAGTATTTCTAAAAACCTGATGGTACTGATGAAAAATTTAATATATAATGTTCATTTAAATAAAATACATATGCGCTTGCAAAAGAAATTGAACACCTATTTCTCTCATAACACTGAAATATATATATATTACTATAATTATTTTTAATACATACAGACACTAGTATTTCATCCTTTTGGAAATCATCAGTGCAAGAAATCATGATTACCATTGGTCTGGAGATTCAACGCGCCCACAAAGCCATCTCTGACTCCATTAGCAAGGAAAAAAGCCACTTGGCCAACGTTAACTGTAGCAAGAATATAGTTGAAATTAACATTTATATAAAGCATAAATGCCATTCAAAAAGATTGAGAGTGATCTTAATATTACGGTCTGCACATGTAGGCTTAAGTGACCAACATATATTTCAACGTAAAGTGCTCGACAAAAAGAACTCAGTTTTTCAATGGGTAGATATAATTATTACTATAATTATTTTTAATATATATATAAATATAGTTTTTAATACATATGCTTTTAATACACACACATATATATATATATATATATATATATATATATTATACACTGTTTTTAAAATAAAATTATCCATTGACACGTGTTTCGTTGTCTACGACTCATCAGTGGCTGAATCTCGTGAGATTCAAAATCGGGACCTCATGGTAAGAAGCCTTTACTCTTACCACTGGATCACCTCGCACAGCTGTTTGGATATATTGTGATTTACGTAAATGTTATTTTATTTGTTTTTGTGATACATTTTGAATGAATTCAATTTTATACGAAAGTGCATTTTTACCTAAACAAGGCCGATAGCCATTAGTCGTGTGCTCTCGTGTAATGAATGAATGCGTTAATGTAGGATTGACATGAAATTCTTAAAGATAAACTAAAATGACCGAAAAATGGGCTGAAATGACTTAAATAAAAAGTAAATGACTTAGAATAACTTTAATGAACTTAAGGATGAATTGAATGACCTTAAGAATGGCTTGAATGCTTAAAAAATAATTGGAATCCTTCAAAAACAACTTGAATGATTTTGAGACTGACTGGTCATAAAGTGGATGATCATTTTACATTAAATCAATACAGAAAAGTGATCCTCCACTTTATATCACAGTTACAAACATAAGTGCAGCATGTAGTAAGGACAGATACTACACTTTGATCTTGGTCAAAAGGCCAAGAAAAGCTGTATTTATTTGCTCCAACCGAGCAAATTAGGCACAAGGCCAATTTTTAATCTGAGGAGTGAAGGGGAAATGGGGACCAACTCCCCGGGGAGTGACAATTGGTATGAAGGGTTGCCCCTACATTGACCAAAGTCTTATATGTGGGGTTTCCCCCACATATTGTCTTTGCTTGCAGTATCTGCCGGAACAGATACTACACTTTGAGATATTAAATTTTTTTATTCACAGGAAGAAAAATACAATTGGGAAAATGAACAAAAAACTTAGGCACAAAGCCAACTCAAAAAGAAGGGGTGATGGTGAGGTTGGTTGATCCATCGCGTCTCTGTTGTAAATTTTAAATGATTTTTCTCTCGGCCAACATCTTTTATTATGGTTACCCCTTTAAATTTGTATTTATGTGTGTGTGGTGGGAGGGGGAGGTTGTTCCTACTTAAACCCAATTTTTAAAACTTATTTATATAAAAAAATATAAGAACAGCATCCATTAACAACAGACCTTTGAACTTAACCAAAAAGGCAAAGCACAAAAGTGTTACGGACAGACCGACCGACGGAGTGACTTATAGAGTCGCTTGCACGCGACTAATAATATTTACTATAATAATTATTAAATACCTACAGACACATGAGTTCCATCCTTTTGTTGGGTGTCACGATTAACACAAGTCAATAGATTCGAACCCGGAAATCTGTATATCATGTTGTGGCTCTCAATTTTAAAGTACCAGCTAGAAAACAATGCCTAGGACGTTTCTATTTATTGTTGAATACAATGAACGTTAAGATGGGAAATTGGAAGAGAAATTCTGTTCTGTCGTTTAGTTTTAGGTGCATAGATGAAAAAAGGGAAATTTTTACAACTGTTGTAGCTAAACGAGTTACAAGATGCTTGAAGCGATGAAAGAAGAGTTGTGTAATAATCACAAAAAAAGATATAAAGGGAGGGATGAAAATAACTGAAGGTCGTTGAGCAATTAGAGAGTTCAAAGAAAACACAGGAACTAGCGATAAGTCAGTCTGTCAAACATACCTGGAATGATCTCCTTGCGTTCGACCAGTTTGATGTAAATAGGAATATGCACCCTCTGCCCTGTCAGCTGGCACGAGAAGTCCACAGAAAGATCACTGCGCAGTTGATCCCAAACAACACCCACATCGCGCAAGCGGACGGGGTAGACCATTGCGGAGGAGGTGCTCATGTCACTCTCGGGTGGGAGGATTTCAATTAAGGTAGGGTCACTTGATGTTACCTGGGATAAAATATTCATGAAAAACCAAATTATTTTCATATGTAAAATTAAAGTTATGCAAGAAGAATTAACAGTTTTTGAATTTTCAAAAATCAAAATGGAACAAAAAGGAATAAACACACACACACACACATTAAACATACTCGTGTACACTAATGGTAGTGATCACAAGTATGTTTAATTTTTTAATTTTTTTTTTTATTTTTCTTCCTTTGAAGATTGTAATGCCGGGTATGGGGCAGCCAAACCAGCTGCCAACATTGCCCCGCTTTTTTATTGAAACCAACCGAGAGCTCTTTTTAGTATCCTCGCTGTTCCCTTAAGTGCAATTGTCTGAATCTCTTTTGCACTTGGTTCACCAGGAATATTAGTTAGGTAGGACTTCAGGTTTTTCTTCATAAGTCCTGTGGCACCTATAACTGGTATGATCGATATCCCCTTTAGGTTCCAGTTTCTTTTCATATCATACATGAGACCTTGGTATTTGGTCTGTTTCTCTCTTTCAGCTCTGTTAAGACCGCCATCATTAGGAACACTCACTTCAATGTGTGTGTGTGTGTCTTTGTTCATATATAATTTTACTAGCAAGGAGATCCAACGTTGCCCGAGATTGAATGAGGATCAATGAATGTTCCACACCATACTTATGGTGGCTTCCTTCAGTCTTGACAGACTATGGATACCAACTCTAAAGATGCGTGCACATGGAATATTTGTGGCAAGAGTTGCACAATCTCCAACCACACCTCTCCTGAGTCTACATACAGTGGCAAGTGGAGGTTCAGGACAACTGGCAACAATATCGAAATAAATGGCGAACACATACAGCGCCTAGCCTTTCCAAATGGTCACCCATCTGGTACTAGCCAGGCTCAATGTTGCTTAATTCGGTGATCTGACAAGATCGGTCTATCAATGTGATTATACCATATACATACATACATACATACATACAGGGTGTCTCAACTTAATCATCTAGTAAGAAAATTTTCTCTTTGTTAATATACGATACATAAAATGTTATATGTAAAAATATTAAAAATTAATTTATTTCACTCTTTTTTTTAGAACACTAGAAAGTTTTTTGTCATGATTGTATACATTCAAGAAGAAAAAAAAATATGAGAAGTTTAAAAAGGAATTCATAAACTCAGCCCAAATAAGACTAAGCAACCACGTACTTGTGGATAAATTTAATAGAACAAGATCCGCGCATGATATAAAAAAATGACAAAATCGAACAATTGTTTACAAAGATGATATTATGCTGTAATTGTGCGCTTTTGGGGAGAATCCAGACAATGGCCTTAACTTCTTTTGATTTCTTTACACATAATTTTCTCAAAGAAAAAAAAAAAAAAAAAAAAAAAAAGACAATCTAGCTGAACTCCAAGAACACACAGATATTCAACAGTTCAAGAAATAACACTAGAAATGTTTTAATATTTAAATTTGAAATGTAGAATAAATCGTATTAATCATTTAGGAGTGTAATATGCAGAAATCTCATAAAATGGCAGCTTTTTGTGAGTTTTTATGTCCTGCTAAAACTTGAATGTTATCAAAAGTCAAAACAACTCAGAAAATAAGTCAATATTTTTTTCAAATGAAAAATTTAATTTGTCATTTATCTATTTTAATTTCTCTACAAGCGTGGTGTTGGGAGAAACTTAGTTTCAATAATGCTCTGGAGCCATTGTTAATAATATTTGGCGCTTTGAATAGCACACTGAAGGCCTTCTAGGTTTTTATTTCTTTACTCCTTACATTACATGAAGAAAAGGAATTTCTTTTCTAGGGGAGATGATAAACTTAACACTATTTAGAATCCTCTATTTAGTTATTCCATGACCCTGGGAAGCCATGCTAATTTAACTATAATGAGAACAGATATCTTGCTGCTCAACTCCTTAGAGAGTCCCTGTAAGCTTAGTCCCTAATAGTAACCATATATATATATATATATATTAGTCTTGGAAGTTTCTTTAAAGCGTCTTTTCTTGGAACATTCTTTTGTCAGTAAGTTAATTAATCTTCCATATTGCTGAATAGTTTTACTTACATGAACAAACCATAGTATCAATGTTCTTAAAGGGATCATCAGTTGTTTACTATGACATTGTTTCGGGGGATTTAAAAGCAATACTCTAAATGTGCATCTGTCAGAATGAGAACCATCTGATTATCCTAGAATGATGATAGATGACATATGCTGAATTGTGAAGCAAGTGTTGCGCAGTTTCTAACCACAACTCTTCTAATTCTAGTGGCAAAGAGAAATTCAGGATAATTGGAAAGAATGCAGATATAAGAGAGCGCATACAGCACCTAGTATCCCAAATGGTCAGCCATTTAAGTAATGACCAGGCTCAACAATGCTTACAGTGTATCAACATGATTGTGAATAAATATAAATAGATAAATGTGAAAGTTTTTTTTCCAATCATTCCTAAGTATATTAACACATACATTGTCCTTATTCAATTCTAACAGAAAATTAAAGTACTATATATACTATAAGTACAAAAATCTTGAAGTACTCTTAATTTGTATATTTATAAGATAAAAAGCTTCTAATTAATTAATATTTTGTAAATTGTGGTTGTTAACTTTACATTTTCATATTTTCTTACATATATGCTATACTTTTGCTGATAGTAAAAACCCTGATGTCACTGAGATTTGGAGAAAAGATACTAATCTTATCTAAAAGGTCAAGGAACCATAAAAATTTTTTTATCGTAACACCGTTTTGTGGCGTTGTTGAAGTCTATATAATTTTCTAGCTTGCCTATTTTAAATGCTTGCTAAAATCATATATGCACCTGACAATTCTTTTGTTGTCATTCTCAAAATCAACACAGAGACAAATTTATCAACATAAGTTTTATTTATAATTTAGCTTTTTGCCCCTTGACAGAGAGAGAGAGAGACGTTAATTGTAGGTGTTGGTTGGTGCGTGGCATGATGATGGAGAGATGTCAAACATGCTCAATTTTCTTCTGTCGTTTATGTTATCTCTTATATAGATATCAAACAACATTCCTGGGAATGTAAATATTAAGATACTAGCAGTTCAGCCTGGCTTTGCTCGGACCCTATGTACTATTCATAACTTACCCTACATGTGAATACACTTTATGTAACATTTCAAATGTTTAGACCAAAATTTGTTCGAGTAATTTCGTAGAGACCACAGAGGTCACTTTTTTTTTTTTTTTTTTTTTTTTTTAACTTTGACCCCAATTTTGACCCCTTAACATTTATTATTTTGAACTCAAATCAAAATACAAAATTTTACCCATGTCCAAGTTACCTACATAATTTCAAGTGTTTAAACCCAAAATTGGCAGAGGAATTTGGTAGAATCTGCAAAAGTCAACTTTGACCTTTTAGCAGCTAAATTTTCACCCCAAAACTGGTTAAAATTCTTGCCGCATGTCTGAATACACGTTATGTATAAATTTCAAATGTTTAGACCCAAAATTGGCTGAGTAATTTGCTAAACACTGCAAAGGTAAAATCTTTTGAACTTTGACCCCGTGGCAGCTCAAACTTTTTACCCAAACCGATTAAAAAGCTTGCCCTATCTCTGAATATCCTTTATGTAAAATTTCAAATGTTTAGACCAGAAATTGGCTGAGTAATTTGGTAGAGACCGTAGAGATCAAAATGTTTTTAACTTTGACCCCAATTTTAACCCTTTAACATTTGTTTTGGGCTCAACTCAAATTAAAAAGTTTGATCCATGTCCAAGGAACCTACATTTAAAATTTCAAGTGCTTAGACCCAAAATCATTGAACCTTGACAGCTAAATTTCTGCCTGAAAACCAATTAAAAAGATTTTCCAAAATCTCAATACTCGTTATGTCAAATCTCGAGTCTCTAGATTGAAAATTGACAGAGTTATTTAGTAGGGAAATGTACACAGACATTTTCAATTTTATACATAGATTACATTCTTCATTTATTGAGATTGTCGGACTGACTTCCTCATCTTGGTTGTTATAGTTACACCGTTTCAGCCGTTTTGCCCTCCGGCCTTCATCAGGTGTTTTGTATCGAACTGGGGAACCGTTTGTTAGGAGTCTTGAACCCAACCCTTTATTATTATTACAGGGGTACCGTGTTCGGACTCCAGCTAGGCTCTGGGATATAGTTGCTGATTCTCTGTTTTTGAATGTTACTTTTCACTGTCTTCGTTCAGGATTGAACTCAGCACCTTTGGGTAACTAAACTTTGATACAATATCTAGGCCCACTCGGCCATATGTCACTAACGGTTCCCCAGTTCGATACAAAACACCTGATGAAGGCCGGAGGGCAAAACGGCTGAAACGTTGTGACTATAACAACCAAGATGAGGAAGTCAGTTCGACAATCTCAATCAATGAAAACACCTCATCTCAAAAATACAGACGATTACTATTACATTCTTCTTTTCATGCATTGCGCAATTCATAACTTCCGACTTGGAATGCAAACATTTCTTTGTTTTTGTGATAATTGCAATTCCAGTCATTTTTATGGGACACAAGAATGTAGATCGAAATTTGCGTTTGTGTAACAGTCATTCTCTTCCTGCAAGTTAGTTATGTGGGGTTGGTTGGTGTGTGGCTTGTTGACGGAGAGATGTCAATCATGCTCGCCGCTGTGTCTGCTGTTGTCCCTCTTCTCTGTTGTTTATGTTATCTCTTATATAGACATCAAGCAACAGAGAGAGAGAGAGAGAGAGAGAGAGAAAGAGAGATGTTAGTTATATGTGGCAGGTTGGTGTGTGGCACGATAATGGAGAGATGTCAATCTGCTCTCTTCTCTGTTATGTTATCTCTTCTAGACTTTAATCAACATTCCTGGGATTGTAAATATTAAGATATTACATTCTTCTTTTTTTTTTTTTTTTGCATTGCACAATTTATAACTTCCAACTTGGAATGCAAGCGTTTCTTTTTTTTTTTTTTGCGATAATTACAATTCCAGTCATTTTTATGGGACACAAGAATGTAGATCAACATCCATTTTGAATGTGTGTGTGCACAATTCTGCTTTCATTCGCTTTGCCACGTGTTTATATCCAACACTTAAATGAAAAATAAAAATGATTTAATCTATTATTGTATCATATTTTAATGATGATGGATGGTGTAGTATTGCTTTTGTGGTCATATAAGTGTCCTTCCAGAAATTGCCTCCTCCTTTTAAAGGGGTGAGCATAATCCTCCCAGATATTACATTCATCTTGGAGAGAAGGAATAATGTAATATCTGATGATGATATACCATAATCATAGGCATTACCTCCTCCTTTTATTGGACGATCCTTCCAGATATTATCTTCTATTTTTAGGGTACGATACAGTTTAGTATACATTTGTTACTCATGATACCATCCTTCCATCATTATCTTCTGTTTGGGCGAGAGAGGGGGTAGTGTCTTATCTGTTCTTTGTCATGATATTGTCCTTCTTGAGAGGGGAGGGGCACTCATCATGATAACATAAGTTAGTACCTTGGGAGCTATATGCCTCTTAGGCTAGGAAAAAAATGTGACCAGACAGAGCACATATTTATTGGTATACATTCGAAACAATATATATTGCATCTCCTTTTCAGGTTCTAAATGTATAAATAGTAATTGCTTTCAATATAAATATAAGGAAGATAATTCAGTATATATAATCAAACGAATAATCATTATCAGTGAACTAACGTATTAGTAAGAAACAAGAAACCAACATTTTGAAACCAATTTTTGAGATGAGGATTGATAATTTGTTTTATTTAGATCATTCGGACTAGTGTTTTCATCTTCAGTGTTATTCTCACAATATTGGGACTGATGTAACCTCCGAGTTTAAGGTTTATTTTATCAAACTCTGGAATCTGCACAGAATTTTGAATGCAACCCATTATTTAGTCCACAGTGATAGCATGTTCTTATTCCATCAGTGATGACCGGTTAGAAATCCTAAGTAATTTGCAATTGTATTTGGAGTATCAACCTCCATAACAAATGAATTTTGCAAAGTACTTTATCCGTTATACCAAGGATCCGTGCACAAACGTGTCTTTGTGAAATTCCATACAGATTCCCAAAGTTCGGCAGAAAGAGTCCCAGAGTTCGGCAGAAAGAGTCCCAGAGTTCGGCTGAAAGAGTCCCAGAGTTCGGCTGAAAGAGTCCCAGAGTTCGGCTGAAAGAGTCCCAGAGTTCGGCTGAAAGAGTCCCAGAGTTCGGCTGAAAGAGTCCCAGAGTTCGGCAGAAAGAGTCCCAGAGTTCGGCAGAAAGAGTCCCAGAGTTCGGCAGAAAGAGTCCCAGAGTTCGGCAGAAAGAGTCCCAGAGTTCGGCAGAAAGAGTCCCAGAGTTCGGCAGAAAGAAGGTCAAGTAACATCAACCAAAACTTAGTGAAAATAACACTCAAGATGAGAACAATAATCCGAAGAATCCAAATAAGATAAATTAAAATTTTAGCATAAAAAACAATCAAATTCAACTTGACTTTATTACTCACTTCCCTTCTTTTGGTGGATTAAAAAATCAGCTAGACAGATTTTTATGAAATTTAGAACGTGGATGTTATAGGGAGTGCAATTCTTATTTAAGCGGTTACTCAATTATCTTACCTGTATGTGTGAGAAAAGTAAGGGAATTGTTGACAGTCGTAGGCTGGATTGCGGTGAGAGGGTTGATAGGTAGATTTCTGATGAATGTACATGGAAGGCTGGGTAGTACGGCAAGAAAATTGGGGCTGCAGAGACAGCCGGTTGGTTGTCCATGGCAACGATGCTTACATGGAGTATCATATCAGTCATAAGAGTGCTCCCTACAAGGCCGAGGATCTTGCTCTCTTTCTGGGCTAACTTACACGCAAGATTACCTGCAAGGGGAAAAAAAAACAAGTAAATCCAATGTGATTCTTCGTGATCAACTCAACTTGAATAATATTAACAACCATTTACTATGGATTCCAATTTCATAGCCCATGTGAAACGGAATGAAAGATCTATGATTGCAAGAACAAATTTGCCAATGGAAGAGTAGGGAGTCATTGATGCGGAAGAAGTTATCCAAAGTATATTAAATTGGTTCAATCATGTGCAAAAGATATTTTCAGAAGATCCAAGGAAATTAATTTTAACGTAGGAAAGTTATCTACAAAGTTGGTAGATCTTGAGAGAATTGGAAACAGTTGGTGAATCAAGAACTGTGGAAACAGTGAATGAGAAGGTATGAGAAAAAAAGAAAATGAAGGAAGACAGGAGACAGAGGAGGAAAAAAGGTAGGATGGGTAAGAAGGTGAAAAAAAAAGGGGGGGGGGGGGAAGGATGGAAAAAAAAAAATTAGGAGAAAAATAAAAAAATTAGGAGAAAAATAAAAAAAAGAGAAAAATAAAAAAAAGAGAAAAATAAAAAAAAGAGAAAAATAAAAATAAGAGAAAAATAAAAAGAGAAAAATAAAAAAAAGGAGAAAAATAAAAAAAAAAAGGAGAAAAATAAAAAAAAAAAGGAGAAAAATAAAAAAAAAGGAGAAAAATAAAAAAAAAGGAGAAAAATAAAAAAAAAGGAGAAAAATAAAAAAAAGGAGAAAAATAAAAAAAAGGAGAAAAATAAAAAATTTGGAGAAAAATAAAAAATTTGGAGAAAAATAAAAAATTAGGAGAAAAATAAAAATTAGGAGAAAAAAGAGAGAAAGGGAAAAAGGACAAAAAGAGGAAAAAGGACAAAAAGAGGAAAAAAAGGACAAAAAGAGGAAAAAAAGGACAAATAGAGGAAAAAAAGGACAAATAGAGGAAAAAAAGGACAAATAGAGGAAAAAAAGGACAAATAGAGGACTCTCCCTCAACAAAAACACAACAACTAATGAATAGATTTTAATACTTACGAAAATAAGCATCTATTCATTATTTCCAGCCCCCAGAAATGTGTGTGTGAATCTCTTAGGTTAAGCAGCACATGATGCATTATCGTGTTTAGTTTTACATGTTGGTATATGTTGGATGGTTTTTAAAATTGACTTCCAAATCTATCTCAGGCCAGGTTTAGATTCATCCCTCTTTTTCTTAAATTCATCCTTATCATTTCCCTCTATGTTTTCTTTGGTTATTCTCCTGTCAACTAACCCTGCTACCGCAACTGTTTTGCATCTAACTCCAAAGCTCTCATTAATTCTTTCAATGTGACCAAACCAACAAAGTCTCCTGTTCTGCATGCATCTCCTTATACTGTCCGGATTTAATCTTTTTAAGAAAAACTAGTGTCGTCTTACCTGAAGTTGAATCATAGACTGTAGAGACAGTGAACAAGTCTTCAACCCCAATGTCTTGGAGACGGCTAGACATTTCCAGGAAGCAGTTAAATGGTGCCACAAGATCTGTAGGCAAATCCAGTGCTGAACAACTGTCATCTTCAAAATTAAAAAAAAAAAATTAAAAAATTAAAACCAAAAAATACATTGCAAGAAATGTATCCTCTTACTCCTTGTGGCATTTCCAACTTTCTTCTTGGGTCCTGAGCGGTCACTTGGTTGCTGCTCTGATGAAGACTGCAAATATCAAAGGGTTCCATTCCATCAATTTACCATTCATCCCATGTTGTCAAGATCATGAGGGCAATCGTCTGCGTTGGTCATAAGAGTTGTACCACTAAAGAGCAGAAGTCACATTCAAGTACCTCCAATTTGATGGCTGTTTTTTTTTATATATAAAAATCAATTTTTCTGAATAAAAGTTACAATGTTGCATTTGTGTCGAAAAAAGAAAATAAATTTCTAAATGCATTTTTACTTAAAGTGTTTTTGGACTGGCTTGATTCTTAAGTTCTAGGCGATTTTAGTTTAAAAAATGGGTCTGGGAAGCCCCTCGTCACCAGAAACGGGGCAGATAAGCACCTCGGCACCAGAAACGGGGCAGATAAGCACCTCGTCACCAGAAACGGGGCAGATAAGCACCTCGTCACCAGAAACGGGGAAGATAAGCACCTCGTCACCAGAAACGGGGAAGATAAGCACCTCGTCACCAGAAACGGGGAAGATAAGCACCTCGTCACCAGAAACGGGGCAGATAAGCACCTCGTCACCAGGAACGGAGAAGATAAGCACCTCGTCACCAGGAACGGGGAAGATAAGCACCTCGTCACCAGGAACGGGGAAGATAAGCACCTCGTCACCAGGAACGGGGAAGATAAGCACCTCGTCACCAGGAACGGGGAAGATAAGCACCTCGTCACCAGGAACGGGGAAGATAAGCACCTCGTCACCAGGAACGGGGAAGATAAGCACCTCGTCACCAGGAACGGGGAAGATAAGCACCTCGTCACCAGGAACGGGGAAGATAAGCACCTCGTCACCAGGAACGGGGAAGATAAGCACCTCGTCACCAAGAACGGGGAAGATAAGCACCTCGTCACCAGGAACGGGGAAGATAAGCAC